>NC_064641.1:934354436-934664758 GCF_023864345.2 Schistocerca serialis cubense
AATTTCTAGGTTTCATTGTCAATAAGAAGGTCAAGGGATACAGTAAACCTGAAGTGATGCATCGGAATCTAAAACTGGACTCACAGGAGTGGTTCAAATCATAGAGAGTTGGAGTGTCAGTCCTCTTGTACATAAATTGGCATTTTGCGTTTTGTATTAAATTCGGATGTAATATCTGTGTTTCATCGTCAATAAGATGGTCCAAGGGATACAGTAAACCTGAAGTGAAGCATCGTAATCTAAAACTGGACTCACAGGAGAGGTTCAAATCATAGGAAGTTGGAGTGTCAGTCCTCTTGTACATACGTCATCATTGTGCCTTTAGTATTAAATTCGGATGCGATTTCTGTCTTTCATCGTCAATAAGAAGGTCCAAGGGATACTGAAAACCTGAAGTGAAGCATCGGAATCTAAAACTGGACTCACAGGAGAGGTTCAAATCATAGAAGGTTTTAGTGTCAGTACTCTTGTACATAAGTCATCATTGTGCCTTTTGTATTAAATTCGGAAGCTGTGTCTGTGTTTCATCGTCAATAAGAAAGTCCAAGGGATACAGTAAACCTGAAGTGAAACATCGGAATCTAAAACTGGACTCACAGGAGGGGTTCAAATCATAGAGAGTTAGAGTGTCAGTCCTCTTGTACATAAGTCGGCATCGTGCCTTTTGTATTAAATTCGAATGCAATTTCTGTGTTTCATCGTCAATAAGAAGGTCCAAGGGATACAGTAAACCTGAAGTGAAGCAGCGGAATCTAAAACTGGACTCACAGGAGCGGATCACATCATAGAAAGTTAGAGTGTCTGTCGTCTTGTACATAAGTCGGCATTGTGCCTTTCGTGTTTAATTCGGATGCAATTTCTGTGTATCATCGTCAATACGAAGGTCCAAGGGATACAGTAAACCTGAAGTGAAGCATCGGAATCTAAAACTGGACTCACAGGGGAGCTTCAAATCATAGAGAGTTAGAGTGTCAGTCTTCTTGTACTTAAGTCGGCATTGCGTCTTTTGTATTGAATTCGGATGCAATTTCTGTGTTTCATCGTCAATAAGAATGTTCAAGGGATACAGTAAACATGAAGTGAAGCATCGGAATCTAAAACTGGACTCACAGGAGAGGTTCAAATCAAAGAAAGTTAGAGTCTCAGTCCTCTTGTACTTATTACGGCATTGTGCGTTTTGCATTAAATTCGGATGCAATTTCTGTGTTTCATCGTCAATAAGAAGGTCCAATTGATAAAGTAAACCTGAAGTGAAGCAGCGGAATCTAAAACTGGACTCACAGGAGCGGATCACATCATAGAAAGTTAGAGTGTCAGTCCTCTTGTACTTAAGTCGGCATTGTGCCTTTTGTATTAAATTCGGATGCTATTTCTGTGTTTCATCGTCAATAAGACGGTCCAAGGGATACAGTAAACCTGAAGTGAAGCATCGGAATCTATAACTGGACTCATAGATGAGGTTCAAATCATAGAAAGTTAGAGTGTCAGTCTTCTTGTACTTAAGTCGGCATTGTGCCTTTTGTATTAAATTCGGATGCAATTTCTGTGTTTCATCGTCAATACGAAGGTTCAAGGGATACAGTAAACATGAAGTAAAGCATCGGAATCTAAAACTGAACTCACAGGAGAGGTTCAAATCAAAGGAAGTTAGTGTCTCAGTCCTCTTGTACATATTACGGCATTGTGTGTTTTGTATTAAATTCGGATGCAATTTCTGTGTTTCATAGTCAATAAGAAGGTCTAAGTGATACAGTAAACCTGAAGTGAAGCAACGGAATCTAAAACTGGACTCACAGGAGCGGGTCACATCATAGAAAGTTAGAGTGTCAGTCGTCTTGTACATAAGTCGGCATTGTGCCTTTCGTGTTAAATTCGGATGCAATTTCTGTGTTTCATCGTCAATAAGAAGGGCCCGGGATACAGTAAACCTGAGGTGAAGCATCGGAATCTAAAACTGGACTCACAGGAGAGCTTCAAATCATAAAAAGTTAGAGGGTCAGTCCTCTTGTACTTGAGTCGGCATTGTGCCTTTTGTATTAAATTCGGATGCAATTTCGAGGTTTCATCGTCAATAAGAAGGTCCAAGGGATACAGTAAACCTGAAGTGAAGCATCGGATTCTAAAACTGGACTCACAGGAGAGGTTCAAATCATAGAGAGTTAGAGTTTCAGTCCTCTTGTACATAAGTTGGCATTGTGCGTTTTTTATTAAATTTGTATGCAATTTCTGTGTTTCATCGTCAATAAGACTGTCCAAGGGATACAGTGAACCTGATGTGAAGCATCGTAATCTAAAGCTGGGCTCACAGGAGAGGTTCAAATCAGAGAAAGTTGGAGTGTCAGTGCTCTTGTACTTAAGTCGGCATTGTGCCTTTTGTATTAAATTCGGATGCAATTTCTGTGTTTCATCGTCAAATAGAAGGATGAAGAGATACAGTAAACCTGAAGTGAAGCATCGGAATCTTTAACTGGTCTCACAGGAGAGGTTCAAATCATAGAGAGTTAGAGTGTCAGTCCTCTTGACTTAAGTCGGCATTGTGCCTATTGTATTAAATTCGGATGCAATTTCTGTGTTTCATCGTCAATAAGAAGGTCATATTGATAAAGTAAACCTGAAGTGAAGCAGCGGAATCTAAAACTGGACTCACAGGAGCGGATCACATCATAGAATGTTAGAGTGTCTGTCCTCTTGTACTTAAGTCGGCATTGTGCTTTTGTATTAAATTCGGATGCTATTTCTGTGTTTCATCGTCAATAAGACGGTCCAAGGGATACAGTAAACCTGAAGTGAAGCATCGGAATCTATAACTGAACTCATAGATGAGGTTCAAATCATAGAGAGTTAGAGTGTCAGTCTTCTTGTACTTAAGTCGGCATTGTGCCTTTTGTATTAAATTCGGATGCAATTTCTGTGTTTCATCGTCAATACGAAGGTTCAAGGGATACAGTAAACATGAAGTAAAGCATCGGAATCTAAAACTGAAATCACAGGAGAGGTTCAAATCAAAGGAAGTTAGTGTCTCAGTCCTCTTGTACTTATTACGGCATTGTGTGTTTTGTTTTAAATTCGGATGCAATTTCTGTGTTTCATAGTCAATAAGAAAGTCTAAGTGATACAGTAAACCTGAAGTGAAGCAACGGAATCTAAAACTGGACTCACAGGAGCGGGTCACATCATAGAAAGTTAGAGTGTCAGTCGTCTTGTACGTAAGTCGGCATTGTGCCTTTCGTGTTAAATTCGGATGCAATTTCTGTGTTTCATCGTCAATAAGAAGGGCCCGGGATACAGTAAACCTGAGGTGAAGCATCGGAATCTAAAACTGGACTCACAGGAGAGCTTCAAATCATAAAAAGTTAGAGGGTCATTCCTCTTGTACTTGAGTCGGCATTGTGCCTTTTGTATTAAATTCGGATGCAATTTCGAGGTTTCATCGTCAATAAGAAGGTCCAAGGGATACAGTAAACCTGAAGTGAAGCATCGGAATCTAAAACTGGACTCACAGGAGAGGTTCAATTCATAGAGAGTTAGAGTGTTAGTCATCTTGTACATAAGTCAGCATTGTGCCTAGTATATTAAATTCGGATGCAATTTCTGTGTTTCATCGGCAATAAGAAGGTCCAAGGGATACAGTACACCTGAAGTGAAGCCTCGGAATCTAAAATTGGACTCACAGGAGAGGTTAAACGCATAGAAAGTTAGAGGGTCAGTCCTCTTGTACTTAAGTCGGCATTGTGCCTTTTGTATTAAATTCGGATTCAATTTCTAGGTTTCATCGTCAATAGGAAGGTCCAAGGAATACAGTAAACCTGAAGTGAAGCATCGGATTCTAAAACTGGACTCACAGGAGAGGTTCAAATCATAGAGAGTTAGAATTTCAGTCCTCTTGTACATAAGTTGCCATTGTGCGTTTTTTATTAAATTTGTATGCAATTTCTGTGTTTCATCGTCAATAAGACTGTCCAAGGGATACAGTGAACCTGATGTGAAGCATCGTAATCTAAAGCTGGGCTCACAGGAGAGGTTCAAATCAGAGAAAGTTGGAGTGTCAGTGCTCTTGTACTTAAGTCGGCATTGTGCCTTTTGTATTAAATTCGGATGCAATATCTGTGTTTCATCGTCAAATAGAAGGATGAAGAGATACAGTAAACCTGAAGTGAAGCATCGGAATCTTTAACTGGTCTCACAGGAGAGGTTCAAATCATAGAGAGTTAGAGTGTCAGTCCTCTTGACTTAAGTCGGCATTGTGCCTATTGTATTAAATTCGGATGCAATTTCTGTGTTTCATCGTCAATAAGAAGGTCCAATTGATAAAGTAAACCTGAAGTGAAGCAGCGGAATCTAAAACTGGACTCACAGGAGCGGATCACATCATAGAAAGTTTGAGTGTCAGTCCTCTTGTACTTAAGTCGGCATTGTGCCTTTTGTATTAAATTCGGATGCTATTTCTGTGTTTCATCGTCAATAAGACGGTCCAAGGGATACAGTAAACCTGAAGTGAAGCATCGGAATCTATAACTGGACTCATAGATGAGGTTCAAATCATAGAGAGTTAGAGTGTCAGTCTTCTTGGACTTAAGTCGGCATTGTGCCTTTTGTATTAAATTCGGATGCAATTTCTGTGTTTCATCGTCAATACGAAGGTTCAAGGGATACAGTAAACATGAAGTAAAGCATCGGAATCTAAAACTGAACTCACAGGAGAGGTTCAAATCAAAGGAAGTTAGTGTCTCAGTCCTCTTGTACTTATTACGGCATTGTGTGTTTTGTATTAAATTCGGATGCAATTTCTGTGTTTCATAGTCAATAAGAATGTCTAAGTGATACAGTAAACCTGAAGTGAAGCAACGGAATCTAAAACTGGACTCACAGGAGCGGGTCACATCATAGAAAGTTAGAGTGTCAGTCGTCTTGTACATAAGTCGGCATTGTGCCTTTCGTGTTAAATTCGGATGCAATTTCTGTGTTTCATCGCCAATAAGAAGGGCCCGGGATACAGTAAACCTGAGGTGAAGCATCGGAATCTAAAACTGGACTCACAGGAGAGCTTCAAATCATAAAAAGTTAGAGGGTCAGTCCTCTTGTACTTCAGTCGGCATTGTGCCTTTTGTATTAAATTCGGATGCCATTTCGAGGTTTCATCGTCAACAAGAAGGTCCAAGGGATACAGTAAACCTGAAGTGAAGCATCGGAATCTAAAACTGGACTCACAGGAGAGGTTCAATTCATAGAGAGTTAGAGTGTTAGTCATCTTGTACATAAGTCAGCATTGTGCCTAGTATATTAAATTCGGATGCAATTTCTGTGTTTCATCGGCAATAAGAAGGTCCAAGGGATACAGTACACCTGAAGTGAAGCCTCGGAATCTAAAATTGGACTCACAGGAGAGGTTAAACGCATAGAAAGTTAGAGGGTCAGTCCTCTTGTACTTAAGTCGGCATTGTGCCTTTTGTATGAAATTCGGATTCAATTTCTAGGTTTCATCGTCAATAGGAAGGTCCAAGGGATACAGTAAACCTGAAGTGAAGCATCGGATTCTAAAACTGGACTCACAGGAGAGGTTCAAATCATAGAGAGTTAGAGTTTCAGTCCTCTTGTACATAAGTTGGCATTGTACGTTTTTTATTAAATTTGTATGCAATTTCTGTGTTTCATCGTCAATAAGACTGTCCAAGGGATACAGTGAACCTGATGTGAAGCATCGTAATCTAAAGCTGGGCTCACAGGAGAGGTTCAAATCAGAGAAAGTTGGAGTGTCAGTGCTCTTGTACTTAAGTCGGCATTGTGCCTTTTGTATTAAATTCGGATGCAATTTCTGTGTTTCATCGTCAAATAGAAGGATGAAGAGATACAGTAAACCTGAAGTGAAGCATCGGAATCTTTAACTGGTCTCACAGGAGAGGTTCAAATCATAGAGAGTTAGAGTGTCAGTCCTCTTGACTTAAGTCGGCATTGTGCCTATTGTATTAAATTCGGATGCAATTTCTGTGTTTCATCGTCAATAAGAAGGTTCAAGGAATACAGTAAACCTGAAGTGAAGCATCGGAATGTAAAACTGGACTCACAGGAGAGGTTCAAATCATAGAAAGTTAGAGGGTCAGTCCTCTTGTACTTAGGTCGGCATTGTGTCTTTTGTATTAAATTCGGATGCAATTTCGGGGTTTCATCGTCAATAAGAACGTCCAAGGGATACAGATAACCTGAAGTGAGGCATCGGAATCTAAAACTGGACTCACAGGAGAGGTTCAAATCATAGAGAGTTGGAGTGTCACTCCTCTTGTACATAAGTCATCATTGTGCCTTTCGTATTAAATTAGGAAAGTGTGTCTGTGTTTCATCGAAATTAGAAGGTTCAAGGGATACAGTAAACATGAAGTGAAGCATCGGAATCTAAAACTGGACTCACAGGAGAGGTTCAAATCAAAGAAAGTTAGAGTCTCAGTCCTCTTGTACTTATGTCGGCATTGTGCGTTTTGTATTAAATTCGGATGCAATTTCAGTGTTTCATCGTCAATAAGAAGGTCCAAGGGATACAGTAAACCTGAAGTGAAGCAGCAGAATCTAAAACTGGACTCACAGGAGCGGTTAAAATCATAGAAAGTTAGAGTGTCAGTCGTCTTGTACATAAGTCGGCATCGTGCCTTTTGTGTTAAATTCGGATGCAATTTCTGTGTTTCATCGTCAATAAGAAGGTCCAAGGGATACAGTAAACCTGAAGTGAAGCATCGGAATGTAAAACTGGACTCACAGGAGAGGTTCAAATCATAGAAAGTTAGAGGGTCAGTCCTCTTGTACTTAGATCGGCATTGAGTCTTTTGTATTAAATTCGGATGCAATATCTGTGTTTCATCGTAGATAAGATGGTCCAAGGGATACAGTAAACCTGAAGTGAAGCATCGTAATCTAAAACTGGACTCACAGGAGAGGTTCAAATCATAGAAAATTGGAGTGTAAGTCCTCTTTAACTTAAGTCGGCATTGTGCCTTTTGTATTTAATTCGGATGCAATTTCTGTGTTTCATCGTCAATAAGAAGGTCAAAGGGATACAGTAAACTTGAAGTGAAGCATCGGATTCTAATACTGGACTCACAGGAGAGGTTCAAATCGTAGTAAGTTACAGTGTCAGTCCTCTTGTACATAAGTCGGCATTGTGCCTTTAGTATTAAATTCGGATGCGAATTCTGTCTTTCATCGTCAATAAGAAGGTCCAAGGGATACATTAAACCTGAAGTGAAGCATCGGAATCTAAAATTGGACTCACAGCAGAGGTTGAACTCATAGAAAGTTAGAGGGTCAGTCCTCTTGTACTTAAGCCGGAATTGTGCCTCTTGTATTTAATTCGGATGCAATTTCTAGGTTTCATCGTCAATAAGAAGGTCCAAGGGATACAGTAAACCTGAAGTGAAGCATCGGAATCTAAAACTGTACTCACAGGAGAGGTTCAAATCATAGAGAGTTAGAGTGTCAGTCCTCTTGTACATAAGTTGGCATTTGCGTTTTGTATTAAATTCGGATGCAATTTCTGTGTTTCATCGTCAATAAGAGGGTCCAAGGGATACAGTAAACCTGATGTGAAGCATCGTAATCTAAAACTGGGCTCACAGGAGAGGTTCAAATCAGAGAAAGTTGGAGTGTCAGTGCTCTTGTATTTAAGTCGGCATTGTGCCTTTTGTATTAAATTCGGATGCAATTTCTGTGTTTCATCGTCAATTAGAAGGATGAAGAGATACAGTAAACCTGAAGTGAAGCATCGGAATCTAAAACTGGACTCATAGGAGATGTTCAAATCATAGAGAGTTAGAGATTCAGTCCTCTTGACTTATGTCGGCATTGTGCCTATTGTATTAAATTCGGTTGCAGTTTCTGTGTTTCATCGTCAATAAGAAGGTTCAAGGAATACAATAAACCTGAAGTGAAGCATCGGAATCTTAAACTGGACTCGCAGGCGAGGTTCAAATCATAGAAAGTTAGAGTGTCAGTCGTCTTGTACTTAAGTCGGCATTGTGCCTTTTGTATTAAACTCGGATCCTATTTCTGGGTTTCATCGTCAATAAGAAAGTCCAAGGGATGCAGTAAAAATGACGTGAAGCATCGGAATCTAAAACTGGACTCACAGGAGATATTCAAATCTTAGAGAGTTAGAGTGTCAGTCCTCTTGTACATAAGTCGGCATTGTGCCTTTGGTATTAAATTCGGATGCTATTTCTGTGTTACATCGTCAATAAGACGTTGCAAGGGATACAGAAAACCTGAAGTGAGGCATCGGAATTTAAAACTGGACTCATAGGAGAGGTTCAAATCGTAGAGAGTTAGAGTGACAGTCATCTTGTACTTAAGTCGGCATTGTGCCTTTTGTATTAAATTCGGAAGCAATTTCTGTGTTTCATCGTCAATAAGAAGGTTCAAGGGATACAGCAAACATGAAGTGAAGCATCGGAATCTAAAACTGGACTCACAGGAGAGGTTCAAATCAAAGAAAGTTAGAGTCTCAGTCCTCTTGTACTTATGTCGGCATTGTGCGTTTTGTATTAAATTCGGATGCAATTTCTGTGTTTCATCGTCAATAAGAAGGTCCAAGGGATACAGTAAACCTGAAGTGAAGCAGCGGAATCTAAAACTGGGCTCACAGGAGAGGTTCAAATCATAGAAAGTTAGAGCGTCAGTCGTCTTGTACATAAGTCGGCATCGTGCCTTTTGTATTAAATTCGGATGCAATTTCTGTGTTTCATCGTCAATAAGAAGGTCCAAGGGATACAGTAAACCTGAAGTGAAGCATCGGAATCTAATACTGGACTGACAGGAGAGGTTCAAATCGTAGTAAGTTACAGTGTCAGTCCTCTTGTATAAATAAGTCGGCATTGTGCCCTTAGTATTAAATTCGGATGCGATTTCTGTCTTTCATCGTCAATAAGAAGGTCCAAGGGATACAGTAAACCTGAAGTGAAGCATCGGAATCTAAAACTGGACTCACAGGAGAGGTTCAAATCATAGAGAGTTGGAGTGTCAGTCCTCTTGTACATACGTCATCATTGTGCCTTTTGTATAAAATTCGGAAGCTGTGTCTGTGTTTCATCGTCAATAAGAAAGTCCAAGGGATACAGTAAACCTGAAGTGAAACATCGGAATCTAAAACTGGACTCACAGGAGGGGTTCAAATCATAGAGAGTTAGAGTGTCAGTCCTCTTGTACTAAGGTCGGCATTGTGCCATTTGCATTAAATTCTGATGCAATTTCGGGGTTTCATCGTCAATAAGAACGTCCAAGGGATACAGTTAACCTGAAGTGAAGCATCGGAATCTAAAACTGGACTGACAGGAGAGGTTCAAATCGTAGTAAGTTACAGTGTCAGTCCTCTTGTACATAAGTCAGCATTGTGCCTATTGTATTAAATTCGGATGCAATTTCTGTGTTTCATCGTCAATAAGAAGGTCCAAGGGATACAGTAAACCTGAAGTGAAGCATCGGAATCTAAAATTGGTCTCACAGGGGAGGTTCAAATCATAGAAAGTTCGAGGGTCAGTCCTCTTGTACTTAAGTCGGCATTGTGCCTTTTCTATTAAATTCGGATGCAATTTCTAGGTTTCATCGTCAATAAGAAAGTCCAAGGGATACAGTAAACCTGAAGTGAGGCATCGGAATCTAAAACTGGACTCACAGGAGAGGTTCAAATCATAGAAAGTTGGAGTGTCAGTCCTCTTGTACATAAGTCGGCATCGTGCCTTTTCTATTAAATTCGAATGCAATTTCTATGTTTCATCGTCAATAAGAAGGTCCAAGGGATACAGTAAACCTGAAGTGAAGCATCGGAATCTAAATCCGGACTCACAGGAGGGGTTAAAATCATAGAGAGTTAGAGTATCAGTCCTCTTGTACATAAGTCGGCATCGTGCCTTTTGTATTAAATTCGAATGCAATTTCTGTGTTTCATCGTCAATAAGAAGGTCCAAGGGATACAGTAAACCTGAAGTGAAGCATCGGAATCTAAAACTGAACTCACGGGAGAGGTTCAAATCATAGAAATTTAGAGGGTCAGTCCTCTTGTACTTAAGTCGGCATTGTGTCTTTTGTATTAAATTCGGATGCAATTTCGAGGTTTCATCGTCAATAAAAAAGTCCAAGGGATACAGTAAACCTGAAGTGAAGCATCGGAATCTAAAACTGGACTCACAGGAGAGTTTCAATTCATAGAGAGTTAGAGTGTCAGTCATCTTGTACATAAGTCAGCATTGTCCCTTTTGTATTAAATTCGGATGCAATTTCTGTGTTTCATCGGCAATAAGACGGTCCAAGGGATACAGTAAACCTGAAGTGAAGCGTCGGAATCTAAAATTAGACTCACAAGAGAGGTTAAACTCATAGAAAGTTAGAGGGTCAGTCCTCTTGTACTTAAGTCGGCATTGTGCCTTTTGTATTAAATTCGGATGCAATTTCTAGGTTTCATCGTCATTAAGAAGGTCCAAGGGATACAGTAAACCTGAAGTGAAGCATCGGAACCTAAAACTGTACTCACAGGAGAGGTTCAAATCATAGAGAGTTAGAGTGTCATTCTTCTTGTACATAAGTCGGCATCGTGCCTTTTGTATTAAATTCGGATGCAATTTCTGTGTTTCATCGTCAATAAGAAGGTCCAAGGGATACAGTAAACCTGAAGTGAAGCATCGGAATCTAATACTGGACTGACAGGAGAGGTTCAAATCGTAGTAAGTTACAGTGTCAGTCCTCTTGTATAAATAAGTCGGCATTGTGCCCTTAGTATTAAATTCGGATGCGATTTCTGTCTTTCATCGTCAATAAGAAGGTCCAAGGGATACAGTAAACCTGAAGTGAAGCATCGGAATCTAAAACTGGACTCACAGGAGAGGTTCAAATCATAGAGAGTTGGAGTGTCAGTCCTCTTGTACATACGTCATCATTGTGCCTTTTGTATTAAATTCGGAAGCTGTGTCTGTGTTTCATCGTCAATAAGAAAGTCCAAGGGATACAGTAAACCTGAAGTGAAACATCGGAATCTAAAACTGGACTCACAGGAGGGGTTCAAATCATAGAGAGTTAGAGTGTCAGTCCTCTTGTACTAAGGTCGGCATTGTGCCATTTGCATTAAATTCTGATGCAATTTCGGGGTTTCATCGTCAATAAGAACGTCCAAGGGATACAGTTAACCTGAAGTGAAGCATCGGAATCTAAAACTGGACTGACAGGAGAGGTTCAAATCGTAGTAAGTTACAGTGTCAGTCCTCTTGTACATAAGTCAGCATTGTGCCTATTGTATTAAATTCGGATGCAATTTCTGTGTTTCATCGTCAATAAGAAGGTCCAAGGGATACAGTAAACCTGAAGTGAAGCATCGGAATCTAAAATTGGTCTCACAGGGGAGGTTCAAATCATAGAAAGTTCGAGGGTCAGTCCTCTTGTACTTAAGTCGGCATTGTGCCTTTTCTATTAAATTCGGATGCAATTTCTAGGTTTCATCGTCAATAAGAAAGTCCAAGGGATACAGTAAACCTGAAGTGAGGCATCGGAATCTAAAACTGGACTCACAGGAGAGGTTCAAATCATAGAAAGTTTGAGTGTCAGTCCTCTTGTACATAAGTCGGCATCGTGCCTTTTCTATTAAATTCGAATGCAATTTCTATGTTTCATCGTCAATAAGAAGGTCCAAGGGATACAGTAAACCTGAAGTGAAGCATCGGAATCTAAATCCGGACTCACAGGAGGGGTTAAAATCATAGAGAGTTAGAGTATCAGTCCTCTTGTACATAAGTCGGCATCGTGCCTTTTGTATTAAATTCGAATGCAATTTCTGTGTTTCATCGTCAATAAGAAGGTCCAAGGGATACAGTAAACCTGAAGTGAAGCATCGGAATCTAAAACTGAACTCACGGGAGAGGTTCAAATCATAGAAATTTAGAGGGTCAGTCCTCTTGTACTTAAGTCGGCATTGTGTCTTTTGTATTAAATTCGGATGCAATTTCGAGGTTTCATCGTCAATAAAAAAGTCCAAGGGATACAGTAAACCTGAAGTGAAGCATCGGAATCTAAAACTGGACTCACAGGAGAGTTTCAATTCATAGAGAGTTAGAGTGTCAGTCATCTTGTACATAAGTCAGCATTGTCCCTTTTGTATTAAATTCGGATGCAATTTCTGTGTTTCATCGGCAATAAGACGGTCCAAGGGATACAGTAAACCTGAAGTGAAGCGTCGGAATCTAAAATTAGACTCACAAGAGAGGTTAAACTCATAGAAAGTTAGAGGGTCAGTCCTCTTGTACTTAAGTCGGCATTGTGCCTTTTGTATTAAATTCGGATGCAATTTCTAGGTTTCATCGTCATTAAGAAGGTCCAAGGGATACAGTAAACCTGAAGTGAAGCATCGGAACCTAAAACTGTACTCACAGGAGAGGTTCAAATCATAGAGAGTTAGAGTGTCATTCTTCTTGTACATAAGTTGGCATTGTGCGTTTTGTATTAAATTCGGATGCAATTCCTGTGTTTCATCGTCAATAAGAGGGTCCAAGGGATACAGTAAACCTGATGTGAAGCATCGTAATCTAAAACTGGGCTCACAGGAGCGGTTCAAATCAGAGAAAGTTGGAGTGTCAGTGCTCTTGTACTTAAGTCGGCATTGTGCCTTTTGTATTAAATTCGGATGCAATTTCTGTGTTTCATCGTCAATTAGAAGGATGAAGAGATACAGTAACCCAGAAGTGAATCATCGGAATCTAAAACTGGACTCACAGGAGAGGTTCAAATCATAGAGAGTTAGAGTGTCAGTCCTCTTGACTTATGTCGGCATTGTGCCTATTGTATAAAATTCGGATGCAATTTCTGTCTTTCATCGTCAATAAGAAGGTTCAAGGAATGCAGTAAACCTGAAGTGAAGCATCGGAATCTAAAACTGGACTCGCAGGTGAGGTTCAAATCATAGAAAGTTAGAGTGTCAGTCGTCCTGTACTTAGGTCGGCATTGTGCCTTTTGTATTAAATTCGGATGCACTTTCGAGGTTTCATCGTCAATAAGAAGGTCCAAGGGATACAGTAAACCTGAAGTGAAGCATCGGAATCTAAAATTGGACTCACAGGAGAGGTTCAAATCATAGAAAGTGCCAGGGTCAGTCCTCTTGTACTTAAGTCGGCATTGTGCCTTTTGTATTAAATTCGGATGCAATTTCTAGGTTTCATCGTCAATAAGAAGGTCCGAGGGATACAGTAAACCTGAAGTGAAGCATCGGAATCTAAAACTGGAGTCACAGGAGTGGTTCAAATCATAGAGAGTTGGAGTGTCAGTCCTCTTGTACATAAATTGGCATTTTGCGTTTTGTATTAAATTCGGATGTAATATCTGTGTTTCATCGTCAATAAGATGGTCCAAGGGATACAGTAAATCTGAAGTGAAGCATCGTAATCTAAAACTGGACTCACAGGAGAGGTTCAAATCATAGAAAGTTGGAGTGTCAGTCCTCTTGTACATACGTCATCATTGTGCCTTTAGTATTAAATTCGGATGCGATTTCTGTCTTTCATCGTCAATAAGAAGGTCCAAGGGATACAGAAAACCTGAAGTGAAGCATCGGAATCTAAAACTGGACTCACAGGTGAGGTTCAAATCATAGAGAGTTGGAGTGTCAGTACTCTTGTACATAAGTCATCATTGTGCCTTTTGTATTAAATTCGGAAGCTGTGTCTGTGTTTCATCGTCAATAAGAAAGTCCAAGGGATACAGTAAACCTGAAGTGAAACATCGGAATCTAAAACTGGACTCACAGGAGGGGTTCAAATCATAGAGAGTTAGAGTGTCAGTCCTCTTGTACATAAGTCGGCATCGTGCCTTTTGTATTAAATTCGTATGCAATTTCTGTGTTTCATCGTCAATAAGAAGGTCCAAGGGATACAGTAAACCTGAAGTGAAGCATCGGAATCTAAAATTGGACTCACAGGAGAGGTTCAAATCAGAGAAAGTTCGAGGGTCAGTCCTCTTGTACTTAAGTCAGCATTGTGCCTTTTGTATTAAATTCGGATGCAATTTCTAGGTTTCATCGTCAATAAGAAGGTCCAAGGGATACAGTATACCTGAAGTGAAACATCGGAATCTAAAACTGGACTCACAGGAGGGGTTCAAATCATAGAGAGTTAGAGTGTCAGTCCTCTTGTACATAAGTCGGCATCGTGCCTTTTGTAATAAATTCGAATGCAATTTCTGTGTTTCACCGACAATAAGAAGGTCCAAGGGATACAGTAAACCTGAAGTGAAGCATCGGAATCTAAAACTGAACTCACGGGAGAGGTTCAAATCATAGAAATTTAGAGGGTCAGTCCTCTTGTACTTAAGTCGGCATTGTGTCTTTTGTATTATATTCGGATGCAATTTCGAGGTTTCATCGTCAATAAAAAAGTCCAAGGGATACAGTAAACCTGAAGTGAAGCATCGGAATCTAAAACTGGACTCACAGGAGAGTTTCAATTCATAGAGAGTTAGAGTGTCAGTCATCTTGTACATAAGTCAGCATTGTGCCTTTTGTATTAAATTCGGATGCAATTTCTGTGTTTCATCGGCAATAAGGCGGTCCAAGGGATACAGTAAACCTGAAGTGAAGCCTCGGAATCCAAAATTAGACTCACAAGAGAGGTTAAACTCATAGAAAGTTAGAGGGTCAGTCCTCTTGTACTTAAGTCGGCATTGTGCCTTTTGTATTAAATTCAGATGCAATTCCTGTGTTTCATCGTCAATAAGAGGGTCCAAGGGATACAGTAAACCTGATGTGAAGCATCGTAATCTAAAACTAGGCCCACAGGAGCGGTTCAAATCAGAGAAAGTTGGAGTGTCAGTGCTCTTGTACTTAAGTCGGCATTGTGCCTTTTGTATTAAATTCGGATGCAATTTCTGTGTTTCATCGTCAATTAGAAGGATGAAGAGATACAGTAAACCAGAAGTGAAGCATCGGAATCTAAAACTGGACTCACAGGAGAGGTTCAAATCATAGAGAGTTAGAGTGTCAGTCCTCTTGACTTATGTCGGCATTGTGCCTATTGTATAAAATTCGGATGCAATTTCTGTCTTTCATCGTCAATAAGAAGGTACAAGGAATGCAGTAAACCTGAAGTGAAGCATCGGAATCTAAAACTGGACTCGCAGGCGAGGTTCAAATCATAGAAAGTTAGAGTGTCAGTCGTCTTGTACTTAAGTCGGCATTGTGCCTTTTGTATTAAACTCGGATCCTATTTCTGGGTTTCATCGTCAATAAGAAGGTCCAAGGGATGCAGTAAAAATGAAGTGAAGCATCGGAATCTAAAACTGGACTCACAGGAGATATTCAAATCTGAGAAAGTTAGAGTGTCAGTCCTCTTGTACATAAGTCGGCATTGTGCCTTTGGTATTAAATTCGGATGCTATTTCTGTGTTACATCGTCAAAAAGACGGTGCAAGGGATACAGAAAACCTGAAGTGAGGCATCGGAATCTAAAACTGGACTCATAGGAGAGGTTCAAATCGTAGAGAGTTAGAGTGACAGTCATCTTGTACTTAAGTCGGCATTGTGCGTTTTGTATTAAATTCGGATGCAATTTCTGTGTTTCATCGTCAATAAGAAGGTTCAAGGGATACAGTAAACATGAAGTGAAGCATCGGAATCTAAACTTATGTCGGCATTGTGCGTTTTGTATTAAATTCGGATGCAATTTCTGTGTTTCATCGTCAATATGAAGGTCCAAGGGATACAGTAAAACTGAAGTGAAGCATCGGAATGTAAAACTGGACTCAGAGGAGAGGTTCAAATCATAGAAAGTTAGAGGGTCAGTCCTCTTGACCTTAGGTCGGCATTGTGCCTTTTGTATTAAATTCGGATGCTATTTCGGGGTTTCATCGTCAATAAGAAGGTCCAAGGGATACAGTTAACCTGAAGTGAAGCATCGGAATCTAAAACTGGACTCACAGGAGAGGTTCAAATCATAGAGAATTAGAGTGTCAGTCCTCTTATACATAAGTCAGCATTGTGCCTATTGTATTAAATTCGGATGCAATTTCTGTGTTTCATCGTCAATAAGAAGGTCCAAGGGATACAGTAAACCTGAAGTGAAGCATCGGAATCTAACATTGGACTCACAGGAGAGGTTCAAATCATAGAAAGTTCGAGGGTCAGTCCTCTTGTACTTAAGTCGGCATTGTGCCTTTTGTATTAAATTCGGATGCAATTTCTAGGTTTCATCGTCAATAAGTAGGTCCAAGGGATACAGTAAACCTGAAGTGAAGCATCGGAATCTTATACTGGACTGACAGGAGAGGTTCAAATCGTAGTAAGTTACAGTGTCAGTCCTCTTGTACATAAGTCGGCATTGTGCCCTTAGTATTAAATTCGGATGCGATTTCTGTCTTTCATCGTCAATAAGAAGGTCCAAGGGATACAGTAAACCTGAAGTGAAGCATCGGAATCTAAAACTGGACTCACAGGACAGGATCAAATCATAGAGAGTTGGAGTGTCAGTCCTCTTGTACATAAGTCATCATTGTGCCTTTTGTATTAAATTCGGAAGATGTGTCTGTGTTTCATCGTCAATAAGAAAGTCCAAGGGATACAGTAAACCTGAAGTGAAACATCGGAATCTAAAACTGGACTCACAGGAGGGGTTCAAATCATAGAGAGTTAGAGTGTCAGTCCTCTTGTACATAAGTCGGCATCGTGCATTTTGTATTAAATTCGAATGCAATTACTGTTTTTCATCGTCAATAAGAAGGTCCAAGGGATACAGTAAACCTGAAGTGAAGACTCGGAATCTAAAACCAGACTCACAGGAGGGGTTAAAATCATAGAGAGTTAGAGTGTCAGTCCTCTTGTACATAAGTCGGCATCGTGCCTTTTGTATTAAATTCGAATGCAATTTCTGTGTTTCATCGTCAATAAGAAGGTCCAAGGGATACAGTAAACCTGAAGTGAAGCCTCGGAATCTAAAATTAGACTCACAAGAGAGGTTAAACTCATAGAAAGTTAGAGGGTCAGTCCTCTTGTACTTAAGTCGGCATTGTGCCTTTTGTATTAAATTCGGATGCAATTTCTGTGTTTCATCGGCAATAAGGCGGTCCAAGGGATACAGTAAACCTGAAGTGAAGCATCGGAATCTAAAACTGTACTCACAAGAGAGGTTCAAATCATAGAGAGTTATAGTGTCAGTCCTCTTGTACATAAGTTGGCATTGTGCGTTTTGTATTAAATTCGGATGCAATTCCTGTGTTTCATCGTCAATAAGAGGGTCCAAGGGATACAGTAAACCTGATGTGAAGCATCGTAATCTAAAACTGGGCTCACAGGAGCGGTTCAAATCAGAGAAAGTTGGAGTGTCAGTGCTCTTGGACTTAAGTCGGCATTGTGCCTTTTGTATTAAATTCGGATGCAATTTCTGTGTTTCATCGTCAATTAGAAGGATGAAGAGATACAGTAACCAAGAAGTGAAGCATCGAAATCTAAAACTGGACTCACAGGAGAGGTTCAAATCATAGAGAGTTAGAGTGTCAGTCCTCTTAACTTATGTCGGCATTGTGCCTATTGTATATAATTCGGATGCAATTTCTGTCTTTCATCGTCAATAAGAAGGTTCAAGGAATGCAGTAAACCTGAAGTGAAGCATCGGAATCTAAAACTGGACTCGCAGGTGAGGTTCAAATCATAGAAAGTTAGAGTGTCAGTCGTCTTGTACTTGGGTCGGCATTGTGCCTTTTGTATTAAATTCGGATGCACTTTCGAGGTTTCATCGTCAATAAGAAGGTCCAAGGGATACAGTAAACCTGAAGTGAAGCATAGGAATCTAAATTTGGACTCACAGGAGAGGTTCAAATCATAGAAAGTTCGAGGGTCAGTCCTCTTGTACTTAAGTCGGCATTGTGCCTTTTGTATTAAATTCGGATGCAATTTCTAGGTTTCATCGTCAATAAGAAGGTCCAAGGGATTCAGTAAACCTGAAGTGAAGCATCGGAATCTAAAACTGGACTCACAGGAGTGGTTTAAATCATAGAGAGTTGGAGTGTCAGTCCTCTTGTACATAAATTGGCATTTTGCGTTTTGTATTATATTCGGATGTAATATCTGTGTTTCATCGTCAATAAGATGGTCCAAGGGATACAGTAAACCTGAAGTGAAGCATCGTATTCTAAAACTGGACTCACAGGAGAGGTTCAAATCATAGAAAGTTGGAGTGTCAGTCCTCTTGTACATACGTCATCATTGTGCCTTTAGTATTAAGTTCGGATGCGATTTCTGTCTTTCATCGTCAATAAGAAGGTCCAAGGGATACAGAAAACCTGAAGTGAAGCATCGGAATCTAAAACTGGACTCACAGGAGAGGTTCAAATCATAGAAAGTTCGAGGATCAGTCCTCTTGTACTTAAGTCGTCATTGTGCCTTTTGTATTAAATTCGGATGCAATTTCTAGGTTTCATCGTCAATAAGAAGGTCCAAGGGATACAGTAAACCTGAAGTGAAACATCGGAATCTAAAACTGGACTCACAGGAGGGGTTCAAATCATAGAGAGTTAGAGTGTCAGTCCTCTTGTACATAAGTCGGCATCGTGCCTTTTGTATTAAATTCGAATGCAATTTCTGTGCTTCATCGTCAATAAGAAAGTCCAAGGGATACAGTAAACCTGAAGTGAAGCATCGGAATCTAAAACTGAACTTACGGGAGAGGTTCAAATCATAGAAATTTAGAGGGTCAGTCCTCTTGTACTTAAGTCGGCATTGTGTCTTTTGTATTAAATTCGGATGCAATTTCGAGGTTTCATCTTCAATAAAAAAGTCCAAGGGATACAGTAAACCTGAAGTGAAGCTTCGGAATCTAAAACTGGACTCACAGGAGAGTTTCAATTCATAGAGAGTTAGAGTGTCAGTTATCTTGTACATATGTCAGCATTGTGCCTTTTGTATTAAATTCGGATGCAATTTCTGTGTTTCATCGTCAATTAGAAGGATGAAGAGATACAGTAAACCTGAAGTTAAGCATCGGAATCTAAAACTGTACTCACATTAGAGGTTCAAATCATAGAGAGTTAGAGTGTCAGTCCTCTTGTACATAATTCGGCATTGTGCCTTTGGTATTAAATTCGGATGCTATTTCTGTGTTACATCGTCAATAAGACGGTGCAAGGGTTACAGAAAACCTGAAGTGAGGCATCGGAATCTAAAACTGGACTCATAGGAGAGGTTCTAATCGTAGAGAGTTAGAGTGACAGTCATCTTGTACTTAAGTCGGCATTGTGCCTTTTGTATTTAATTCGGATGCAATTTCTGTGTTTCATCGTCAATAAGAAGGTTCAAGGGATACAGTAAACATGAAGTGAAGCATCGGAATCTAAAACTGGACTCACAGGAGAGGTTCAAATCAAAGAAAGTTAGAGTCTCAGTCCTATTGTACTTATGTCGGCATTGTGCGTTTTGTATTAAATTCGGATGCAATTTCTGTGTTTCATCGTCAATAAGAAGGTCCAAGGGATACAGTAAACATGAAGTGAAGCAGCGGAATCTAAAACTGGACTCACAGGAGCGGTTAAAATCATAGAAAGTTAGAGTGTCAGTCGTCTTGTACATAAGTCGGCATCGTGCCTTTTGTGTTAAATTCGGATGCAATTTCTGTGTTTCATCGTCAATATGAAGGTCCAAGGGATACAGTAAACCGGAAATGAAGCATCGGAATGTAAAACTGGACTCAGAGGTGAGGTTCAAATCATAGAAAGTTAGAGGGTCAGTCCTCTTGTACTTAGGTCGGCATTGTGCCTTTTGTATTAAATTCGGATGCAATTTCGAGGTTTCATCGTCAATAAGAAGGTCCAAGGGATACAATTAACCTGAAGTGAAGCATCGGAATCTAAAACTCGACTCACAGGAGAGGTTTAAATCATAGAGAATTAGAGTGTCAGTCCTCTTATACATAAGTCAGCATTGTGCCTATTGTATTAAATTTGGATGCAATTTCTGTGTTTCATCGTCAATAAGAAGGTCCAAGGGATACAGTAAACCTGAAGTGAAGCATCGGAATCTAAAATTGGACTCACAGGAGAGGTTCAAATTATAGAAAGTTCGAGGGTCAGTCCTCTTGTACTTAAGTCCGCATTGTGCCTTTTGTATTAAATTCGGATGCAATTTCTAGGTTTCATCGTCAATAAGAAGGTCCAAGGTATACAGTAAACCTGAAGTGAAGCATCGGAATCTAAAACTGGACTCACAGGAGAGGTTCAAAACATAGAAAGTTGGAGTGTCAGTCCTCTTGTACCTAAGTCGGCATTGTGCCTTTTGTATTAAATTCGGATGCAATTTCTGTGTTTCATCGTCAATAAGAAGGTCCGAGGGATAGAGTAAACCTGAAGTGAAGCATCGGAATCTAATACTGGACTCACAGGAGAGGTTCAAATCATAGTAAGTTACAGTGTCAGTCCTCTTGTACATAAGTCGGCATTGTGCCCTTAGTATTAAATTCGGATGCGATTTCTGTCTTTCATCGTCAATAAGAAGGTCCAAGGGATACAGTAAACCTGAAGTGAAGCATCGGAATCTAAAACTGGACTCACGGGAGAGCTTCAAATCATAGAGAGTTGGATTGTCAGTACTCTTGTACATAAGTCATCATTGTGCCTTTTGATTTAATTCAGAAACTGTGTCTGTGTTTCATCGTCAATAAGGAAGTCCAAGGGATACAGTAAACCTGAAGTGTAACATCGGAATCTAAAACTGGACTCACAGGAGGGGTTCAAATCATAGAGAGTTAGAGTGTCAGTCCTCTTGTACATAAGTCGGCATCGTGCCTTTGTATTAAATTCGAATGCAATTTCTGTGTTTCATCGTCAATAAGAGGGTCCAAGGGATACAGTAAACCTGAAGTGAAGCATCGGAATCTAAAACCGGACTCACAGGAGGGGTTCAAATCATAGAGAGTTAGAGTGTCAGTCCTCTTGTACATAAGTCGGCATCGTGCCTTTTGTATTAAATTCGAATGCAATTTCTGTGTTTCATCGTCAATAAGAAGGTAAAAGGGATACAGTAAACCTGAAGTGAAGCATCGGAATGTAAAACTGAACTCACGGGATGGTTCAAATCGTAGAAATTTAGAGGGTCAGCCCTCTTGTACTTAAGTCGGCATTGTGTCTTTTGTATTAAATTCGGATGCAATTTCGAGGTTTCATCGTCAATAAAAAAGTCCAAGGGATACAGTAAACCTGAATTGAAGCATCGGAATCTAAAACTGAACTCACAGGAGAGTTTCAATTCATAGAGAGTTAGAGTGTCAGTCATCTTGTACATAAGTCAGCATTGTGCCTTTTGTATTAAATTCGGATGCAATTTCTGTGTTTCATCGGCAATAAGACGGTCCAAGGGATACAGTAAACCTGAAGTGAAGCCTCGGAATCTAAAATTAGACTCACAACAGAGGTTAAACTCATAGAAAGTTAGAGGGTCAGTCCTCTTGTACTTAAGTCGGCATTGTGCCTTTTGTATTAAATTCGGATGCAATTTCTAGGTTTCATCGTCATTAAGACGGTCCAAGGGATACAGTAAACCTGAAGTGAAGCATCGGAATCTAAAACTGTACTCACAGGAGAGGTTCAAATCATAGAGAGTTAGAGTGTCAGTCCTCTTGTACATAAGTTGGCATTGTGCGTTTTGTATTAAATTCGGATGCAATTCCTGTGTTTCATCGTCAATAAGAGGGTCCAAGGGATACAGTAAACCTGATGTGAAGCATCGTAATCTAAAACTGGGCTCACAGGAGCGGTTCAAATCAGAGAAAGTTGGAGTGTCAGTGCTCTTGTACTTAAGTCGGCATTGTGCCTTTTGTATTAAATTCGGATGAAATTTCTGTGTTTCATCGTCAATTAGAAGGATGAAGAGATACAGTAACCCAGAAGTGAAGCATCGGAATCTAAAACTGGACTCACAGGAGAGGTTCAAATCATAGAGAGTTGGAGTGTCAGTCCTCTTGACTTATGTTGGCATTGTGCCTATTGTATAAAATTCGGATTCAATTTCTGTCTTTCATCGTCAATAAGAAGGTTCAAGGAATGCAGTAAACCTGAAGTGAAGCATCGGAATCTAAAACTTGACTCGCAGGTGAGGTTCAAATCATAGAACAGTTAGAGTGTCAGTCGTCTTGTACTTAGGTCGGCATTGTGCCTTTTGTATTAAATTCGGATGCAATTTCGAGGTTTCATCGTCAATAAGAAGGTCCAAGGGATACAGTAAACCTGAAGTGAAGCCTCGGAATCTAAAATTGGACTCACAGGAGAGGTTCAAATCATAGAAAGTTCGGGGGTCAGTCCTCTTGTACTTAAGTCGGCATTGTGCCTTTTGTATTAAATTCGGATGCAATTTCTAGGTTTCATCGTCAATAAGAAGGTCCAAGGGATACAGTAAACCTGTAGTGAAGCATCGGAATCTAAAACTGGACTCACAGGAGTGGTTCAAATCATAGAGAGTTGGAGTGTCAGTCCTCTTGTACATAAGTTGGCATTTTGCGTTTTGTATTAAATTCAGATGTAATATCTGTGTTTCATCGTCAATAAGATGGTCCAAGGGATACAGTAAACCTGAAGTGAAGCATCGTAATCTAAAACTTTACTCACAGGAGAGGTTCAAATCATAGAAAGTTGGAGTGTCAGTCCTCTTGTACATACGTCATCATTGTGCCTTTAGTATTAAATTCGGATGCGATTTCTGTCTTTCATCGTCAATAAGAAGGTCCAAGGGATACAGAAAACCTGAAGTGAAGCATCGGAATCTAAAACTGGACTCACAGGAGAGGTTCAAATCATAGAGAGTTGGAGTGTCAGTACTCTTGTACATAAGTCATCATTGTGCCTTTTGTATTAAATTCGGAAGCTGTGTCTGTGTTTCATCGTCAATAAGAAAGTCCAAGGGATACAGTAAACCTGAAGTGAAACATCGGAATCTAAAACTGGACTCACTGGAGGGGTTCAAATCATAGAGAGTTAGAGTGTCAGTCCTCTTGTACATAAGTCGGCATCGTGCCTTTTGTATTAAATTCGAGCGCAAATTCTGTGTTTCATCGTCAATAAGAAGGTCCAAGGGATACAGTAAACCTGAAGTGAAACATCGGTATCTAAAACCGGACTCACAGGAGGGGTTCAAATCATTGAGAGTTAGAGTGTCAGTCCTCTTGTACATAAGTCGGCATCGTGCCTTTAGTATTAAATTCGAATGCAATTTCTGTTTTTCATCGTCAATAAGAAGGTCCAAGGGATACAGTAAACCTGAAGTGAAGCATCGGAATCTAAAACTGAACTCACGGGAGAGGTTCAAATCATAGAAATTTAGAGGGTCAGCCCTCTTGTACTTAAGTCGGCATTGTGTCTTTTGTATTAAATTCGGATGCAATTTCGAGGTTTCATCGTCAATAAAAAAGTCCAAGGGATACAGTAAAATTGAAGTGAAGCATCGGAATCTAAAACTGGACTCACAGGAGAGTTTCAATTCATAGAGAGTTAGAGTGTCAGTCATCTTGTACATAAGTCAGCATTGTGCCTTTTGTATTAAATTAGGATGCAATTTCTGTGTTTCATCGTCAATAAGAAGGTCCATGGGATACAGTAAACCTGAAGTGAAGCATCGGAATCTAAAACCGGACTCACAGGAGGGGTTCAAATCATAGGGAGTTAGAGTGTCAGCCCTCTTGTACATAAGTCGGCATCGTGCCTTTTGTATTAAATTCGAATGCAATTTCTGTGTTTCATCGTCAATAAGAAGGTCGAAATTATACAGTAAACTTTAAGTGAAGCCTCGGAATCTAAAATTAGACTCACAAGAGAGGTTAAACTCATAGAAAGTTAGAGGGTCAGTCCTCTTGTACTTAAGTCGGCATTGTGCCTTTTGTATTAAATTCGGATGCAATCTCTATGTTTCATCGTCATTAAGAAGGTCCAAGGGATACGGTAAACCTCAAGTGAAGCATCGTAATCTAAAACTGGACTCACAGGAGAATTTCAAATCATAGAATGTTGGAGTGTCAGTCCTCTTGTACATAAGTCATCATTGTCCCTTTAGTATTAAATTCGGATGCGACTTCTGTCTTTCATCGTCAATAAGAAGGTCCAAGGGATACAGAAAACCTGAAGTGAAGCATCGGAATCTAAAACTGGATTCACAGGAGAGGTTCAAATCATAGAGAGTTGGAACGTCAGTACTCTTTTACATAAGTCATCATTGTGCCTTTGGTATTAAATTCGGATGCTATTTCTGTGTTACATCGTCAATAAGACGGTCCAAGGGATACAGAGAACCTGAAGTGAGGCATCGGAATCTAAAACTGGACTCATAGGAGAGGTTCAAATCATAGAGAGTTAGACTGACAGTCCTCTTGTACTTAAGTCGGCATTGTGCCTTTTGTATTAAATTCGGATGCAATTTCTGTGTTTCATCGTCAATAAGAAGGTTCAAGGGATACAGTAAACATTAAGTGAAGCATCGGAATCTAAAACTGGACTCACAGGAGAGGTTCAAATCAAAGAAAGTTAGAGTCTCAGTCCTCTTGTACTTATGTCGGCATTGTACGTCTTGTATTAAATTCGGATGCAATTTCTGTGTTTCATCGTCAATAAGAAGGTCCAAGGGATACAGTAAACCTGAAGTGAAGCAGCGGAATCTAAAACTGGACTCACAGGAGCGGTTAAAATCATAGAAAGTTAGAGTGTCAGTCGTCTTGTACATAAGTCGGCATCGTGCCTTTTGTGTTAAATTCGGATGCAATTTCTGTGTTTCATCGTCAATAAGAAGGTTCAAGGGATACAGTAAACATTAAGTGAAGCATTGGAATCTAAAACTGGATTCAAAGGAGAGGTTCAAATCATAGAGAATTAGAGTGTCAGTCCTCTTTTACATAAGTCAGCATTGTGCATTTTGTATTAAATTCGGATGCAATTTCTGTGTTTCATCGTCAATAAGAAAGTCCAAGCAATACAGTAAACCTGAAGTGAAGCACCGGAATCTAAAATTGGACTCACAGGAGAGGTTCAAAACATAGAAAGTTCGAGGGTCAGTCCTCTTGTACTTAAGTCGGCATTGTGCCTTTTGTATTAAATTCGGATGCAATTTCTAGGTTTCATCGTCAATATGAAGGTCCAAGAGATACAGTAAACCTGAAGTGAAGCATCGGAATCCAAAACTGGACTCACAGGAGAGGTTCAAGTAATAGAGAGTTTGAGTGTCAGTCCTTTTGTACAAAAGTTGGCATTTTGCGTTTTGTATTAAATTCGGATGTAATATCTGTCTTTCAACGTCAATAAGATGGTCCAAGGGATACAGTAAACCTGAAGTGAAGCATCGTTATCTAAAACTGGACTCACAGGAGAGGTTCAAATCTTAGAAAGTTGGAGTGTCAGTCCTCTCGTACTTAAGTCGGCATTGTGCCTTTTGTATTACATTCGGACGCAATTTCTGTGTTTCATCGTCAATAAGAAGGTTCAAGGGATACAGTAAACCTGATGTGAAGCATCGGAATCTAAAACTGGACTCACAGGAGCGGTTCAAATCATAGAGAGTTAGAGTGTCTGTCCTCTTGTACATAAGTCGGGATTGTGCCTTTTGTATTAAATTCCGATGCTGTTTCTGTGTTTCATCGTCAATAAGAGAGTCCAAGGGATACAGTAAACCTGAAGTGAAGCATCGGTATCTAAAACTGGACTCAAAGGAGAGGTTCAAATCATAGAGAGTTAGAGTGTCAGTCCTCTTGTACTTAAGTTGGCATAGTGCCTATTGTATTAAATTCGGTTGCAATTTCTGCGTTTGATCGTCAATAAGAAGGTCCAGTGATACAGTAAACCTGAAGAGAGGCATCGGAATCTAAAACTCGACTCACAGGAGATGTTCAAATCATTGAAAGTTACAGTGTCAGTCCTCTTGTACTGAAGTCGGCATTGTGCCTTTTTTATTAAATTCGGATGCAATTTCTATGTTTCATCGTCAATAAGAACGTCCAAGGGATACAGTAAACCAGAAGTGAAGCATCGGAATCTAAAACTGGACTCACAGGAGAGGTTCAAATCATAAAAAGTTAGAGTGTCAGTTCTCTTGTACTTAAGTCGGCATTGTGCCTTTTGTATTAAATTCGGTTGCAATTTCTGTGGTTCATCGTCAATAAGAAGGTTCAAGGGATACAGTAAACCTGAAGTGAAGCATCGGAATCTAAAACTGGACTCACAGGAGAGGTTCAAATCATAGAAAGTTCGAGTGTCAGTCCTCTTGTACTTAAGTCGGCATTGTGCCTTTTGTATTAAATTCGGATGCTATTTCTGGGTTTAATCGTCAATAAGAAGGTCCAAGGGATGCAGTAAACCTGAAGTGAAGCATCGGAATCTAAAACTGGACTCACAGGAGATATTCAAATCATAGAGAGTTAGAGTGTCAGTCCTCTTGTATTTAAGTCCTAATTGTGCCTTTTGTATCAAATCGGATGCAATTTCTGTGTTTCATCGTCAATACGAAGGTCTAAGGGATACAGTAAACCTGAAGTGAAGCATCGGAATCTAAAACTGGACTCACAGGAGAGGTTCAAATCATAGAAAGTTAGAGTGTCAGTTCTCTTGTACTTAAGTCGGCATTGTGATTTTTGAATTTAATTCCGATGCAATTTCTGTGTTTCATCGTCAATAAGAAGTTCCAAGGGATACAGTAAACCTGAAGTGAAGCATCGGAATCTAGGACTGGTCTCACAGGAGAGGTTCAAATCATAGAAAGTTAGAGTGTCAGTCCTCTTGTACTTAAGTCGGCATTGTGCCTTTTGTATTAAACTCGGATGCAAGTTCTGTGTTTCGTTGTCAATAAGAAGATCCATGGGATACCGTAAACCTGAAGTGAAGCATCGGATTCTAAAACTGGACTCACAGGAGAGGTTCAAATCATAGAAAGTTAGAGTGTCAGTCCTCTTGTTCTTAACCCGGCATTGTGCCTTTTGAATTTAATTCCGATGCAATTTCTGTGCTTCATCGTCAAAACGAAGGTCCAAGGGATACAGTAGAGCTGAAGTGAAGCATCGGAATCTAAAACTGGACTCACAGGAGAGGTTCAAATTATAGAAAGTTAGAGAGTCAGTCCACTTGTACTTAATTCGGCATTGTGACTTTTGAATTTTATTCCGATGCAATTTCTGTGCTTCATCGTCAATAAGAATGTCCAAGGTATACATTAAACCTGAAGTGTAGCATCGGAATCTAAAACTGGACTCACAGGAGATGTTCAAATCATAGAAAGTTAGAGTGTCCGTCCTCTTGTACTTAATTCGGCATTGTGCCTTTTGTATTAAATTAGGATGCAATTTTGTGTTTCATCGTCAATAAGAAGGTCCAAGCGATACTGTAAACCTGAAGTGAAGCATCGGATTCTAAAACTGGACTCACAGGAGAGTTTCAAATCATAGAACGTTAGTGTCAGTCCTCTTGTACTTAAGTCGGCATTGTGCATTTTGTATTAAATTCGGATGCAATTTCTGAGTTTCATCGCCAATAAGAAGGTCCAAGAGATACAGTAAACCTGAAGTGAACTATCGGAATCTAAAACTGGACTCACAGGAGAGGTTCAAATCATAGCGAGTTAGAGTGTCAGTCCTCCTGTACTTAAGTCGGAATTGTGCCTATTGTATTAAATTCGGTTGCAATTTCTGTGTTTCATCGTCAATAAGAAGGTTCAAGGGATACAGTAAACCTGAAGTGAAGCATCGGAATCTAAAACTGGACTCACAGGAGAGGTTCAAATCAAAGAAAGTTAGAGTCTCAGTCCTCTTGTACTTATGTCGGCATTGTGAGTTTTGTATTAAATTCGGATGCAATTTCTGTGTTTCATCGTCAATAAGAAGGTCCTAGGGATTCAGTAAACCTGAAGTGAAGCAGCGGAATCTAAAATTGGACTCACAGGAGTGGTTCAAATCATAGAGAGTTAGAGTGTCAGTCCTCTTGTACATAAGTCAGCATTGTGCCTTTTGTTTTAAATTCGGATGCAATTTCTGTGTTTCATCGTCAATAAGAAGGTCCTAGGGATTCAGTAAACCTGAAGTGAAGCATCGTAAACTAAAACTGGACTCACAGGAGAGCTTCAAATCATAGAAAGTTGGAGTGTCAGTCCTCTTGAACTTAAGTCAGCATTGTGCGTTTCCTATTAAATTAGGATGAAATTTCTGTGTTTCATCGTCAATAAGAAGGATGAAGAGATACAGTAAACCTGAAGTGAAGCATCGGAATCCAAAAGTGGACTCACAGGAGAGATTCAAATCACAGAGAGTTAGAGTGTCAGTCCTCTTGACTTATGTCGGCATTGTGCATATTGTATTAAATTCGGATGCAATTTGTGTGTTTCATCGTCAATAAGAAGGTTCAAGGGATACAGTAAACCTGAAGTGAAGCATCGGAATCTAAAACTGGACTCGCAGGAGAGGTTCAAATCATAGAAAGTTAGAGTGTCAGTCGTCTTGTACTTAAGTCGGCATTGTGCCTTTTGTATTAAATTCGGATGCAATTTCTGTGTTTCATCGTCAATACGAAGGTCCAAGGGATACAGCAAACCTGAAGTGAAGCATCTTAATCTAAAACTGGATCCACAGGAGAGGTTCAAATCATAGAAAGTTAGAAGGTCTGTCCTCTTGTACTTAAGTCGGCATTGTGCTTTTTGTATTAAACTCGGATGCAGTTTCTATGTTTCATCGTCAATAGGAAGGTCCAAGGGATGCAGTAAACCTGAAGTGAAGCATCGGAATCTAAAACTGGACTCACAGGAGTTATTCAAATCATTGAGAGTTAGAGTGTCAGTCCTCCTGTACTTATGTCCGCATTGTGCCTTTTGTATTAAATTCGGATGCAATTTCTGTGTTTCATCGTCAATACGAAGGTCCAAGGGATACAGTAAACCTGAAGTGAAGCATCGGAATCTAAAACTGGACTCACAGGAGAGGTTCAAATCATAGAATGTTAGATTGTCAGTCCTCTCGTACTTTAGCCGGCATTGTGCCTTTTGAATATAATTCCGATGCAATTTCTGTGCTTCATTGTCAAAAAGAAGGTCCAAGGGATACAGTAAAGCGGAAGTGAAGCATCGGAATCTAAAACTGGGCTCACAGGAGAGGTTCAAATCATAGAAAGTTAGAGAGTCAGTCCTCTTGTACTTAATTCGGCATTGTGCCTTTTGAATTTCATTCCGATGCAATGTCTGTGCTTAATCGTCAATAAGAAGGTCCATGGTATACAGTATACCTGCAGTGTAGCATCGGAATCTAAAACTGGACTCACAGGAGAGGTTCAAATCATAGAAAGTTAGAGTGTCCGCCCTCTTGTACTTAAGTCGGAATTTGTGCCTTTTGAATTTAATTCCGATGCAATTTCTGTGTTTCATCGTCAATAAGAAGGTCAAAGGTATACAGTAAACTTGAAGTGAAGCATCGGAATCTAAAACTGTACTCACAGGACAGATTCAAATCATAGAAATTTAGAGTGCCAGTCCTCTTGTAATTATGTCGGCATTGTGCCTTTTGAATTAATTTCCGATGCTTTTCCTGTGCTTCATAGTCAATACGAAGGTCCATGGTATACAGTAAACCTGAAGTGTAGCATCGGCATCTAAAAATGGACCCACAGGAGAGGGTCAAATCATTGAAAGTTAGAGTGCCAGTCCTCTTGTACTTAAGTCTGCATTGTGCCTTATGAATTTAATTCCAATGCAATTTCTGTGTTTCATCGTCAATAAGATGGTCCAAGGTATACAGTAAAGCTGAAGTGAAGCATCGGAATCTAAAACTGGGCTCACAGGAGAGGTTCAAATCATAGAAAGTAAGAGAGTCAGTCTTCTTGTACTTAATTCGGCATTGTACCTTTTGAATTTCATTCCGATGCAATTTCTGTGCTTCATAGTCAATTCGAAGGTCCATGATATACAGTAAACCTGAAGTGTAGCATCGGCATCTAAAACTGGACTCACAGGAGAGGTTCAAATCATAGAAAGTTAGAGTGCCAGTCCTCTTGTACTTAAGTCGGCATTGTGCCTTTTGAATTTAATTCCAATGCAATTTCTGTGATTCATCGTCAATAAGATGGTCCAAGGTATACAGTAAACCTGAAGTGAAGCATCGGAATCTAAAACTGGACTCACAGGAGAGGTTCAAACCTTAGAAAGTGAGAGTGTCAGTCCTCTTGTACTTAAGTCGGCATTGTAACTTTTGTATTAAATTCGGATGCAATTTCTGTGTTTCATTGTCAATAAGAAGGTCCAAGGGATACAGTAAACCTGAAGTGAAGCATCGGAATCTAGAACTACACTCACAGGAGAGGTTCAAACCTTAGAAAGTGAAAGTGTCAGTCATCTTGTACTTAATTTGGCAGTGTGCCTTTTGTATTAATTCCGGATGCAATTTCTGAGTCTCATCGTCAATAAGAAGGTCCAAAGGATACAGTAAACCTGAAGTGAAGCATCGGAATCGAAAACTGGACTCACAGGTGAGGTTCAAATCATAGAAAGTGAGAGTGTCAGTCCTCTTGTACTTCAGTTGGCATTGTGATTTTTGTATTAAATTCGGATGCATTTTCTGTGTTTCATCGTCAATAAGAAGTTCCAAGGGATACAGTAAACCTGAAGTGAAGCATCGCAATCTGAAACTGGACTCACAGGAGAGGTTCAAATGCTAGAAAGTGAGAGTGTCAGTCCTCTTGTACTTATGTAGGCATTGTGCCTTTTCAATTTAATTCCGATGCAATTTCTGTGTTTCATCGTCAATAAGGAGGTCGAAATTATACAGTAAACTTGAAGTGAAGCATCTGAATCTAAATCTGGCCTCACAGGAGCGATTCAAATCATAGAAAGTTAGAGCGCCAGTCCTCTTGTACTTAAGTCGGCATTGTGCCTTTTGAACTTAATTCCGATGCAATTTCTATGCTACATCGTCAATCAGAAGTTCCATGGTATACAGTAAACCTGAAGTTTAGCAGCGGCATCTAAAACTGGACCCAAAGGAGAGGTTAGAATCATCGAAAGTTAGAGTGCCAGTCCTCGTGTACTTTAGTCGGCATTGTGCCTTTTGAATTTAATTCCAATGCAATTTCTGTGTTTCATCGTCAATAAGAAGGTCCAATATATACAGTAATTCTGATGTGTAGCATCGGAATCTAAGACTCGACTCACAGGAGAGGTTCAAATCATAGAAAGTTAGAGTGTCAGACCTCTTGTACTTAAGTCGGCATTGTGCTTTTTGTATTAAATTCGGATGCAATTTCTGTGTTTCATCGTCAATAAGAAGGTCCAAGGGATACAGTAAACCTGAAGTAAGGGATCGGAATCGAAAACAGGACTCACAGGAGTGTTTCAAATCTTAGGAAGTTAGAGTGTTAGTTCTCTTGTACTTAAGTCGGCATTGTGCCTTTTGTATTAAATTCGGATGCAATTTCTGTGTTTCATCGTCAATAAGAAGGTCCAAGGGATACAGTAAACCTGAGGAGAAGCATCGGAATCTAAACCTGGTCTCACAGGAGAGGTTGAAATCATAGAAAGTTAGATTGTCCGTCCTCTTGTACTTATGTCGGCATAGTGCCTTTTGAATTAATTCCGATGCAATTTCTGTGTTTCATCGTCAATAAGAAGGTCGAAGGTATACAGTAAACTTGAAGTGAATCATCGGAATCTAAAACTGGACTCACAGGAGCGATTCAAATCATAGAAAGTTAGAGCGCCAGTCCTCTTGTACATAAGTGGGCATTGTGCCTTTTCAATTTAATTCGGATGCAATTTCTGTGCTACAACGTCAATAAGAAGGTCCATGGGATACAGTAAACCTGAAGTGTAGCATCGGAATCTAAAACTGGGCTCACAGGAGAGGTTCAAAACATAGAAAGTTGGAGTGTCAGTCCTCTTGTACCTAAGTCGGCATTGTGCCTATTGTATTAAATTCGGTTGCAATTTCTGTGTTTCATCGTCAATAAGAAGGTCCAAAGGATACAGTAAACCTGAAGTGAAGCATCGCAATCTAAAACTGGACTCACAGGAGAGGTTCAAATGCTAGAAAGTGAGAGTGTCAGTCCTCTTGTACTTATGTACGCATTGTGCCTTTTCAATTTAATTCCGATGCAATTTCTGTGTTTCATCGTCAATAAGAAGGTCGAAATTATACAGTAAACTTGAAGTGAAGCATCTGAATCTAAATCTGGCCTCACAGGAGCGATTCAAATCATAGAAAGTTAGAGCGCCAGTCCTCTTGTACTTAAGTCGGCATTGTGCCTTTTGAACTTAATTCCGATGCAATTTCTATGCTACATCGTCAATCAGAAGTTCCATGGTATACAGTAAACCTGAAGTTTAGCAGCGGCATCTAAAACTGGACCCAAAGGAGAGGTTAGAATCATAGAAAGTTAGAGTGCCAGTCCTCGTGTACTTTAGTCGGCATTGTGCCTTTTGAATTTAATTCCAATGCAATTTCTGTGTTTCATCGTCAATAAGAAGGTCCAGTATATACAGTAATTCTGATGTGTAGCATCGGAATCTAAGACTCGACTCACAGGAAAGGTTCAAATCATAGAAAGTTAGAGTGTCAGACATCTTGTACTTAAGTCGGCATTGTGCTTTTTGTATTAAATTCGGTTGCAATTACTGTGTTTCATCGTCAATAAGAAGGGCCAAGGGATGCAGTAAACCAGAAGTGAGGCATCGGAATCGAAAACAGGACTCACAGGAGAGTTTCATATCTTAGAAATTTAGAGTGTCAGTCCTCTTGTACTTAAGTCGGCATTGTGCCATTTGTATTAAATTCGGATGCAATTTCTGTGTTTCATCGTCAATAAGAAGTACCAAGGGAGACAGTAAACCTGAAGTGAAGCAACGGAATCTATAACGTGACTCACAGGAGAGGTTCAAAGCATAAAGAGTTAGAGTGTCAGTCCTCTTGTACTTAAATAGTCATTGTGCCACTTGTATTTAATTCGGTTGCAATTACTGTGTTTCATCGTCAATAAGAAGGGCCAAGGGATACAGTAAACCTGAAGTGAGGCATCGGAATCGAAAACAGGACTCACAGGAGAGTTTCAAATCTTAGAAATTTAGAGTGTCAGTCCTCTTGTACTTAAGTCGGTATTGTGCAATTTGTATTAAATTCGGGTGCAATTTCTGTGTTTCATCGTCAATAAGATGTACCAAGGGATACAGTAAACCTGAAGTGAGGCATCGGAATCGAAAACAGGACTCACGGGAGAGTTTCAAATCTTAGAAATTTAGAGTGTCAGTCCTCTTGTACTTAAGACGGCATTGTGCCTTTTGTATTTAATTCGGTTGCAATTTCTGTGTTTCATCGTCAATAAGAAGGGCCAAGGGATACAGTAAACCTGAAGTGAGGCATCGGAATCGAAAACAGGACTCACAGGAGAGTTTCAAATCTTAGAAATTTAGAGTGTCAGTCCTCTTGTACTTAAGTCGGCATTGTTCCTTTTGTATTAAATTCGGATCCTGTTTCTAGGTTTCATCGTTAATAAGAAGGTCCAAGGTATACAGTAAACCTGAAGTGAAACATCGGAATCTAAAACTAGACTCACAGAAGAGGTTCAAATCATAGAAAGTTAGAGTGTCAGTCCTCTTGTACTTAAGTCGGCATTGTGCCTTTTGAATTTAATTCCAATGCAATATCTGTGTTTCATCGTCAATAAGAAAGCCCAACGGATTCAGTAAAACTGAAGTGAAGCATAGGAATCTAAAACTGGACTCACAGGAGAGGTTCAAATCATAGAAAGTTAGAGTGTCAGTCCTCTTGTACTTAAGTCGGCATTGTGCCTTTTGTATTAAATTCAGTTGCAATTTCTGTATTTCAAGGTCAATAAGAAGGTCCAAGGTATACAGTAAACCTGAAGTGAAGCATCGGAATCTAAAACTGGACTCACAGAAGAGGTTCAAATCATAGAAAGTGAGAGTGTCATTCCTCTTCTTCTTAAGTCGTTATTGTCCCTTTGTATTAAATTCGGATGCAATATCTGTGATTCATCGTCAATAAGAAGGTCGAAGGTATACAGTAAACGTGAAGTGAATCATCGGAATCTTAAACTGGACTCACAGGAGCGATTCAAATCATAGAAAGTTAGAGCGCAAGTCCTCTTGTACTTAAGTGGGCATTGTGCCTTTTCAATTTAATTCGGATGCAATTTCTGTGCTACATCGTCAATAAGAAGGTCCATGAAATACAGTAAACCTGAAGTGTAGCATCGGCATCTAAAACTGGACCCACAGGAGAGGTTCAAATCGTAGAAAGTTAGAGTGTCAATCCTCTTGTACTTAAGTCGGCATTGTGCCATTTGTATTAAATTCGGATGATATTTCTGTGTTTCATCGTCAATAAGAAGTACCAAGGGATACAGTACACCTGAAGTGAAGCATCGGTATCTATAACGTGACTCACAGAAGAGGTTCAAATCAAAAAGAGTTAGAGTGTCAGTCCTCTTGTACTTAAGTAGTCATTGTGCCACTTGTATTTAATTCGGTTGCAATTACTGTGTTTCATCGTCAATAAGAAGGGCCAAGGGATACAGTAAACCTGAAGTGAGGCATCGGAACCGTAAACAGGACTCACAGGAGAGTTTCAAATCTTAGAATTTTAGAGTGTCAGTCCTCTTGTACTTAAGTCGGCATTGTGCCATTTGTATGAAATTCGGATGCAATTTCTGTGTTTCATCGTCAATAAGAAGTACCAAGGGAGACAGTAAACCTGAAGTGAAGCAACGGAAACTATAACGTGACTCACAGGAGAGGTTCAAATCATAAAGAGTTAGAGTGTCTGTCCTCTTGTACTTAAGTGGTCATTGTGCCACTTGTATTTAATTCGGTTGCAATTTCTGTGTTTCATCGTCAATGAGAAGGGCCAAGGGATACAGTAAACCTGAAGTGAGGCATCGGAATCGAAAACAGGACTCACAGGAGAGTTTCAAATCTTAGAAATTTAGAGTGTCAGTCCTCTTGTACTTAAGTCGGCATTGTTCTTTTTGTATTAAATTCGGATGCAGTTTCTAGGTTTCAACATTAATAAGAAGGTCCAAGGTATACAGTAAACCTGAAGTGAAGTATCGGAATCTAAAACTGGACTCACAGAAGAGGTTCAAATCATAGAAAGTTAGAGTGTCAGTCCTCTTGTACTTAAGTCGGCATTGTGCCTTTTGAATTTAATTCCAATGCAATATCTGTGTTTCATCGTCAATAAGAAAGCCCAAGGGATTCAGTAAAACTGATGTGAAGCATAGGAATCTAAAACTGGACTCACAGGAGAGTTTCAAATCATAGAAAGTTAGAGTGTCAGTCCTTTTGTACTTAAGTCGGCATTGTGCCTTTTGTATTAAATTCGGATGCAATTTCTGTGTTTCATCGTCAATAAGAAGGTCCAAGGTATACAGTAAACCTGAAGTGAAGCATCGGAATCTAAAACTGGACTCACAGAAGAGGTTCAAATCATAGAAAGTGAGAGTGTCATTCCTCTTCTTCTTAAGTCGGCATTGTGCCTTTGTATTAAATTCGGATACAATTTCTGTGATTCATCGTCAATAAGAAGGTCCAAAGAATACAGTAAACGTGAAGGGAAGCAACAGAATCTAAAACTGGACTCACAGGAGAGGTTCAAATCATAGAAAGTTAGAGTGTCAGTCCTCTTGTACTGAAGTCGGCATTGTGCTCTTTCTATTAATTTTCGGATGCAATTTCTGTGTTTCATCGTCAATAAGAAGGTCCAAGTTATACAGTAAACCTGAAGTGAAGTATCGGAATCTAAAACTGGACTCACAGGAGAGGTTGAAAACATAGAAAGTTAGAGTGTCAGTCCGCTTGTACTTAAGTCACCATTGTGCCTTTTGTCTTATATACGGATGCAATTTCTGTGTTTCATCGTCAATAACATGTTCCAAGGTATACAGTAGACCTGAAGTGAAGCACCGGAATCTAAAACTGGACTCACAGGACAGGTTCAATTCATAGAAAGTTAGAGTGTCAGTCCTCTTGCACTTAAATCAGCATTGTGCCTTTTGTATTAAATTCGGATGCAATTTCTGTGTTTCATCGTCAATAAGAAGGTCCAAGGGATACAGTAAACCTGAAGTATCGGAATCTAAAACTGGACTCACAGGAGAGGCTCAAATCATAGAAAGTTAGAGTGTCAGTCCTCTTGTACTTAAGTAGTCACTGTGCCTCTTGTATTTAATTCGGATGCAATCTCTGTGTTTCATCGTCAATAAGAAGGTCCAAGGGATACAGTAAACCTGAAGTGAGGCATCGGAATCGAAAATAGGACTCTCAGGAGAGTTTCAACCCATAGAAATTTAGAGTGTCAGTCCTCTTGTACTTAAGTCGGCATTGTGCTTTTTGTATTAAATTCGGATGCAGTCTCTGTGTTTCATCGTCAATAAGAAGGTCCAAGGGATACAGTAAACCTGAAGTGAAGTATCGGAATCTAAAACTGGATTCGCAGGAGAGGTTCAAATCATAGAAAGTCAGAGTGTCCGTCCTCTTGTACTTATGTCGGCATAGTGCCTTTTGAATTTAATTCCGATGCAATTTCTGTGTTTCATCGTCAATAAGAAGGTCGAAGGTATACAGTAAACTTGAAGTGAATCATCGGAATCTTAAACTGGACTCACAGGAGCGATTCAAATCATAGAAAGTTAGAGCGCCATTCCTCTTGTACTTAAGTGGGCATTGTGCCTTTTCAATTTAATTCGGATGCAATTTCTGTGCTACATCGTCAATAAGAAAGTCCATGGGATACAGTAAACCAGAAGTGAGGCATCGGAATCGAAATCAGGACTCACAGGAGAGTTTCAAATCTTAGAAATTTAGAGTGTCAGTCCTCTGGTACTTAAGTCGGCATTGTGCCATTTGTATTAAAGTCGGATGCAATTTCTGTGTTTCATCGTCAATAAGAGGTACCAAGGGAGACAGTAAACCTGAAGTGAAGCAACGGAATCTATAAAGTGACTCACAGGAGAGGTTCATATCATAAAGGGTTAGAGTGTCAGTCCTCTTGTACTTAAGTAGTCATTGTGCCACTTGTATTTCATTCGGTTGCAATTTCTGTGTTTCATCGTCAATAAGAAGGGCCAAGGGATACAGTAAACCTGAAGTGAGGCATCGGAATCGAAAACAGGACTCACAGGAGAGTTTCAAATCTTAGAAAATTAGAGTGTCAGTCCTCTTGTACTTAAGTCGGCATTGTTCCTTTTGTATTAAATTCGGATGCAGTTTCTAGGTTTCATCGTTAATAAGAAGGTCCAAGGTATACAGTAAACCTGAAGTGAAGCATCGGAATCTAAAACTGGACTCACAGAGGAGGTTCAAATCATAGAAAGTTAGAGTGTCAGTCCTCTTGTACTTAAGTCGGCATTGTGCCTTTTGAATTTAATTCCAATGCAATATCTGTGTTTCATCGTCAATATGGAAGCCCAAGGGATTCAGTAAAACTGAAGTGAAGCATAGGAATCTAAAACTGGACTCACAGGAGAGGTTCAAATCATACAAAGTTAGAGTGTCAGTCCTCTTGTACTTAAGTCGGCATTGTGCCTTTTGTATTAAATTCGGATGCAATTTCTGTGTTTCATCGTCAATAAGAAGGTCCAAGGTATACAGTAAACCTGAAGTGAAGCATCGGAATCTAAAATTGGACTCACAGAAGAGGTTCAAATCACAGAAAGTGAGAGTGTCATTCCTCTTCTTCATTAGTCGGCATTGTGCCTTTGTATTAAATTCGGATGCAATTTCTGTGATTCATCGTCAATAAGAATGTCCAAAGAATACAGTAAACGTGAAGGGAAGCATCAGAATCTAAAACTGGACTCACAGGAGAGGTTCAAATCATAGAAAGTTAGAGTGTTTGTCCTCTTGTACTGAAGTCGGCATTGTGCTCTTTCTATTAATTTTCGGATGCAATTTCTGTGTTTCATCGTCAATAAGAAGGTCCAAGTTATACAGTAAACCTGAAGTGAAGTATCGGAATCTAAAACTGGACTCACAGGAGAGGTTGAAATCATAGAAAGTTAGAGTGTCAGTCCGCTTGTACTTAAGTCACCATTGTGCCTTTTGTCTCATATACGGATGCAATTTCTGTGTTTCATCGTCCATAACATGTTCCAAGGTATACAGTAGACCTGAAGTGAAGCACCGGAATCTAAAACTGGACTCACAGGACAGGTTCAATTCATAGAAAGTTAGAGTGTCAGTCCTCTTGCACTTATATCAGCATTGTGCCTTTTGTATTAAATTCGGATGCAATTTCTGTGTTTCATCGTCAATAAGAAGGTCCAAGGGATACAGTAAACCTGAAGTCTCGGAATCTAAAACTGGACACACAGGAGAGGTTCAAATCATAGACAGTTAGAGTGTCAGTCCTCTTGTACTTAAGTGGTCATTGTGCCTCTTGTATTTAATTCAGATGCAATCTCTGTGTTTCATCGTCAATAAGAAGGTCCAAGGGATACAGTAAACCTGAAGTGAGGCATCGGAATCGAAAACAGGACTTTCAGGAGAGTTTCAAACCATAGAAATTTAGAGTGTCAGTCCTCTTGTACTTAAGTCGGCATTGTGCTTTTTGTATTAAATTCGGATGCAGTCTCTGTGTTTCATCGTCAGTAAGAAGGTCCAAATGATACAGAAAACCTGAAGTGAAGTATCGGAATCTAAAACTGGACCCGCAGGAGAGGTTCAAATCATAGAAAGTTAGAGTGTGAGTCCTCTTGTACTTAAGTAGTCATTGTGCCTCTTGTATTAAATTTGGATGCAATTTCTGTGTTTCATCGTCAATAAGAAGTTCCAAGGGATACAGTAAACCTGAAGTGAAGCATCGGAATCTATAACGTGACTCACAGGAGAGCTTCAAATCATAGAGAGTTAGAGAGTGAGTCCTCTTGTACGTAATTCGGCATTGTGCCTTTTGAATTTCATTAGCATGCAATTTCTGTGCTTCATCGTCAATAAGAAGGTCCATGGTATACAGTAAACCTGAATTGTTGCATCGGAATCTACACCTGGACTCACAGGAGAGGTTCAAATCATAGGAAGTTAGAGTGTCCGTCCTCTTGTACATATGTCGGCATTGTGCCTTTTGAAATTAATTCCGATGCAATTTCTGTGTTTCATCGTCAATAAGAAGTTCCAAGGTATACAGTAAACCTGAAGTGAAGCATCGGAATCTAAAACTGGACTCACAGGAGAGGTTCAAATCATAGAAAGTTAGAGTTCAGTCCTCTTGTACTCAAGTCGGCATTGTGCCTTTTGTCTTTAATTCGGATGCAATTTCTGTGTTTCATCGTCAATAAGAAGGTCCAAGTTAAACAGTAAACCTGAAGTGACGCATCGGAATCTAAAACTGGACTCACAGCAGAGTTTCAAATCTCAGAAAGTTAGAGTGTCAGTCCGCTTGTACTTAAGTCACCATTGTGCCTTAAGTCTTATATACGGATGCAATTTCTGTGTTTCATCGTCAATAACATGTTCCAAGGTATACAGTAGACCTGAAGTGAAGCACCGGAATCTAAAACTGGACTCACAGGGCAGGTTCAATTCATAGAAAGTTAGAGTGTCAGTCCTCTTGCACTTAAATCAGCATTGTGCCTTTTGTATTAAATTCGGATGCAATTTCTGTGTTTCATCGTCAATAAGAAGGTCCAAGGGATACAGTAAACCTGAAGTATCGGAATACAATACTGGACGCACAGGAGAGGTTCAAGTCATAGAAAGTTAGAGTGTCAGTCCTCTTGTACTTAAGTAGTCATTGTGCCTCTTGTATTTAATTCGGATGCAATCTCTGTGTTTCATCGTCAATAAGAAGGTCCAAGGGATATAGTAAACCTGAAGTGAGGCAACGGAATCGAAAACAGGACTCTCAGGAGAGTTTCAAACCTTAGAAATTTAGAGTGTCAGTCCTCTTGTACTTAAGTCGGCATTGTGCTTTTTGTATTAAATTCGGATGCAGTCTCTGTGTTTCATCGTCAATAAGAAGGTCCAAGGGATACAGTAAACCTGAAGTGAAGTATCGGAATCTAAAACTGGACTCGCAGGAGAGGTTCAAATCATAGAAAGTTAGAGTGTTCGTCCTCTTGTACTTATGTCGGCATAGTGCTTTTTGAATTTAATTCCGATGCAATTTCTGTGTTTCATCGTCAATAAGAAGGTCGAAGGTATACAGTAAACTTCAAGTGAATCATCGGAATCTAAAACTGGACTCACAGGAGCGATTCAAATCATAGAAAGTTAGAGCGGCAGTCCTCTTGTACTTAAGTGGGCATTGTGCCTTTTCAATTTAATTTGGATGCAGTTACTAGGTTTCATCGTTAATAAGAAGGTCCAAGGTATACAGTAAACCTGAAGTGAAGCATCGGAATCTAAAACTGGACTCACAGAAGAGGTTCAAATCATAGAAAGTTAGAGTGTCAGTCCTCTTGTACTTAAGTCGGCATTGTGCCTTTTGAATTTAATTCCAATGCATTATCTGTGTTTCATCGTCAATAAGAAAGCCCAAGGGATTCAGTAAAACTGAAGTGAAGCATAGGAATCTAAAACTGGACTCACAGGAGAGGTTCAAATCACAGAAAGTTAGAGTGCCAGTCCTCTTGTACTTAAGTCGGCATTGTGCCTTTTGTATTAAATTCGGATGCAATTTCTGTGTTTCATCGTCAATTAGAAGGTCCAAGTTAAACAGTAAACCTGAAGTGACGCATCGGAATCTAAAACTGGACTCACAGCAGAGTTTCAAATCTCAGAAAGTTAGAGTGTCAGTCCGCTTGTACTTAAGTCACCATTGTGCCTTTTGTCTTATATACGGATGCAATGTCTGTTTTTCATCGTCAATAACATGTTCCAAGGTATACAGTAGACCTGAAGTGAAGCACCGGAATCTAAAACTGGACTCACAGGACAGGTTCAAATCATAGAGTGTTAGAGTGTCAGTCCTCTTGCACTTAAATCAGCATTGTGCCTTTTGTATTAAATTCGGATGCAATTTCTGTGTTTCATCGTCACAAAGACGGTCCAAGGAATACAGTAAACCTGAAGTATCGGAATCTAAAACTGGACTCACAGGAGAGGTTCAAATCATAGAAAGTTAGTGTGTCAGTCCTCTTGTACTTAAGTAGTCATTGTGCCTCTTGTATTTAATTCGGATGCAATCTCTGTGTTTCATCGTCAATAAGAAGGTCCAAGGGATACAGTAAACCTGAAGTGAAGCATCGGAATCGAAAACAGGACTCTCAGGAGAGTTTCAAACCATAGAAATTTAGAGTGTCAGTCCTCTTGTACTTAAGTCGGCATTGTGCTTTTTGTATTAAATTCGGATGCAGTCTCTGTGTTTCATCGTCAATAAGAAGGTCCAAGGGATACAGTAAACCTGAAGTGAAGTATCGGAATCTAAAACTGGACTCGCAGGAGAGGTTCAAATCATAGAAAGTTAGAGTGTGAGTCCTCTTGTACTTAAGTAGTCATTGTGCCTCTTGTATTAAATTTGGATGCAATTTCTGTGTTTCATCGTGAATAAGAAGTTCCAAGGGATACAGTAAACCTGAAGTGAAGCATCGGAATCTATAACGTGACTCACAGGAGAGCTTCAAATCATAGAGAGCTAGAGAGTGAATCCTCTTGTACGTAATTCGGCATTGTGCCTTTGAAATTCATTAGCATGCAATTTCTGTGCTTCATCGTCAATAACAAGGTCCATGGTATACTGTAAACCTGAATTGTAGCATCGGAATCTACACCTGGACTCACAGGAGAGGTTCAAATCATAGAAAGTTAGAGTGTCCGTCCTCTTGTACTTATGTCGGCATTGTGCTTTTTGAAATTAATTCCGATGCAATTTCTGTGTTTCATCGTAAATAAGAAGTTCCAAGGTATACAGTAAACCTGAAGTGAAGCATCGGAATCTAAAACTGGACTCACAGGAGAGGTTCAAATCATAGAAAGTTAGAGTTCAGTCCTCTTGTACTCAAGTCGGCATTGGCCTCTTGTTTTTAATTCGGATGCAATTTCTGTGTTTCATCGTCAATAAGAAGGTCCAAGTTAAACAGTAAACCTGAAGTGATGCATCGGAATCTAAAACTGGACTCACAGCAGAGTTTCAAATCTCAGAAAGTTAGACTGTCAGTCCACTTGTACTTGAGTCGGCATTGTGCCTTTTGTATTAAATTCGGAAGCAATTTCCTTGTTTCATCGTCAATAAAAGGTCCAAGGTATACAGTAAACCTGAAGTGAAGCATCGGAATCTAAAACTGGACTCACAGAAGAGGTTCGAATCATAGAGAGTGAGAGTGTCATTCCTCTTCTTCTTCAGTAGGCATTGTGCCTTTTGTATAAAATTCGGATGCAATTTCTGTGTTTCATCGTCAATAACAAGGTCCAAAGGCTACAGTAAACCTGAAGTAAAGCATCGGAATCTTAAATTGGACTCACAGGAGAGGTTCAAATAATAGAGAGTTAGAGTGTCAGTCCTCTTGTACTTAAGTCGGCATTGTGTCTTTTGAATTTAATTCCGATGCAATTTCTGTGTTTCATCGTCAATAACAAGTTCCAAGGTATACAGTAAAACAGAAGTAAAGCACCGGAATCTAAAACTGTACTCACAGGAGAGGTTCAAATCATAGAAAGTTAGAGTGTCAGTCCGCTTGTACTTAAGTCACCATTGTGCCTTTTGTCTTTTATACGGATGCAATTTCTGTGTTTCATCGTCAATAACATGTTCCAAGGTATACAGTAGACCTGAAGTGATGCACCGGAATCTAAAACTGGACTCACACGACAGGTTCAATTCATAGAAAGTTAGAGTGTCAGTCCTCTTGCACTTAAATCAGCATTGTGCCTTTTGTATTAAATTCGGATGCAATTTCTGTGTTTCATCGTCAATAAGAAGGTCCAAGGGATACAGTAAACCTGAAGTATCGGAATCTAAAACTGGACTCACAGGAGAGGCTCAAATCATAGAAAGTTAGAGTGTTTGTCCTCTTGTACTTAAGTAGTCATTGTGCCTCTTGTATTTAATTCGGATGCAATCTCTGTGTTTCATCGTCAATAAGAAGGTCCAAGGGATACAGTAAACCTGAAGTGAGGCATCGGAATCGAAAACAGGACTCTCTGGAGAGTTTCAAACCATAGAAATTTAAGGTGTCAGTCCTCTTGTACTTAAGTCGGCATTGTGCTTTTTGTATTAAATTCGGATGCAGTCTCTGTGTTTCATCGTCAATAAGAAGGTCCAAGGGATACAGTAAACCTGAAGTGAAGTATCGGAATCTAAAACTGGACTCGCAGGAGAGGTTCAAATCATAGAAAGTTAGAGTGTGAGTCCTCTTGTACTTAAGTAGTCATTGTGCCTCTTGTATTAAATTTGGATGCAATTTCTGTGTTTCATCGTCAATAAGAAGTTCCAAGGGATACAGTAAACCTGAAGTGAAGCATCGGAATCTATAACGTTACTCACAGGAGAGCTTTAAATCATAGAGAGTTAGAGAGTGAGTCCTCTTGTTCATAATTCGGCATTGTGCCTTTTGAATTTCATTCGCATGCAATTTCTGTGCTTCATCGTCAATAAGAAGGTCCATGGTATACAGTAAACCTGAATTGTAGTATCGGAATCTACACCTGGACTCACAGGAGAGGTTCAAATCATAGAAAGTTAGAGTGTCCGTCCTCTTGTACTTATGTCGGCATTGTGCCTTTTGTATTAAATTCGGATGCAATTTCTGTGTTTCATCGTCAATAAGAAGGTCCAAGGGATACAGTAAACCTGAAGTATCGGAATCTAAAACTTGACTCACAGGAGAGGTTCAAATCATAGAAAGTTAGAGTGTCAGTCCTCTTGTACTTAAGTAGTCATTGTGCCTCTTGTATTTAATTCAGATGCAATCTCTGTGTTTCATCGTCAATAAGAAGGTCCAAGGGATACAGTAAACCTGAAGTGAGGCATCGGAATTGAAAACAGGACTCTCAGGAGAGTTTCAAACCATAGAAATTTAGAGTGTCAGTCCTCTTGTACTTAAGTCGGCATTGTTCTTTTTGTATTAAATTCGGATGCAGTCTCTGTGTTTCATCGTCAGTAAGAAGGTCCAAGGGATACAGTAAACCTGAAGTGAAGTATCGGAATCTAAAACTGGAGTCACTGGAGAGGTTCAAATCATAGAAAGTTAGAGTGTGAGTCCTCTTGTACTTAAGTAGTCATTGTGCCTCTTGTATTAAATTTGGATGCAATTTCTGTGTGTCATCGTCAATAAGAAGTTCCAAGGGATACAGTAAACCTGAAGTGAAGCATCGGAATCCATAACGTGACTCACAGGAGAGCTTCAAATCATAGAGAGTTAGAGAGTGAGTCCTCTTGTACGTAATTCGGCATTGTGCCTTTTGAATTTCATTCGCATGCAATTTCTGTGCTTCATCGTCAATAAGAAGGTCCATGGTATACAGTAAACCTGAATTGTAGCATCGGAATCTACACCTGGACTCACAGGAGAGGTTCAAATCATAGAAAGTTAGAGTGTCCGTCCTCTTGTACTTATGTCGTCATTGTGCCTTTTGAAATTAATTCCGATGCAATTTCTGTGTTTCATCGTCAATAAGAAGTTCCAAGGTATACAGTAAACCTGAAGTGAAGCATCGGAATCTTAAACTGGACTCACAGGAGAGGTTCAAATCATAGAAAGTTAGAGTTCAGTCCTCTTGTACTCTAGTCGGCATTGTGCCTCTTGTTTTTAATTCGGATGCAATTTCTGTGTTTCATCGTCAATAAGAAAGTCCAAGTTAAACAGTAAACCTGAAGTGACGCATCGGAATCTAAAACTGGACTCACAGCAGAGTTTCAAATCTCAGAAAGTTAGACTGTCAGTCCACTTGTACTTAAGTCACCATTGTGCCTTTTGTCTTATATACGGATGCAATTTCTGTGTTTCATCGTCAATAACATGTTCCAAGGTATACAGTAGACCGGAAGTGAAGCACTGGAATCTAAAACTGGACTCACAGGACAGGTTCAAATCATAGAAAGTTAGAGTGTCAGTCCTCTTGTACTTAAGTAGACATTGTGCCTCTTGTATTTAATTCGGATGCAATCTCTGTGTTTCATCGTCAATAAGAAGGTCCAAGGGATATAGTAAACCTGAAGTGAGGCAACGGAATCTAAAACTGGACTCGCAGGAGAGGTTCAAATCATAGAATGTTAGAGTGTCCGTCCTCTTAGACTTATGTCGGCATAGTGCCTTTTGAATTTAATTCCGATGCAATTTCTGTGTTTCATCGTCAATAAGAAGGTCGAAGGAATACAGTAAACTTGAAGTGAATCATCGGAATCTAAAACTGGACTCACAGGAGCGATTCAAATCATAGAAAGTTAGAGCGCCAGTCCTCTTGTACTTATGTGGGCATTGTGCCTTTTCAATTTAATTCGGATGCAATTTCTGTGCTACATCGTCAATAAGAAGGTCCATGGGATACAGTAAACCTGAAGTGTAGCATCGGCATCTAAAACTGGACCCACAGGAGAGGTTCAAATGATAGAAAGTTAGAGTGTCAATCCACTTGTACTTAAGTCGGCATTGTGCCATTTGTATTAAATTCGGATGCAATTTCTGTGTTTCATCGTCAATAAGAAGTACCAAGCGATACAGTAAACCTGAAGTGAAACATCGGAATCTATAACGTGACTCACAGAAGAGGTTCAAATCTTAAAGAGGTAGAGTGTCAGTCCTCTTGTACTTAAGTAGTCATTGTGCCACTTGTATTTAATTCGGTTGCAATTACTGTGTTTCATCGTTAATAAGAAGGGCCAAGGGATACAGTAAACCTGAAGTGAGGCATCGGAATCGAAAACAGGACTCACAGGAGTGTTTCAAATCTTAGAAATTTAGAGTGTCAGTCCTCTTGTACTTAAGTCGGCATTGTGCCATTTGTATTAAATTCGGATGCAATTTCTGTGTTTCATCGTCAATAAGAAGTACCAAGGGAGACAGTAAACCTGAAGTGAAGCAACGGAATCTATAACGTGACTCACAGGAGAGGTTCAAATCACAAAGAGTTAGAGTGTCAGTCCACTTGTACTTAAGTAGTCATTGTGCCACTTGTATTTAATTCGGTTGCAATTTCTGTGTTTCATCGTCAATAAGAAGGGCCAAGGGATACAGTAAACCTGAAGTGAGGCATCGGAATCGAAAACAGGACTCACAGGAGAGTTTCAAATCTTAGAAATTTAGAGTGTCAGTCCTCTTGTACTTAAGTCGGCATTGTTCCTTTTGTATTAAATTCGGATGCAGTTTCTAGGTTTCATCGTTAATAAGAAGGTCCAAGGTATACAGTAAACCTGAAGTGAAGCATCGGAATCTAAAACTGGACTCACAGAAGAGGTTCAAATCATAGAATGTTAGAATGTCAGTCCTCTTGTACTTAAGTCGGCATTGTGCCTTTTGAATTTAATTCCAATGCAATATCTGTGTTTCATCGTCAATAAGAAAGCCCAAGGGATTCAGTAAAACTGAAGTGAAGCATAGGAATCGAAAACTGGACTCACAGGAGAGGTTCAAATCTTAGAAAGTTTGTGTGTCAGTCCTCTTGTACTTAAGTCGGCATTGTGCCTTTTGTATTAAATTCGGATGCAATTTCGGTGTTTCATCGTCAATAAGAAGGTCCAAGGTATACAGTAAACCTGAAGTGAAGCATCGGAATCTAAAACTGGACTCACAGAAGAGGTTCAAATCATAGAAAGTGAGAGTGTCATTCCTCTTCTTCTTAAGTCGGCATTGTGCCTTTGTATTAAATTCGGATGCAATTTCTGTGATTCATCGTCAATAAGAAGGTCCAAAGAATACAGTAAACGTGAAGGGAAGCATCAGAATCTAAAACTGGACTCACAGGAGAGGTTCAAATCATAGAAAGTTAGAGTGTCAGTCCTCTTGTACTGAAGTCGGCATTGTGCTCTTTCTATTAATTTTCGGATGCAATTTCTGTGTTTCATCGTCAATTAGAAGGTCCAAGTTATACAGTAAACCTGAAGTGAAGTATCGGAATCTAAAACTGGACTCACAGGAGAGGTTGAAATCATAGAAAGTTAGAGTGTCAGTCCGCTTGTACTTAAGTCACCATTGTGCCTTTTGTCTTATATACGGATGCACTTTCTGTGTTTCATCGTCAATAACATGTTCGAAGGTATACAGTAGACCTGAAGTGAAGCACCGGAATCTAAAACTGGACTCACAATTCATAGAAAGTTAGAGTGTCAGTCCTCTTGCACTTAAATCAGCATTGTGCCTTTTGTATTAAATTCGGATGCAATTTCTGTGTTTCATCGTCAATAAGAAGTTCCAAGGGATGCAGTAAACCTGAAGTGCAGCATCGGATTCTATAACGTGACTCACAGGAGAGCTTCAAATCATAGAGAGCTAGAGAGTGAGTCCTCTTGTACGTAATTCGGCATTGTGCCTTTTGAATTTCATTCGCATGCAATTTCTGTGCTTCTTCGTCAATAAGAAGGTCCATGGTATACAGTAAACCTGAATTGTAGCATCGGAATCTACACCTGGACTCACAGGAGAGGTTCAAATCATAGAAAGTTAGAGTGTCCGTCCTCTTGTACTTATGTCGGCATTGTGCCTTTTGAAATTAATTCCGATGCAATTTCTGTGTTTCATCGTCAATAAGAAGTTCCAAGGTATACAGTAAACCTGAAGTGAAGCATCGGAATCTAAAACTGGACTCACAGGAGAGGTTCAAATCATAGAAAGTTAGAGTTCAGTCCTCTTGTACTCAAGTCGGCATTGGCCTCTTGTTTTTAATTCGGATGCAATTTCTGTGTTTCATCGTCAATAAGAAGGTCCAAGTTAAACAGTAAACCTGAAATGAGTGATCGGAATCGAAAACAGGACTCTCAGGAGAGTTTCAAACCTTAGAAATTTAGAGTGTCAGTCGTCTTGTACTTAAGTCGGCATTGTGCTTTATGTATTAAATTCGGATGCAGTCTCTGTGTTTCATCGTCAATAAGAAGGTCCAAGGGATACAGTAAACCTGAAGTGAAGTATCGGAATCTAAAACTGGACTCGCAGGAGAGGTTCAAATCATAGAAAGTTAGAGTGTCCGTCCTCTTGTACTTATGTCGGCATAGTGCCTTTTGAATTTAATTCCGATGCAATTTCTGTGTTTCATCGTCAATAAGAAGGTCGAAGGTTTACAGTAAACTTGAAGTGAATCGTCGGAATCTTAAACTGGACCCACAGGAGCGATTCAAATCATAGAAAGTTAGAGCGCCATTCCTCTTGTACTTAAGTGGGCATTGTGCCTTTTCAATTTAATTCGGATGCAATTTCTGTGCTACATCGTCAGTAAGAAGGTCCATGGGATACAGTAAACCTGAAGTGCAGCATCGGCATCTAAAACTGGACCCACAGGAGAGGTTCAAATCATAGAAAGTTAGAGTGTCAATCCTCTTGTACTTAAGTCGGCATTGTGCCATTTGTATTAAATTCGGATGCAATTTCTGTGTTTCATCGTCAATAAGAAGTACCAAGGGTTACAGTAAACCTGAAGTGAAGCATCGGAATCTATAACGTGACTCACAGAAGAGGTTCAAATCATAAAGAGTTAGAGTGTCAGTCCTCTTGTACTTAAGTCGGCATTGTGCCGTTTGAATTTAATTCCAGTGCAATATCTGTGTTTCATCGTCAATAAGAAAGCCCAAGGGATTCAGTAAAACTGAAGTGAAGCATAGGAATCTAAAACTGGACTCACAGGAGAGGTTCAAATCTTAGAAAGTTAGAGTGTCAGTCCTCTTGTACTTAAGTCGGCATTGTGCCTTTTGTATTAAATTCGCATGCAATTTCTGTGTTTCATCGTCAATAAGAAGGTCCAAGGTATACAGTAAACCTGAAGTGAAGCATCGGAATCTAAAACTGGACTCACAGATGAGGTTCAAATCATAGAAAGTGAGAGTGTCATTCCTCTTCTTCTTAAGTCGGCATTGTGCCTTTGTATTAAATTCGGATGCAATTTCTGTGATTCATCGTCAATAAGAATGTCCAAAGAATACAGTAAACGTGAAGGGAAGCATCAGAATCTAAAACTGGACTCACAGGAGAGGTTCAAATCATAGAAAGTTAGAGTGTCAGTCCTCTTGTACTGAAGTCGGCATTGTGCTCTTTCTATTAATTTTCGGATGCAATTTCTGTGTTTCATCGTCAATAAGAAGGTCCAAGTTATACAGTAAACCTGAAGTGAAGTATCGGAATCTAAAACTGGACTCACAGGAGAGGTTGAAATCATAGAAAGTTAGAGTGTCAGTCCGCTTGTACTTAAGTCACCATTGTGCCTTTTGTCTTATATACGGATGCAATTTCTGTGTTTCATCGTCAATAACATGTTCCAAGGTATACAGTAGACCTGAAGTGAAGCACCGGAATCTAAAACTGGACTCACAGGACAGGTTCAATTCATAGAAATTTATTGTGTCAGTCCTCTTGCACTTATATCAGCATTGTGCCTTTTGTATTAAATTCGGATGCAATTTCTGTGTTTCATCGTCAATAAGAAGGTCCAAGGGATACAGTAAACCTGAAGTATCGGAATCTAAAACTTGACTCACAGGAGAGGTTCAAATCATAGAAAGTTAGAGTGTCAGTCCTCTTGTACTTAAGTAGTCATTGTGCCTCTTGTATTTAATTCAGATGCAATCTCTGTGTTTCATCGTCAATAAGAAGGTCCAAGGGATACAGTAAACCTGAAGTGAGGCATCGGAATTGAAAACAGGACTCTCAGGAGAGTTTCAAACCATAGAAATTTAGAGTGTCAGTCCTCTTGTACTTAAGTCGGCATTGTTCTTTTTGTATTAAATTCGGATGCAGTCTCTGTGTTTCATCGTCAGTAAGAAGGTCCAAGGGATACAGTAAACCTGAAGTGAAGTATCGGAATCTGAAACTGGACTCACTGGAGAGGTTCAAATCATAGAAAGTTAGAGTGTGAGTCCTCTTGTACTTAAGTAGTCATTGTGCCTCTTGTATTAAATTTGGATGCAATTTCTGTGTTTCATCGTCAATAAGAAGTTCCAAGGGATACAGTAAACCTGAAGTGAAGCATCGGAATCCATAACGTGACTCACAGGAGAGCTTCAAATCATGGAGAGTTAGAGAGTGAGTCCTCTTGTACGTAATTCGGCATTGTGCCTTTTGAATTTCATTCGCATGCAATTTCTGTGCTTCATCGTCAATAAGAAGCTCCATAGTATACAGTAAACCTGAATTGTAGCATCGGAATCTACACGTGGACTCACAGAAGAGGTTCAAATCATAGAAAGTTAGAGTGTCCGTCCTCTTGTACTTATGTCGGCATTGTGCCTTTTGAAATTAATTCCGATGCAATTTCTGTGTTTCATCGTCAATTAGAAGTTCCAAGGTATACAGTAAACCTGAAGTGAAGCATCGGAATCTAAAACTGGACTCACAGGGAGGTTCAAATCATAGAAAGTTAGAGTTCAGTCCTCTTGTACTCAAGTCGGCATTGTGCCTCTTGTTTTTAATTCGGATGCAATTTCTGTGTTTCATCGTCAATAAGAAAGTCCAAGTTAAACAGTAAACCTGAAGTGACGCATCGGAATCTAAAACTGGACTCACAGCAGAGTTTCAAATCTCAGAAAGTTAGACTGTCAGTCCACTTGTACTTAAGTCACCATTGTGCCTTTTGTCTTATATACGGATGCAATTTCTGTGTTTCATCGTCAATAACATGTTCCAAGATATAAAGTAGACCTGAAGTGAAGCACCGGAATCTAAAACTGGACTCACAGGACAGGTTCAATTCATAGAAATTTAGAGTGTCAGTCCTCTTGCACTTATATCAGCATTGTGCCTTTTGTATTAAATTCGGATGCAATTTCTGTGTTTCATCGTGAATAAGAAGGTCCAAGGGATACAGTAAACCTGAAGTATCGGAATCAAAAACTTGACTCACAGGAGAGGTTCAAATCATAGAAAGTTAGAGTGTCAGTCCTCTTGTACTTAAGTAGTCATTGTGCCTCTTGTATTTAATTCAGATGCAATCTCTGTGTTTCATCGTCAATAAGAAGGTCCAAGGGATACAGTAAACCTGAAGTGAGGCATCGGAATTGAAAACAGGACTCTCAGGAGAGTTACAAACCGTAGAAATTTAGAGTGTCAGTCCTCTTGTACTTAAGTCGGCATTGTTCTTTTTGTATTAAATTCGGATGCAGTCTCTGTGTTTCATCGTCAGTAAGAAGGTCCAAGGGATACAGTAAACCTGAAGTGAAGTATCGGAATCTGAAACTGGACTCACTGGAGAGGTTCAAATCATAGAAAGTTAGAGTGTGAGTCCTCTTGTACTTAAGTAGTCTTTGTGCCTCTTGTATTAAATTTGGATGCAATTTCTGTGTTTCATCGTCAATAAGAAGTTCCAAGGGATACAGTAAACCTGAAGTGAAGCATCGGAATCCATAACGTGACTCACAGGAGAGCTTCAAATCATAGAGAGTTAGAGAGTGAGTCCTCTTGTACGTAATTCGGCATTGTGCCTTTTGAATTTCATTCGCATGCAATTTCTGTGCTTCATCGTCAATAAGAAGCTCCATGGTATACAGTAAACCTGAATTGTAGCATCGGAATCTACACCTGGACTCACAGAAGAGGTTCAAATCATAGAAAGTTAGAGTGTCCGTCCTCTTGTACTTATGTCGGCATTGTGCCCTTTGAAATTAATTCCGATGCAATTTCTGTGTTTCATCGTCAATAAGATGTTCCAAGGTATACAGTAAACCTGAAGTGAAGCATCGGAATCTAAAACTGGACTCACAGGACAGGTTCAAATCATAGAAAGTTAGAGTTCAGTCCTCTTGTACTCAAGTCGGCATTGTGCCTCTTGTTTTTAATTCGGATGCAATTTCTGTGTTTCATCGTCAATAAGAAAGTCCAAGTTAAACAGTAAACCTGAAGTGACGCATCGGAATCTAAAACTGGACTCACAGCAGAGTTTCAAATCTCAGAAAGTTAGACTGTCAGTCCACTTGTACTTAAGTCACCATTGTGCCTTTTGTCTTATATACGGATGCAATTTCTGTGTTTCATCGTCAATAACATGTTCCAAGGTATACAGTAGACCGGAAGTGAAGCACTGGAATCTAAAACTGGACTCACAGGACAGGTTCAAATCATAGAAAGTTAGAGTGTCAGTCCTCTTGTACTTAAGTAGACATTGTGCCTCTTGTATTTAATTCGGATGCAATCTCTGTGTTTCATCGTCAATAAGAAGGTCCTAGGGATATAGTAAACCTGAAGTGAGGCAACGGAATCTAAAACTGGACTCGCAGGAGAGGTTCAAATCATAGAAAGTTAGAGTGTCCGTCCTCTTGTACTTATGTCGGCATAGTGCCTTTTGAATTTAATTCCGATGCAACTTCTGTGTTTCATCGTCAATAAGAAGGTCGAAGGTATACAGTAAACTTGAAGAGAATCATCGGAATCTAAAACTGGACTCACAGGAGCGATTCAAATCATAGAAAGTTAGAGCGCCAGTCCTCTTGTACTTATGTGGGCATTGTGCCTTTTCAATTTAATTCGGATGCAATTTCTGTGCTACATCGTCAATAAGAAGGTCCATGGGATACAGTAAACCTGAAGTGTAGCATCGGCATCTAAAACTGGACCCACAGGAGAGGTTCAAATGATAGAAAGTTAAAGTGTCAATCCTCTTGTACTTAAGTCGGCATTGTGCCATTTGTATTAAATTCGGATGCAATTTCTGTGTTTCATCGTCAATAAGAAGTACCAAGCGATACAGTAAACCTGAAGTGAAGCATCGGAATCTATAACGTGACTCACAGAAGAGGTTCAAATCATAAAGAGGTAGAGTGTCAGCCCTCTTGTACTTAAGTAGTCATTGTGCCACTTGTATTTAATTCGGTTGCAATTACTGTGTTTCATCGTCAATAAGAAGGGCCAAGGGATACAGTAAACCTGAAGTGAGGCATCGGAATCGAAAACAGGACTCACAGGAGAGTTTCAAATCTTAGAAATTTAGAGTGTCAGTCCACTTGTACTTAAGTCGGCATTGTGCCATTTGTATTAAATTCGGATGCAATTTCTGTGTTTCATCGTCAATAAGAAGTACCAAGGGAGACAGTAAACCTGAAGTGAAGCAACGGAATCTATAACGTGACTCACAGAAGAGGTTCAAATCATAAAGAGGTAGAGTGTCAGCCCTCTTGTACTTAAGTAGTCATTGTGCCACTTGTATTTAATTCGGTTGCAATTACTGTGTTTCATCGTCAATAAGAAGGGCCAAGGGATACAGTAAACCTGAAGTGAGGCATCGGAATCGAAAACAGGACTCACAGGAGAGTTTCAAATCTTAGAAATTTAGAGTGTCAGTCCACTTGTACTTAAGTCGGCATTGTGCCATTTGTATTAAATTCGGATGCAATTTCTGTGTTTCATCGTCAATAAGAAGTACCAAGGGAGACAGTAAACCTGAAGTGAAGCATCGGAATCTATAACGTGACTCACAGAAGAGGTTCAAATCATAAAGAGTTAGAGTGTCAGTCCTCTTGTACTTAAGTCGGCATTGTGCCGTTTGAATTTAATTCCAGTGCAATATCTGTGTTTCATCGTCAATAAGAAAGCCCAAGGGATTCAGTAAAACTGAAGTGAAGCATAGGAATCTAAAACTGGACTCACAGGAGAGGTTCAAATCTTAGAAAGTTAGAGTGTCAGTCCTCTTGTACTTAAGTCGGCATTGTGCCTTTTGTATTAAATTCGCATGCAATTTCTGTGTTTCATCGTCAATAAGAAGGTCCAAGGTATACAGTAAACCTGAAGTGAAGCATCGGAATCTAAAACTGGACTCACAGATGAGGTTCAAATCATAGAAAGTGAGAGTGTCATTCCTCTTCTTCTTAAGTCGGCATTGTGCCTTTGTATTAAATTCGGATGCAATTTCTGTGATTCATCGTCAATAAGAATGTCCAAAGAATACAGTAAACGTGAAGGGAAGCATCAGAATCTAAAACTGGACTCACAGGAGAGGTTCAAATCATAGAAAGTTAGAGTGTCAGTCCTCTTGTACTGAAGTCGGCATTGTGCTCTTTCTATTAATTTTCGGATGCAATTTCTGTGTTTCATCGTCAATAAGAAGGTCCAAGTTATACAGTAAACCTGAAGTGAAGTATCGGAATCTAAAACTGGACTCACAGGAGAGGTTGAAATCATAGAAAGTTAGAGTGTCAGTCCGCTTGTACTTAAGTCACCATTGTGCCTTTTGTCTTATATACGGATGCAATTTCTGTGTTTCATCGTCAATAACATGTTCCAAGGTATACAGTAGACCTGAAGTGAAGCACCGGAATCTAAAACTGGACTCACAGGACAGGTTCAATTCATAGAAATTTATTGTGTCAGTCCTCTTGCACTTATATCAGCATTGTGCCTTTTGTATTAAATTCGGATGCAATTTCTGTGTTTCATCGTCAATAAGAAGGTCCAAGGGATACAGTAAACCTGAAGTATCGGAATCTAAAACTTGACTCACAGGAGAGGTTCAAATCATAGAAAGTTAGAGTGTCAGTCCTCTTGTACTTAAGTAGTCATTGTGCCTCTTGTATTTAATTCAGATGCAATCTCTGTGTTTCATCGTCAATAAGAAGGTCCAAGGGATACAGTAAACCTGAAGTGAGGCATCGGAATTGAAAACAGGACTCTCAGGAGAGTTTCAAACCATAGAAATTTAGAGTGTCAGTCCTCTTGTACTTAAGTCGGCATTGTTCTTTTTGTATTAAATTCGGATGCAGTCTCTGTGTTTCATCGTCAGTAAGAAGGTCCAAGGGATACAGTAAACCTGAAGTGAAGTATCGGAATCTGAAACTGGACTCACTGGAGAGGTTCAAATCATAGAAAGTTAGAGTGTGAGTCCTCTTGTACTTAAGTAGTCATTGTGCCTCTTGTATTAAATTTGGATGCAATTTCTGTGTTTCATCGTCAATAAGAAGTTCCAAGGGATACAGTAAACCTGAAGTGAAGCATCGGAATCCATAACGTGACTCACAGGAGAGCTTCAAATCATGGAGAGTTAGAGAGTGAGTCCTCTTGTACGTAATTCGGCATTGTGCCTTTTGAATTTCATTCGCATGCAATTTCTGTGCTTCATCGTCAATAAGAAGCTCCATAGTATACAGTAAACCTGAATTGTAGCATCGGAATCTACACGTGGACTCACAGAAGAGGTTCAAATCATAGAAAGTTAGAGTGTCCGTCCTCTTGTACTTATGTCGGCATTGTGCCTTTTGAAATTAATTCCGATGCAATTTCTGTGTTTCATCGTCAATTAGAAGTTCCAAGGTATACAGTAAACCTGAAGTGAAGCATCGGAATCTAAAACTGGACTCACAGGGAGGTTCAAATCATAGAAAGTTAGAGTTCAGTCCTCTTGTACTCAAGTCGGCATTGTGCCTCTTGTTTTTAATTCGGATGCAATTTCTGTGTTTCATCGTCAATAAGAAAGTCCAAGTTAAACAGTAAACCTGAAGTGACGCATCGGAATCTAAAACTGGACTCACAGCAGAGTTTCAAATCTCAGAAAGTTAGACTGTCAGTCCACTTGTACTTAAGTCACCATTGTGCCTTTTGTCTTATATACGGATGCAATTTCTGTGTTTCATCGTCAATAACATGTTCCAAGATATAAAGTAGACCTGAAGTGAAGCACCGGAATCTAAAACTGGACTCACAGGACAGGTTCAATTCATAGAAATTTAGAGTGTCAGTCCTCTTGCACTTATATCAGCATTGTGCCTTTTGTATTAAATTCGGATGCAATTTCTGTGTTTCATCGTGAATAAGAAGGTCCAAGGGATACAGTAAACCTGAAGTATCGGAATCAAAAACTTGACTCACAGGAGAGGTTCAAATCATAGAAAGTTAGAGTGTCAGTCCTCTTGTACTTAAGTAGTCATTGTGCCTCTTGTATTTAATTCAGATGCAATCTCTGTGTTTCATCGTCAATAAGAAGGTCCAAGGGATACAGTAAACCTGAAGTGAGGCATCGGAATTGAAAACAGGACTCTCAGGAGAGTTACAAACCGTAGAAATTTAGAGTGTCAGTCCTCTTGTACTTAAGTCGGCATTGTTCTTTTTGTATTAAATTCGGATGCAGTCTCTGTGTTTCATCGTCAGTAAGAAGGTCCAAGGGATACAGTAAACCTGAAGTGAAGTATCGGAATCTGAAACTGGACTCACTGGAGAGGTTCAAATCATAGAAAGTTAGAGTGTGAGTCCTCTTGTACTTAAGTAGTCTTTGTGCCTCTTGTATTAAATTTGGATGCAATTTCTGTGTTTCATCGTCAATAAGAAGTTCCAAGGGATACAGTAAACCTGAAGTGAAGCATCGGAATCCATAACGTGACTCACAGGAGAGCTTCAAATCATAGAGAGTTAGAGAGTGAGTCCTCTTGTACGTAATTCGGCATTGTGCCTTTTGAATTTCATTCGCATGCAATTTCTGTGCTTCATCGTCAATAAGAAGCTCCATGGTATACAGTAAACCTGAATTGTAGCATCGGAATCTACACCTGGACTCACAGAAGAGGTTCAAATCATAGAAAGTTAGAGTGTCCGTCCTCTTGTACTTATGTCGGCATTGTGCCCTTTGAAATTAATTCCGATGCAATTTCTGTGTTTCATCGTCAATAAGATGTTCCAAGGTATACAGTAAACCTGAAGTGAAGCATCGGAATCTAAAACTGGACTCACAGGACAGGTTCAAATCATAGAAAGTTAGAGTTCAGTCCTCTTGTACTCAAGTCGGCATTGTGCCTCTTGTTTTTAATTCGGATGCAATTTCTGTGTTTCATCGTCAATAAGAAAGTCCAAGTTAAACAGTAAACCTGAAGTGACGCATCGGAATCTAAAACTGGACTCACAGCAGAGTTTCAAATCTCAGAAAGTTAGACTGTCAGTCCACTTGTACTTAAGTCACCATTGTGCCTTTTGTCTTATATACGGATGCAATTTCTGTGTTTCATCGTCAATAACATGTTCCAAGGTATACAGTAGACCGGAAGTGAAGCACTGGAATCTAAAACTGGACTCACAGGACAGGTTCAAATCATAGAAAGTTAGAGTGTCAGTCCTCTTGTACTTAAGTAGACATTGTGCCTCTTGTATTTAATTCGGATGCAATCTCTGTGTTTCATCGTCAATAAGAAGGTCCTAGGGATATAGTAAACCTGAAGTGAGGCAACGGAATCTAAAACTGGACTCGCAGGAGAGGTTCAAATCATAGAAAGTTAGAGTGTCCGTCCTCTTGTACTTATGTCGGCATAGTGCCTTTTGAATTTAATTCCGATGCAACTTCTGTGTTTCATCGTCAATAAGAAGGTCGAAGGTATACAGTAAACTTGAAGAGAATCATCGGAATCTAAAACTGGACTCACAGGAGCGATTCAAATCATAGAAAGTTAGAGCGCCAGTCCTCTTGTACTTATGTGGGCATTGTGCCTTTTCAATTTAATTCGGATGCAATTTCTGTGCTACATCGTCAATAAGAAGGTCCATGGGATACAGTAAACCTGAAGTGTAGCATCGGCATCTAAAACTGGACCCACAGGAGAGGTTCAAATGATAGAAAGTTAAAGTGTCAATCCTCTTGTACTTAAGTCGGCATTGTGCCATTTGTATTAAATTCGGATGCAATTTCTGTGTTTCATCGTCAATAAGAAGTACCAAGCGATACAGTAAACCTGAAGTGAAGCATCGGAATCTATAACGTGACTCACAGAAGAGGTTCAAATCATAAAGAGGTAGAGTGTCAGCCCTCTTGTACTTAAGTAGTCATTGTGCCACTTGTATTTAATTCGGTTGCAATTACTGTGTTTCATCGTCAATAAGAAGGGCCAAGGGATACAGTAAACCTGAAGTGAGGCATCGGAATCGAAAACAGGACTCACAGGAGAGTTTCAAATCTTAGAAATTTAGAGTGTCAGTCCACTTGTACTTAAGTCGGCATTGTGCCATTTGTATTAAATTCGGATGCAATTTCTGTGTTTCATCGTCAATAAGAAGTACCAAGGGAGACAGTAAACCTGAAGTGAAGCAACGGAATCTATAACGTGACACACAGGAGAGGTTGAAATCATAAAGAGTTAGAGTGTCAGTCCTCTTGTACTTAAGTAGTCATTGTGGCACTTTGTATTTAATTCGGTTGCAATTTCTGTGTTTCATCGTCAATAAGATGGGCCAAGGGATACAGTAAACCTGAAGTGAGGCATTGGAATCGAAAACAGGACTCACAGGAGAGTTTCAAATCTTAGAAATTTAGAGTGTCAGTCCTCTTGTACTGAAGTCGGCATTGTGCTCTTTCTATTAATTGTACTTAAGTCGGCATTGTGCTTTTTGTATTAAATTCGGATGCAGTCTCTGTGTTTCATCGTCAATAAGAAGGTCCAAGGGATACAGTAAACCTGAAGTGAAGTATCGGAATCTAAAACTGGACTCGCAGGAGAGGTTCAAATCATAGAAAGTTAGAGTGTGAGTAATCTTGTACCTAAGTAGTCATTGTGCCTCTTGTATTAAATTTGGATGCAATTTCTGTGTTTCATCGTCAATAAGAAGTTCCAAGGGATACAGTAAACCTGAATTGTAGCATCGGAATCTACACCTGGACTCACAGGAGAGGTTCAAATCATAGAAAGTTAGAGTGTCCGTCCTCTTGTACTTATGTCAGCATTGTGCCTTTTGAAATTAATTCCGATGCAATTTCTGTGTTTCATCGTCAATAAGAAGTTCCAAGGTATACAGTAAACCTGAGGTGAAGCATCGGAATCTAAAACTGGACTCACAGGAGAGGTTCAAATCATAGAAAGTTAGTGTTCAGTCCTCTTGTACTCAAGTCGGCATTGGCCTCTTGTTTTTAATTCGGATGCAATTTCTGTGTTTCATCGTCAATAAGAAGGTCCAAGTTAAACAGTAAACCGGAAGTGACGCATCGGAATCTAAAACTGGACTCACAGCAGAGTTTCAAATCTCAGAAAGTTTGACTGTCAGTCCACTTGTACTTAAGTCGGCATTGTGCCTTTTGTATTAAATTCGGAAGCAATTTCTGTGTTTCATCGTCAATAAAAGGTCCAAGGTATACAGTAAACCTGAAGTGAAGCATCGGAATCTAAAACTGGACTCACAGAAGAGGTTCAAATCATAGAGGGTGAGAGTGTCATTCCTCTTCTTCTTCTGTCGGCATTGTGCCTTTTGTATTAAATTCGGATGCAATTTCTGTGTTTCATCGTCAATAACAAGGTCCAAAGGCTACAGTAAACCTGAAGTAAAGCATCGGAATCTTAAATTGGACTCACAGGTGAGGTTCAAATAATAGAGAGTTAGAATGTCAGTCCCCTTGTACTTAAGTCGGCATTGTGTCTTTTGAATTTAATTCCGATACAATTTCTGTGTTTCATCGTCAATAACAAGTTCCAAGGTATACAGTTAACCTGAAGGAAAGCACCGGAATCTAAAACTGTACTCACAGGAGAGGTTCAAATCATAGAAAGTTAGAGTGTCAGTCCTTTTGTACTTAAGTCGGCATTGTGCCTTTTGTATTAAATTCTGATGCAATTTCTGTGTTTCATCGTCAGTAAGAAGGTACAAGGGATACAGTTAACCTGAAGTGAAGCATCCGAATATAAAACTGGACTCACAGGAGAGGTTCAAATCATAGAAAGTTAGAGTGTTAGTCCTCTTGTACTTAAGTCGGCATTGTGCCTTTTCAATTTAATTCGGATGCAATATCTGTGTTTCATCGTCAATAAGAAGGTCCAAGTTAAACAGTAAACCTGAAGTGAAGCATTGGAATCAAAAATTGGACTCACAGGAAACGTTCAAATCATAGAAAATTAGAGTGTCAGTCCTCTTATACGTAAGTCGGCATTGTGTCTCTTGAATTAAATTCGGCTGCAATTTCTGTGTTTCATCGTCAATAAGAAGGTCCAAGGGATACAGTAAACCTGAAGTGAAGTATAGGAATCCAAAACTGGACTCACAGAAGAGGTTTACAATCATAGAAAGTGAGAGTGTCAGTCATCTTGTACGTAAGTTGGCATTGTGCATTTTGAATTAAATTCCGATGCAATTTCTGTGTTTCATCGTCAATAAGAGGTTCCAAGGTATACAGTAAACCTGAAGTGAAGCATCGGAATCTAAAACTGGACTTACAGGAGAGGTTCAAATCATATAAAGTTAGAGTGTCAGTCCTCTTGTACTTAAGTCATCATTGTGCCTCTTGTATTTAATACAGATGCAATTTCTGGGTTTCATCGCCAATAAGAAGGTCCAAGGGATACAGTAAACCTTAATTGAGACATCGGAATCTAAAACTGGACTCACAGAAGAGGTTCAAATCATAGAAAGTGAGAGTGTCAGACCTCTTGTACTTAAGTCGGCTTTTGTGCCTTTTATATCAAATTCGGATCCAATTTCTGTGCTTCATCGTCAAAAAGAATGTGAAGGGATACGGTAAACCTGAAGTGAAGCATCGGAATCTAAAACTGGAGTCACAGGAGAGGTTCATAACAAAGAAAGTTAGAGTGTCAGTTCTCTTGTACTTAAGTCGGCATTGTGCCTTTTGAATTGAATTTGGATGCAATTTCTGTGTTTCATCGTCAATAAGAAGGTCCAAGGGATACAGTAAACCTCAAGTGAAGCATCGGAATCTATAACTGGACTCACAGGAGAGGTTCAAATGATAGGAATATAGAGAGTCAGTCCTCTTTTTCTTAATTCGGCATTGTGCCTTTTGAATTTCATTCCGATGCAATTTCTGTGCTTCCTCGTCAATAAGAAGGTCCATGGTATACAGTAAACCTGAATTCTAGCAACGGAATCTAAACCTGGACTCACAGGAGAGGTCCAATTCAGAGAAAGTGAAAGTGTCAGTCCTCTGGTACTTAAGTCGGCATTCTGCCTTTTGTATTAAATTCGGATGCTATTTCTGTGTTTCATCGTCAATAAGCAGGTCAAAGTTATACAGTAAACCTGAAGTGAAGCAACGGAATTTAAAACTGGACTCACAGGAGAGGTTCAAATCATAGAAAGTTAGAGTGTCAGTCCTCTCGTACTTAAGTCGGCATTGTGCCTCTTGTATTAAATTCGGTTGCAATTTCTGTGTTTCATCGTCAATAAGAAAGTCCAAGTTATACAGTAAATCTGAAGTGAAGCAGCGGAATCTAAAACTGCACTCACAGGAGAGGTTCAAATCATAGAAAGTTAGAGTGTCAGTCCTCTCGTACTTAAGTCGGCATTGTGCCTTTTCTATTAAATTCGGAAGCAATTTCTGTGTTTCATCGTCAATTAAAATGTCCAAGGGATACAGTAAACCTGGATTAAAGCATTGGAATCTAAAACTTTACTCACAGGAGCGGTAAAAATCATAGAAAGTGAGAGTGTCAATCCTCTTGTATTTATGTCGGCATGGTTCATTTTGTATTAAATTCGGATGCAATTTCTGTGTTTCATCGTCAATATGAAGGTCCAAGGGATACAGTAAAAACGAAGTGAAGCATCGGAATCTAAAACTGAACTCACAGGAGAGGTTCAAATCATAGAAAGTCAGAGTGTCAGTCCTCTTGTACTTAAGTCGGCATTGTGCCTTTTGTATTAAATTTGGATGCAATTTCTGTGTTTCATTGTCAATAAGAAGGTCAAAGGGATACAGTAAACCTGAAGTGAAGCATCGGAATCTAAAACTGGTCTCACAGGAGAGGTTCAAATCATAGAAAGTTACAGTGGCAGTCCTCTTGTACTTAAGTCGGCATTGTGCTTTTGTATTAAATTCGGATGCAATTTCTGTGTTTCATCGTCAATAAGAAGGTCCAAGGGATACAGTAAACCTGAAGTGAAGCATCGGAATCTAAAACTGGAATCACAGGAGAGGTTCAAATCATAGTGAGTTAGAGTGTCAGTCCTCCTGTACTTTAGTCGGCATTGTGCCTTTTGTATTAAATTCGGATGCAATTTCTGGGTTTCATCGTCAATAAGAAGGTCCAAGGGATAGAGTAAACCTGAAGTGGAGCATTGGGTTCTAAAACTGGACTCACAGGAGAGGTTCAAATCATAGAGAGTTAGAGTGTCAGTCCTCTTGTACCTAAGTCGGCATTGTTCATTTTGTAATAAATTCGGATGGAACTCTGTGTTTCATCGTCAATAAGAAAGGTCCAAGGGATACAGTAAATCTGAAGGGAAGCATCGAATTCTAAAACTGGACTCACAGGAGAGGTTCAAATCATAGAATGTTAGTGTGTCAGTCCTCTTGTAGTTAAGTCGGCATTGTGTCTTTTGTATTAAGTTCGGTTGCACTTTCTGTGTTTCATCGTCAATAAGAAGGTCCAAGGTATACAGTAAACCTGAAGTGAAGCATCGGAATCTAAAAGTGGACTCACAGGAGCGGTTCAAATCATAGAGAGTTAGGGTGTCAGTCCTCTTGTACTTAAGTCGGCATTGTGCCTTTTGTATTAAATTCGGAAGCAATTTCTGGGTTTCTTCGTCAATAAGAAGATCCAAGGGATACAGTAAACCTCAAATGAAGCATTGGACTCTAAAACTGGACTCACAGGAGAGGTTCAAATCATAGAGAGTTAGAGTGTCAGTCCTCTTGTGCTTAAGGCGGCATTGTGCATTTTGTAATAAATTCGGATGCTATTTCTGTGTTTCATCGTCAATAAGAAAGTCCAAGGGATACAGTAAACCAGAAGTGACGCATCGGATTCTAAAACTGGACTCACAGGCGAGGTTCAAATCATAGAAAGTTAGAGTGTCAGTCCTCTTGTACTTGAGTCGGCATTGTGCCTTTTGTATTAAATTCGGATGCAATCTCTGTGTATCATCGTCAATAAGAAGGTCCAAGGGATACAGTAAACCTGAAATGAAGCATCGGAACCTAAAACTGGACTCACAGGAGAGGTTCAAATCACAGAAAGTTAGAGTGTCAGTCCTCTTGTACTTAAGGCGGCATTGTGCCTATTGTATTAAATTCCGATGCAATTTCTGTGTTTCATCGTCAATAAGAAGGTCCAAGGTATACAGTAAACCTGAAGTGAAGCATCGGAATCTAAAACTGGACTCACAGAAGAGGTTCAAATCATAGAGGGTGAGAGTGTCATTCCTCTTCTTCTTCTGTCGGCATTGTGCCTTTTGTATTAAATTCGGATGCAATTTCTGTGTTTCATCGTCAATAACAAGGTCCAAAGGCTACAGTAAACCTGAAGTAAAGCATCGGAATCTTAAATTGGACTCACAGGTGAGGTTCAAATAATAGAGAGTTAGAATGTCAGTCCCCTTGTACTTAAGTCGGCATTGTGTCTTTTGAATTTAATTCCGATACAATTTCTGTGTTTCATCGTCAATAACAAGTTCCAAGGTATACAGTTAACCTGAAGGAAAGCACCGGAATCTAAAACTGTACTCACAGGAGAGGTTCAAATCATAGAAAGTTAGAGTGTCAGTCCTTTTGTACTTAAGTCGGCATTGTGCCTTTTGTATTAAATTCTGATGCAATTTCTGTGTTTCATCGTCAGTAAGAAGGTACAAGGGATACAGTTAACCTGAAGTGAAGCATCCGAATATAAAACTGGACTCACAGGAGAGGTTCAAATCATAGAAAGTTAGAGTGTTAGTCCTCTTGTACTTAAGTCGGCATTGTGCCTTTTAAATTTAATTCGGATGCAATATCTGTGTTTCATCGTCAATAAGAAGGTCCAAGTTAAACAGTAAACCTGAAGTGAAGCATTGGAATCAAAAATTGGACTCACAGGAAACGTTCAAATCATAGAAAATTAGAGTGTCAGTCCTCTTATACGTAAGTCGGCATTGTGTCTCTTGAATTAAATTCGGCTGCAATTTCTGTGTTTCATCGTCAATAAGAAGGTCCAAGGGATACAGTAAACCTGAAGTGAAGTATAGGAATCCAAAACTGGACTCACAGAAGAGGTTTACAATCATAGAAAGTGAGAGTGTCAGTCATCTTGTACGTAAGTTGGCATTGTGCATTTTGAATTAAATTCCGATGCAATTTCTGTGTTTCATCGTCAATAAGAGGTTCCAAGGTATACAGTAAACCTGAAGTGAAGCATCGGAATCTAAAACTGGACTTACAGGAGAGGTTCAAATCATATAAAGTTAGAGTGTCAGTCCTCTTGTACTTAAGTCATCATTGTGCCTCTTGTATTTAATACAGATGCAATTTCTGGGTTTCATCGCCAATAAGAAGGTCCAAGGGATACAGTAAACCTTAATTGAGACATCGGAATCTAAAACTGGACTCACAGAAGAGGTTCAAATCATAGAAAGTGAGAGTGTCAGACCTCTTGTACTTAAGTCGGCTTTTGTGCCTTTTATATCAAATTCGGATCCAATTTCTGTGCTTCATCGTCAAAAAGAATGTGAAGGGATACGGTAAACCTGAAGTGAAGCATCGGAATCTAAAACTGGAGTCACAGGAGAGGTTCATAACAAAGAAAGTTAGAGTGTCAGTTCTCTTGTACTTAAGTCGGCATTGTGCCTTTTGAATTGAATTTGGATGCAATTTCTGTGTTTCATCGTCAATAAGAAGGTCCAAGGGATACAGTAAACCTCAAGTGAAGCATCGGAATCTATAACTGGACTCACAGGAGAGGTTCAAATGATAGGAATATAGAGAGTCAGTCCTCTTTTTCTTAATTCGGCATTGTGCCTTTTGAATTTCATTCCGATGCAATTTCTGTGCTTCCTCGTCAATAAGAAGGTCCATGGTATACAGTAAACCTGAATTCTAGCAACGGAATCTAAACCTGGACTCACAGGAGAGGTCCAATTCAGAGAAAGTGAAAGTGTCAGTCCTCTGGTACTTAAGTCGGCATTCTGCCTTTTGTATTAAATTCGGATGCTATTTCTGTGTTTCATCGTCAATAAGCAGGTCAAAGTTATACAGTAAACCTGAAGTGAAGCAACGGAATTTAAAACTGGACTCACAGGAGAGGTTCAAATCATAGAAAGTTAGAGTGTCAGTCCTCTCGTACTTAAGTCGGCATTGTGCCTCTTGTATTAAATTCGGTTGCAATTTCTGTGTTTCATCGTCAATAAGAAAGTCCAAGTTATACAGTAAATCTGAAGTGAAGCAGCGGAATCTAAAACTGCACTCACAGGAGAGGTTCAAATCATAGAAAGTTAGAGTGTCAGTCCTCTCGTACTTAAGTCGGCATTGTGCCTTTTCTATTAAATTCGGAAGCAATTTCTGTGTTTCATCGTCAATTAAAATGTCCAAGGGATACAGTAAACCTGGATTAAAGCATTGGAATCTAAAACTTTACTCACAGGAGCGGTAAAAATCATAGAAAGTGAGAGTGTCAATCCTCTTGTATTTATGTCGGCATGGTTCATTTTGTATTAAATTCGGATGCAATTTCTGTGTTTCATCGTCAATATGAAGGTCCAAGGGATACAGTAAACCTGAAGTGAAGCATCGGAATCTAAAACTGGTCTCACAGGAGAGGTTCAAATCATAGAAAGTTACAGTGGCAGTCCTCTTGTACTTAAGTCGGCATTGTGCTTTTGTATTAAATTTGCATGCAATTTCTGTGTTTCATTGTCAATAAGAAGGTCCAAGGATACCGTATACCTGAAGTGAAGCATCGGAATCTAAAACTGAACTCACAGGAGAGGTTCAAATCATAGAAAGTCAGAGTGTCAGTCCTCTTGTACTTAAGTCGGCATTGTGCCTTTTGTATTAAATTTGGATGCAATTTCTGTGTTTCATTGTCAATAAGAAGGTCAAAGGGATACAGTAAACCTGAAGTGAAGCATCGGAATCTAAAACTGGTCTCACAGGAGAGGTTCAAATCATAGAAAGTTACAGTGGCAGTCCTCTTGTACTTAAGTCGGCATTGTGCTTTTGTATTAAATTCGGATGCAATTTCTGTGTTTCATCGTCAATAAGAAGGTCCAAGGGATACAGTAAACCTGAAGTGAAGCATCGGAATCTAAAACTGGAATCACAGGAGAGGTTCAAATCATAGTGAGTTAGAGTGTCAGTCCTCCTGTACTTTAGTCGGCATTGTGCCTTTTGTATTAAATTCGGATGCAATTTCTGGGTTTCATCGTCAATAAGAAGGTCCAAGGGATAGAGTAAACCTGAAGTGGAGCATTGGGTTCTAAAACTGGACTCACAGGAGAGGTTCAAATCATAGAGAGTTAGAGTGTCAGTCCTCTTGTACCTAAGTCGGCATTGTTCATTTTGTAATAAATTCGGATGGAACTCTGTGTTTCATCGTCAATAAGAAAGGTCCAAGGTATACAGTAAACCTGAAGTGAAGCATCGGAATCTAAAAGTGGACTCACAGGAGCGGTTCAAATCATAGAGAGTTAGGGTGTCAGTCCTCTTGTACTTAAGTCGGCATTGTGCCTTTTGTATTAAATTCGGAAGCAATTTCTGGGTTTCTTCGTCAATAAGAAGATCCAAGGGATACAGTAAACCTCAAATGAAGCATTGGACTCTAAAACTGGACTCACAGGAGAGGTTCAAATCATAGAGAGTTAGAGTGTCAGTCCTCTTGTGCTTAAGGCGGCATTGTGCATTTTGTAATAAATTCGGATGCTATTTCTGTGTTTCATCGTCAATAAGAAAGTCCAAGGGATACAGTAAACCAGAAGTGACGCATCGGATTCTAAAACTGGACTCACAGGCGAGGTTCAAATCATAGAAAGTTAGAGTGTCAGTCCTCTTGTACTTGAGTCGGCATTGTGCCTTTTGTATTAAATTCGGATGCAATCTCTGTGTATCATCGTCAATAAGAAGGTCCAAGGGATACAGTAAACCTGAAATGAAGCATCGGAACCTAAAACTGGACTCACAGGAGAGGTTCAAATCACAGAAAGTTAGAGTGTCAGTCCTCTTGTACTTAAGGCGGCATTGTGCCTATTGTATTAAATTCCGATGCAATTTCTGTGTTTCATCGTCAATAAGAAGGTCCAAGGTATACAGTAAACCTGAAGTGAAGCATCGGAATCTAAAACTGGACTCACAGAAGAGGTTCAAATCATAGAGGGTGAGAGTGTCATTCCTCTTCTTCTTCTGTCGGCATTGTGCCTTTTGTATTAAATTCGGATGCAATTTCTGTGTTTCATCGTCAATAACAAGGTCCAAAGGCTACAGTAAACCTGAAGTAAAGCATCGGAATCTTAAATTGGACTCACAGGTGAGGTTCAAATAATAGAGAGTTAGAATGTCAGTCCCCTTGTACTTAAGTCGGCATTGTGTCTTTTGAATTTAATTCCGATACAATTTCTGTGTTTCATCGTCAATAACAAGTTCCAAGGTATACAGTTAACCTGAAGGAAAGCACCGGAATCTAAAACTGTACTCACAGGAGAGGTTCAAATCATAGAAAGTTAGAGTGTCAGTCCTTTTGTACTTAAGTCGGCATTGTGCCTTTTGTATTAAATTCTGATGCAATTTCTGTGTTTCATCGTCAGTAAGAAGGTACAAGGGATACAGTTAACCTGAAGTGAAGCATCCGAATATAAAACTGGACTCACAGGAGAGGTTCAAATCATAGAAAGTTAGAGTGTTAGTCCTCTTGTACTTAAGTCGGCATTGTGCCTTTTAAATTTAATTCGGATGCAATATCTGTGTTTCATCGTCAATAAGAAGGTCCAAGTTAAACAGTAAACCTGAAGTGAAGCATTGGAATCAAAAATTGGACTCACAGGAAACGTTCAAATCATAGAAAATTAGAGTGTCAGTCCTCTTATACGTAAGTCGGCATTGTGTCTCTTGAATTAAATTCGGCTGCAATTTCTGTGTTTCATCGTCAATAAGAAGGTCCAAGGGATACAGTAAACCTGAAGTGAAGTATAGGAATCCAAAACTGGACTCACAGAAGAGGTTTACAATCATAGAAAGTGAGAGTGTCAGTCATCTTGTACGTAAGTTGGCATTGTGCATTTTGAATTAAATTCCGATGCAATTTCTGTGTTTCATCGTCAATAAGAGGTTCCAAGGTATACAGTAAACCTGAAGTGAAGCATCGGAATCTAAAACTGGACTTACAGGAGAGGTTCAAATCATATAAAGTTAGAGTGTCAGTCCTCTTGTACTTAAGTCATCATTGTGCCTCTTGTATTTAATACAGATGCAATTTCTGGGTTTCATCGCCAATAAGAAGGTCCAAGGGATACAGTAAACCTTAATTGAGACATCGGAATCTAAAACTGGACTCACAGAAGAGGTTCAAATCATAGAAAGTGAGAGTGTCAGACCTCTTGTACTTAAGTCGGCTTTTGTGCCTTTTATATCAAATTCGGATCCAATTTCTGTGCTTCATCGTCAAAAAGAATGTGAAGGGATACGGTAAACCTGAAGTGAAGCATCGGAATCTAAAACTGGAGTCACAGGAGAGGTTCATAACAAAGAAAGTTAGAGTGTCAGTTCTCTTGTACTTAAGTCGGCATTGTGCCTTTTGAATTGAATTTGGATGCAATTTCTGTGTTTCATCGTCAATAAGAAGGTCCAAGGGATACAGTAAACCTCAAGTGAAGCATCGGAATCTATAACTGGACTCACAGGAGAGGTTCAAATGATAGGAATATAGAGAGTCAGTCCTCTTTTTCTTAATTCGGCATTGTGCCTTTTGAATTTCATTCCGATGCAATTTCTGTGCTTCCTCGTCAATAAGAAGGTCCATGGTATACAGTAAACCTGAATTCTAGCAACGGAATCTAAACCTGGACTCACAGGAGAGGTTCAATTCAGAGAAAGTGAAAGTGTCAGTCCTCTGGTACTTAAGTCGGCATTCTGCCTTTTGTATTAAATTCGGATGCTATTTCTGTGTTTCATCGTCAATAAGCAGGTCACAGTTATACAGTAAACCTGAAGTGAAGCAACGGAATTTAAAACTGGACTCACAGGAGAGGTTCAAATCATAGAAAGTTAGAGTGTCAGTCCTCTCGTACTTAAGTCGGCATTGTGCCTATTGTATTAAATTCGGAAGCAATTTCTGTGTTTCATCGTCAATAAGAAGGTCCAAGGTATACAGTAAACCTGAAGTGAAGCATCGGAATCTAAAACTGGACTCACAGAAGAGGTTCAAATCATAGAGGGTGAGAGTGTCATTCCTCTTCTTCTTCTGTCGGCATTGTGCCTTTTGTATTAAATTCGGATGCAATTTCTGTGTTTCATCGTCAATAACAAGGTCCAAAGGCTACAGTAAACCTGAAGTAAAGCATCGGAATCTTAAATTGGACTCACAGGTGAGGTTCAAATAATAGAGAGTTAGAATGTCAGTCCCCTTGTACTTAAGTCGGCATTGTGTCTTTTGAATTTAATTCCGATACAATTTCTGTGTTTCATCGTCAATAACAAGTTCCAAGGTATACAGTTAACCTGAAGGAAAGCACCGGAATCTAAAACTGTACTCACAGGAGAGGTTCAAATCATAGAAAGTTAGAGTGTCAGTCCTTTTGTACTTAAGTCGGCATTGTGCCTTTTGTATTAAATTCTGATGCAATTTCTGTGTTTCATCGTCAGTAAGAAGGTACAAGGGATACAGTTAACCTGAAGTGAAGCATCCGAATATAAAACTGGACTCACAGGAGAGGTTCAAATCATAGAAAGTTAGAGTGTTAGTCCTCTTGTACTTAAGTCGGCATTGTGCCTTTTCAATTTAATTCGGATGCAATATCTGTGTTTCATCGTCAATAAGAAGGTCCAAGTTAAACAGTAAACCTGAAGTGAAGCATTGGAATCAAAAATTGGACTCACAGGAAACGTTCAAATCATAGAAAATTAGAGTGTCAGTCCTCTTATACGTAAGTCGGCATTGTGTCTCTTGAATTAAATTCGGCTGCAATTTCTGTGTTTCATCGTCAATAAGAAGGTCCAAGGGATACAGTAAACCTGAAGTGAAGTATAGGAATCCAAAACTGGACTCACAGAAGAGGTTTACAATCATAGAAAGTGAGAGTGTCAGTCATCTTGTACGTAAGTTGGCATTGTGCATTTTGAATTAAATTCCGATGCAATTTCTGTGTTTCATCGTCAATAAGAGGTTCCAAGGTATACAGTAAACCTGAAGTGAAGCATCGGAATCTAAAACTGGACATACAGGAGAGGTTCAAATCATATAAAGTTAGAGTGTCAGTCCTCTTGTACTTAAGTCATCATTGTGCCTCTTGTATTTAATACAGATGCAATTTCTGGGTTTCATCGCCAATAAGAAGGTCCAAGGGATACAGTAAACCTTAATTGAGACATCGGAATCTAAAACTGGACTCACAGAAGAGGTTCAAATCATAGAAAGTGAGAGTGTCAGACCTCTTGTACTTAAGTCGGCTTTTGTGCCTTTTATATCAAATTCGGATCCAATTTCTGTGCTTCATCGTCAAAAAGAATGTGAAGGGATACGGTAAACCTGAAGTGAAGCATCGGAATCTAAAACTGGAGTCACAGGAGAGGTTCATAACAAAGAAAGTTAGAGTGTCAGTTCTCTTGTACTTAAGTCGGCATTGTGCCTTTTGAATTGAATTTGGATGCAATTTCTGTGTTTCATCGTCAATAAGAAGGTCCAAGGGATACAGTAAACCTCAAGTGAAGCATCGGAATCTATAACTGGACTCACAGGAGAGGTTCAAATGATAGGAATATAGAGAGTCAGTCCTCTTTTTCTTAATTCGGCATTGTGCCTTTTGAATTTCATTCCGATGCAATTTCTGTGCTTCCTCGTCAATAAGAAGGTCCATGGTATACAGTAAACCTGAATTCTAGCAACGGAATCTAAACCTGGACTCACAGGAGAGGTTCAATTCAGAGAAAGTGAAAGTGTCAGTCCTCTGGTACTTAAGTCGGCATTCTGCCTTTTGTATTAAATTCGGATGCTATTTCTGTGTTTCATCGTCAATAAGCAGGTCAAAGTTATACAGTAAACCTGAAGTGAAGCAACGGAATTTAAAACTGGACTCACAGGAGAGGTTCAAATCATAGAAAGTTAGAGTGTCAGTCCTCTCGTACTTAAGTCGGCATTGTGCCTCTTGTATTAAATTCGGTTGCAATTTCTGTGTTTCATCGTCAATAAGAAAGTCCAAGTTATACAGTAAATCTGAAGTGAAGCAGCGGAATCTAAAACTGCACTCACAGGAGAGGTTCAAATCATAGAAAGTTAGAGTGTCAGTCCTCTCGTACTTAAGTCGGCATTGTGCCTTTTCTATTAAATTCGGAAGCAATTTCTGTGTTTCATCGTCAATTAAAATGTCCAAGGGATACAGTAAACCTGGATTAAAGCATTGGAATCTAAAACTTTACTCACAGGAGCGGTAAAAATCATAGAAAGTGAGAGTGTCAATCCTCTTGTATTTATGTCGGCATGGTTCATTTTGTATTAAATTCGGATGCAATTTCTGTGTTTCATCGTCAATATGAAGGTCCAAGGGATACAGTAAAAACGAAGTGAAGCATCGGAATCTAAAACTGAACTCACAGGAGAGGTTCAAATCATAGAAAGTCAGAGTGTCAGTCCTCTTGTACTTAAGTCGGCATTGTGCCTTTTGTATTAAATTTGGATGCAATTTCTGTGTTTCATTGTCAATAAGAAGGTCAAAGGGATACAGTAAACCTGAAGTGAAGCATCGGAATCTAAAACTGGTCTCACAGGAGAGGTTCAAATCATAGAAAGTTACAGTGGCAGTCCTCTTGTACTTAAGTCGGCATTGTGCTTTTGTATTAAATTCGGATGCAATTTCTGTGTTTCATCGTCAATAAGAAGGTCCAAGGGATACAGTAAACCTGAAGTGAAGCATCGGAATCTAAAACTGGAATCACAGGAGAGGTTCAAATCATAGTGAGTTAGAGTGTCAGTCCTCCTGTACTTTAGTCGGCATTGTGCCTTTTGTATTAAATTCGGATGCAATTTCTGGGTTTCATCGTCAATAAGAAGGTCCAAGGGATAGAGTAAACCTGAAGTGGAGCATTGGGTTCTAAAACTGGACTCACAGGAGAGGTTCAAATCATAGAGAGTTAGAGTGTCAGTCCTCTTGTACCTAAGTCGGCATTGTTCATTTTGTAATAAATTCGGATGGAACTCTGTGTTTCATCGTCAATAAGAAAGGTCCAAGGGATACAGTAAATCTGAAGGGAAGCATCGAATTCTAAAACTGGACTCACAGGAGAGGTTCAAATCATAGAATGTTAGTGTGTCAGTCCTCTTGTAGTTAAGTCGGCATTGTGTCTTTTGTATTAAATTCGGTTGCACTTTCTGTGTTTCATCGTCAATAAGAAGGTCCAAGGTATACAGTAAACCTGAAGTGAAGCATCGGAATCTAAAAGTGGACTCACAGGAGCGGTTCAAATCATAGAGAGTTAGGGTGTCAGTCCTCTTGTACTTAAGTCGGCATTGTGCCTTTTGTATTAAATTCGGAAGCAATTTCTGGGTTTCTTCGTCAATAAGAAGATCCAAGGGATACAGTAAACCTCAAATGAAGCATTGGACTCTAAAACTGGACTCACAGGAGAGGTTCAAATCATAGAGAGTTAGAGTGTCAGTCCTCTTGTGCTTAAGGCGGCATTGTGCATTTTGTAATAAATTCGGATGCTATTTCTGTGTTTCATCGTCAATAAGAAAGTCCAAGGGATACAGTAAACCAGAAGTGACGCATCGGATTCTAAAACTGGACTCACAGGCGAGGTTCAAATCATAGAAAGTTAGAGTGTCAGTCCTCTTGTACTTGAGTCGGCATTGTGCCTTTTGTATTAAATTCGGATGCAATCTCTGTGTATCATCGTCAATAAGAAGGTCCAAGGGATACAGTAAACCTGAAATGAAGCATCGGAACCTAAAACTGGACTCACAGGAGAGGTTCAAATCACAGAAAGTTAGAGTGTCAGTCCTCTTGTACTTAAGGCGGCATTGTGCCTATTGTATTAAATTCCGATGCAATTTCTGTGTTTCATCGTCAATAAGAAGGTCCAAGGGATACAGTAAACCTGAAGTGAAGCATCGGAAACTAAAACTGGACTCACAGGAGAGGTTCAAATCATAGAAAGTTAGAGTATCTGTATTCTTGTACTTAAGTCGGCATTGTGCTTTTTGTATTAAATTCAGATGCAATTTCTGTGTTTCATCGTCCATAAGAAGGTCAAAGGGATACAAAAAACCTGAAGTGAAGCATCAGAATCTAAAACTGGCCTCACAGGAGAGGTTCAAATCATAGAAAATTACAATGTCATTCCTCTTGTACTTAAATCGGCATTGTTCATTTTGTAATAAATTCGGATGGAATTTCTGTGTTTCATCGTCAATGAGAAGGTCCAAGGGATACAGTAAACCTGAAATGAAGCATCGGAATCTAAAACTGGACTCACAGGAGAGGTTCAAATAATAGAAAGTTAGAGTGTCATTCCTCTTGTACGTAAGTCGCCATTGTGCCATTTGTATTAAATTCGGATGCAATTTCTGTCTTTCATCGTCAATGAGAAGGTCCAAGGGATACAGTAAACCTGAAGTGAAGCATCGGAATCTAAAACTGGACTCACAGGAGAGGTTCAAATCACAGAAAGTTAGAGTGTCTGTCCTCCTGTACTTAAGTCGGCATTGTGCCTCTTGTATTAAATTCGGATGCATTTTCTGTGTTTCATCTTCAATGAGAAGGTCCAAGGGATACAGTAAACCTGAAGTTAAGCATCGGAATCTAAAATTGGACTCACAGGAGAGGTTCAAATCATATAAAGTTAGGGTGACAGTCCTCTTGTACCTAAGTAGGGTTTGTGCCTTTCGTATTAAATTCGGATGCAATTTCTGTGTTTCATATTCAATCAGAATGTCCAAGGAATACAGTAAACCTGAAGTGAAGCATCGGAATCTAAAACTGGACTCACAGGAGAGGTTCAAATCATAGAAAGTTACAGTGGCAGTCCTCTTGTACTTAAGTCGGCATTGTGCTTTTGTATTAAATTTGGATGCAATTTCTGTGTTTCATCGTCAATAAGAAGGTCCAAGGGATACAGTAAACCTGAAGTGAAGCATCGGAATCTAAAACTGGACTCACAGGAGAGGTTCAAATCATAGAAAGTTAGAGTGTCAGTTCTCTTGTACTTAAGTCGGCATTGTAACTTTTGTATTAAATTCGGATGCAATTTCTGTGTTTCATCGTCAATAAGAAGGTCCAAGAAATACAGTAAACCTGAAGTGAAGCATCGGAATCTAAAACTGGACTCACAGGAGAGGTACAAATCATATAAAGTTATAGTATCTTTATTCTTGTACTTAAGTCGGCATTGTGCCTTTTGTATTAAATTCGGATGCAATTTCTGTGTTTCATCGTCCATTAGAAGGTCAAAGGGATACAGTAAACCTGAAGTGAAGCATCGGAATCTAAAACTGGACTCACAGGAGAGGTTCAAATCATAGTGAGTTAGAGTGTCAGTCCTCCTGTACTTTAGTCGGCATTGTGCCTTTTGTATTAAATTCGGATGCAATTTCTGGGTTTCATCGTCAATAAGAAGGTCGAAGGGATAGAGTAAACCTGAAGTGGAGCATTTGGTTCTAAAACTGGACTCACAGGAGAGGTTCAAATCATAGAGAGTTAGAGTGTCAGTCCTCTTGTACTTAAGTCGGCATTGTTCATTTTGTAATAAATTCGGATGGAATTCTGTGTTTCATCGTCAATAAGAAGGTCCAAGGAATACAGTAAATCTGAAGGGAAGCATCGAATTCTAAAACTGGACTCACAGGAGAGGTTCAAATCATAGAATGTTAGTGTGTCAGTCCTCTTGTAGTTAAGTCGGCATTGTGTCTTTTGTATTAAATTCGGTTGCACTTTCTGTGTTTCATCGTCAATAAGAAGGTCCAAGGTATACAATAAACCTGAAGTGAAGCATCGGAATCTAAAAGTGGACTCACAGGAGCGGTTCAAATCATAGAGAGTTAGGGTGTCAGTCCTCTTGTACTTAAGTCGGCATTGTGCCATTTGTATTAAATTCGGAAGCAATTTCTGGGTTTCTTCGTCAATAAGAAGATCCAAGGGATACAGTAAACCTGAAATGAAGATTTGGACTTTAAAACTGGACTCACAGGAGAGGTTCAAATCATAGAGAGTTAGAGTGTCAGTCCTCTTGTGCTTAAGTCGGCATTGTGCATTTTGTAATAAATTCGGATGCAATTTCTGTGTTTCATCGTCCATAAGAAGGTGAAAGGGATACAGTAAACCTGAAGTGAAGCATCGGAATCTAAAACTGGTCTCACAGGAGAGGTTCAAATCATAGAAAGTTACAGTGGCAGTCCTCTTGTACTTAAGTCGGCATTGTGCTTTTGTATTAAATTCGGATGCTATTTCTGTGTTTCATCGTCAATAAGAAAGTCCAAGGGATACAGTAAACCAGAAGTGACGCATCGGATTCTAAAACTGGACTCACAGGAGAGGTTCAAATCATAGAACGTTAGAGTGTCAGTTCTCTTGTACTTAAGTCGGCATTGTAACTTTTGTATTAAATTCGGATGCAATTTCTGTGTTTCATCGTCAATAAGAAGGTCCAAGAAATACAGTAAACCTGAAGTGAAGCATCGGAATCTAAAACTGGACTCACAGGAGAGGTACAAATCATATAACGTTAGAGTATCGGTATCTTGTACTTAAGTCGGCATTGTGCCTTTTTTATTAAATTCAGATGCAATTTCTGTGTTTCATCGTCCATAAGAAGGTCAAAGGGATACAGTAAACCTGAAGTGAAGCATCGGAATCTAAAACTGGTCTCACAGGAGATGTTCAAATCATAGAAAGTTACAGTGGCAGTCCTCTTGTACTTAAGTCGGCATTGTGCTTTTGTATTAAATTCGGATGCAATTTCTGTGTTTCATCGTCAATAAGAAGGTCCAAGGGATACAGTAAACCTGAAGTGAAACATCGGAATCTAAAACTGGAATCACAGGAGAGGTTCAAATCATAGTGAGTTAGAGTGTCAGTCCTCCTGTACTTTAGTCGGCATTGTGCCTTTTGTATTAAATTCGGATGCAATTTCTGGGTTTCATCGTCAATAAGAAGGTCCAAGGGATAGAGTAAACCTGAAGTGGAGCATTGGGTTCTAAAACTGGACTCACAGGAGAGGTTCAAATCATAGAGAGTTAGAGTGTCAGTCCTCTTGTACCTAAGTCGGCATTGTTCATTTTGTAATAAATTCGGATGGAATCCTGTGTTTCATCGTCAATAAGAAAGGTCCAAGCGATACAGTAAATCTGAAGGGAAGCATCGAATTCTAAAACTGGACTCATAGGAGAGGTTCAAATCATAGAATGTTAGTGTGTCAGTCCTCTTGTAGTTAAGTCGGCATTGTGTCTTTTGTATTAAATTCGGTTGCACTTCCTGTGTTTCATCGTCAATAAGAAGGTCCAAGGTATACAGTAAACCTGAAGTGAAGCATCGGAATCTAAAAGTGGACTCACAGGAGCGGTTCAAATCATAGAGAGTTAGGGTGTCAGTCCTCTTGTACTTAAGTCGGCATTGTGCCTTTTGTATTAAATTCGGAAGCAATTTCTGGGTTTCTTCGTCAATAAGAAGATCCAAGGGATACAGTAAACCTCAAATGAAGCATTGGACTCTAAAACTGGACTCACAGGAGAGGTTCAAATCATAGAGAGTTAGAGTGTCAGTCCTCTTGTGCTTAAGTCGGCATTGTGCATTTTGTAATAAATTCGGATGCTATTTCTGTATTTCATCGTCAATAAGAAAGTCCAAGGGATACAGTAAACCAGAAGTGACGCATCGGATTCTAAAACTGGACTCACAGGCGAGGTTCAAATCATAGAAAGTTAGAGTGTCAGTCCTCTTGTACTTGAGTCGGCATTGTGCCTTTTGTATTAAATTCGGATGCAATCTCTGTGTATCATCGTCAATAAGAAGGTCCAAGGGATACAGTAAACCTGAAAAGAAGCATCGGAATCTAAAACTGGACTCACAGGAGAGGTTCAAATCATAGAAAGTTAGAGTATCTCTATTCTTGTACTTAAGTCGGCATTGTGCTTTTTGTATTAAATTCAGATGCAATTTCTGTGTTTCATCGTCCATAAGAAGGTCAAAGGGATACAGTAAACCTGAAGTGAAGCATCAGAATCTAAAACTGGACTCACAGGAGTGGTTCAAATCATAGAAAATTACAATCTCATTCCTCTTGTACTTAAGTCGGCATTGTTCATTTTGTAATAAATTCGGATGGAATTTCTGTGTTTCATCGTCAATAAGAAGGTCCAAGGCATACAGTAAATCTGAAGTGAAGCATCGTATTCTAAAACTGGATTCACAGTAGAGTTTCAAATCATAGAAAGTTAGGGTGTCAGTCCTCTTGTAGTTAATTCGGCATTGTGCCTTTTGTATTAAATTCGGATGCAATTTCTGTGTTTCATCGTCAATAAGAAGGTCCAAGGGATACAGTAAACCTGAAGTGAAGCATGGGAATCTAAAACTGGACTCACAGGAGCGGTTCAAATCATAGAGAGTTAGAGTGTCAGTCCTCTTGTACTTAAGTCGGCATTGTGCTTTTGTATTAAATTCGGAAGCAATTTCTGGGTTTCATCGTCAATAAGAAGGTCCCAGGGATACAGTAAACCTGAAGTGAAGGAATGGACTCTAAAACTGGACTCACAGGAGAGGTTCAAATCATAGAGAGTTAGAGTGTCAGTCCTCTAGTGCATAAGTCGGCATTGTGCATTTTGTAATAAATTCGGATGCTATTTCTGTGTTTCATCGTCAATAAGAAAGTCCAAGGGATACAGTAAACCAGAAGTGAGGCATCGGATTCTAAAACTGGACTCACAGGAGAGGTTCAAATCATAGAAAGTTAGAGTATCTGTATTCTTGTACTTAAGTCGGCATTGTGCCTTTTGTATTAAATTCAGATGCAATTTCTGTGTTTCATCGTCCATAAGAAGGTCAAAGGGATACAGTAAATCTGAAGTGAAGCATCGGATTCTAAAACTGGACTCACAGGAGAGGTTCAAATAATAGAAAATTAGGGTGTCAGTCCTCTTGTAGTTAATTCGGCATTGTGCCTTTTGTATTAAATTCGGATGCAATTTCTGTGTTTCATCGTCAATAAGAAGGTCCAAGGGATACAGTAAACCTGAAGTGAAGCATGGGAATCTAAAAGTGGACTCACAGGAGCGGTTCAAATCATAGAGAGTTAGAGTGTCAGTCCTCTTGTACTTAAGTCGGCATTGTGCTTTTGTATTAAATTCGGAAGCAATTTCTGGGTTTCATCGTCAATAAGAAGGTCCAAGGGATTCAGTAAACCTGAAGTGAAGCATCGGAATCTAAAACTGGACTCACAGGAGAGGTTCAAATCATAGAGAGTTAGAGTGTCAGTCCGCTAGTGCATAAGTCGGCATTGTGCATTTTGTAATAAATTCGGAAGCTATTTCTGTGTTTCATCGTCAATAAGAAAGTCCAAGGGATACAGTAAACCAGAAGTGAGGCATCGGATTCTAAAACTGGACTCACAGGAGAGGTTCAAATCATAGAAAGTTAGAGTGTCAGTCCTCTTGTACTTAAGTCGGCATTGTGCCTTTTGTATTCAAATCGGATGCAATTTCTGTGTTTCATCGTCAATAAGAAGGCCCAAGGGATACAGTAAAACTGAAGTGAAGCATCGGAATCTAAAACTGGACTCACAGGAGAGGTTCAAACATAGAAAGTTAGAGTGTCAGTCCTCTTGTACTTGAGTCGGCATTGTGTCTTTTGTATTAAATTCGGATGCAATTTATGTGCTTCATCGTCAATAAGAAGGTCCAAGGTATACTGTTAACCTGAAGTGAGGTATCGGAATCTAAAACTGGTCTCACAGGAGAGGTTGAAATCATAGAAAGTCAGAGTGTCAGTCCTCTTGTACTTAAGACGGCATAGTGTCTTTTGTATTAATTTCGGATGCAGTTTCTGTGTTTCAATGTCAATAAGTCGGTCCAAGAAATACAGTAAACCTGAAGTGAAGCATCGGAATCTAAAACTGGACTCACAGGAGAGGTACAAATCATATAACGTTAGAGTATCGGTATCTTGTACTTAAGTCGGCATTGTGCCTTTTTTATTAAATTCAGATGCAATTTCTGTGTTTCATCGTCCATAAGAAGGTCAAAGGGATACAGTAAACCTGAAGTGAAGCATCGGAATCTAAAACTGGTCTCACAGGAGATGTTCAAATCATAGAAAGTTACAGTGGCAGTCCTCTTGTACTTAAGTCGGCATTGTGCTTTTGTATTAAATTCGGATGCAATTTCTGTGTTTCATCGTCAATAAGAAGGTCCAAGGGATACAGTAAACCTGAAGTGAAACATCGGAATCTAAAACTGGAATCACAGGAGAGGTTCAAATCATAGTGAGTTAGAGTGTCAGTCCTCCTGTACTTTAGTCGGCATTGTGCCTTTTGTATTAAATTCGGATGCAATTTCTGGGTTTCATCGTCAATAAGAAGGTCCAAGGGATAGAGTAAACCTGAAGTGGAGCATTGGGTTCTAAAACTGGACTCACAGGAGAGGTTCAAATCATAGAGAGTTAGAGTGTCAGTCCTCTTGTACCTAAGTCGGCATTGTTCATTTTGTAATAAATTCGGATGGAATCCTGTGTTTCATCGTCAATAAGAAAGGTCCAAGCGATACAGTAAATCTGAAGGGAAGCATCGAATTCTAAAACTGGACTCACAGGAGAGTTTCAAATCATAGAATGTTAGTGTGTCAGTCCTCTTGTAGTTAAGTCGGCATTGTGTCTTTTGTATTAAATTCGGTTGCACTTCCTGTGTTTCATCGTCAATAAGAAGGTCCAAGGTATACAGTAAACCTGAAGTGAAAAATCGGAATCTAAAAGTGGACTCACAGGAGCGGTTCAAATCATAGAGAGTTAGGGTGTCAGTCCTCTTGTACTTAAGTCGGCATTGTGCCTTTTGTATTAAATTCGGAAGCAATTTCTGGGTTTCTTCGTCAATAAGAAGGTCCCAGGGATACAGTAAACCTGAAGTGAAGGAATGGACTCTAAAACTGGACTCACAGGAGAGGTTCAAATCATAGAGAGTTAGAGTGTCAGTCCTCTAGTGCATAAGTCGGCATTGTGCATTTTGTAATAAATTCGGATGCTATTTCTGTGTTTCATCGTCAATAAGAAAGTCCAAGGGATACAGTAAACCAGAAGTGAGGCATCGGATTCTAAAACTGGACTCACAGGAGAGGTTCAAATCATAGAAAGTTAGAGTATCTGTATTCTTGTACTTAAGTCGGCATTGTGCCTTTTGTATTAAATTCAGATGCAATTTCTGTGTTTCATCGTCCATAAGAAGGTCAAAGGGATACAGTAAATCAGAAGTGAAGCATCAGAATCTAAAACAGGACTCACAGGAGAGGTTCAAATCATAGAAAATTACAATGTCATTCCTCTTGTACTTAAGTCGGCATCGTTCATTTTGTAATAAATTCGGATGGAATTTCTGTGTTTCATCGTCAATAAGAAGTTCCAAGGCATACAGTAAATCTGAAGTGAAGCATCGGATTCTAAAACTGGACTCACAGGAGAGGTTCAAATAATAGAAAATTAGGGTGTCAGTCCTCTTGTAGTTAATTCGGCATTGTGCCTTTTGTATTAAATTCGGATGCAATTTCTGTGTTTCATCGTCAATAAGAAGGTCCAAGGGATACAGTAAACCTGAAGTGAAGCATGGGAATCTAAAAGTGGACTCACAGGAGCGGTTCAAATCATAGAGAGTTAGAGTGTCAGTCCTCTTGTACTTAAGTCGGCATTGTGCTTTTGTATTAAATTCGGAAGCAATTTCTGGGTTTCATCGTCAATAAGAAGGTCCAAGGGATTCAGTAAACCTGAAGTGAAGCATCGGAATCTAAAACTGGACTCACAGGAGAGGTTCAAATCATAGAGAGTTAGAGTGTCAGTCCGCTAGTGCATAAGTCGGCATTGTGCATTTTGTAATAAATTCGGAAGCTATTTCTGTGTTTCATCGTCAATAAGAAAGTCCAAGGGATACAGTAAACCAGAAGTGAGGCATCGGATTCTAAAACTGGACTCACAGGAGAGGTTCAAATCATAGAAAGTTAGAGTGTCAGTCCTCTTGTACTTAAGTCGGCATTGTGCCTTTTGTATTCAAATCGGATGCAATTTCTGTGTTTCATCGTCAATAAGAAGGCCCAAGGGATACAGTAAAACTGAAGTGAAGCATCGGAATCTAAAACTGGACTCACAGGAGAGGTTCAAACATAGAAAGTTAGAGTGTCAGTCCTCTTGTACTTGAGTCGGCATTGTGTCTTTTGTATTAAATTCGGATGCAATTTATGTGCTTCATCGTCAATAAGAAGGTCCAAGGTATACTGTTAACCTGAAGTGAGGTATCGGAATCTAAAACTGGTCTCACAGGAGAGGTTGAAATCATAGAAAGTCAGAGTGTCAGTCCTCTTGTACTTAAGACGGCATAGTGTCTTTTGTATTAATTTCGGATGCAGTTTCTGTGTTTCATTGTCAATAAGTCGGTCCAAGGGATACAGTAAACCTGAAGTGAAGCATCGGAATCTAAAGCTGGACTCACAGGAGAGGTTCAAATCATACAAAATTAGTGTGTCAGTCGTCTTGTTCTTAAGTCGGCATTGTGCCTTTTGTATTAAATTCGGATGCAATTTCTGTGTTTCATCGTCAATAAGAAGGTCCAAGGGATACAGTAAACCTGAAGCGAAGCATCGGAATCTAAAACTGGACTCACTGGAGAGGTTCAAATCATAGAAAGTTAGAGAGTCAGTCCTCTTGAACTTAAGTCGGCATTGTGCCATTTGTATTAAATTTGGATGAAATTTCTGTGTTTCATTGTCAATATGAAGCTCCTAGGGATACAGTAAACCTGAAGTGAAGCATCGGAATCTAAAACTGGACTCACAGGAGAGGTTAAAATCATAGAAAGTTAGAGTGTCAGTCCTCTTGTACTTAAGTCGGCATTGTACCCTTTTGTATTAAATTCGGATGCAATTTCAGTGTTTCATCGTCAATAAGAAGGTACAAGGGATACAGTAAATCTGAAGTGAAGCATCAGAATCTAAAACTGGACTCACAGGAGAGGTTCAAATCATAGAAAATTACAATGTCATTCCTCTTGTACTTAAGTCGGCATCGTTCATTTTGTAATAAATTCGGATGGAATTTCTGTGTTTCATCGTCAATAAGAAGTTCCAATTCATACAGTAAATCTGAAGTGAAGCATCGGATTCTAAAACTGGACTCACAGGAGAGGTTCAAATCATAGAAAATTAGGGTGTCAGTCCTCTTGTAGTTAATTCGGCATTGTGCCTTTTGTATTAAATTCGGATGCAATTTCTGTGTTTCATCGTCAATAAGAAGGTCCAAGGGATACAGTAAACCTGAAGTGAAGCATGGGAATCTAAAAGTGGACTCACAGGAGCGGTTCAAATCATAGAGAGTTAGAGTGTCAGTCCTCTTGTACTTAAGTCGGCATTGTGCTTTTGTATTAAATTCGTATGCAATATCTGTGTTTCAATGTCAATTAGACGGTCCAAGGAATCCAGTAAACCTGAAGTGAAGCCTCGGAACCTAAAACTGGAGTCACAGAAGAGGTTCAAATCATAGAAAGTTAGAGAGTCAGTCCTCTTGTACTTAAGCCGGCATTGTGCATTTTGTATTAAATTTGGATGAAATTTCCGTGTCTAATTGTCAATATGAAGGTCCTAGGGATACAGTAAACCTGAAGTGAAGCATCGGAATCTAAAACTGGACTCACAGGAGAGGTTCAAATCATAGAAAGTTAGAGTGTCAGTCCTCTTGTACTTAAGTCGGCATTGTCCTTTTGTATTAAATTCGGATGCAATTTCTGTGTTTCATCGGCCATAAGAAGGTCCAAGGGATATGGTGAACCTGAAGTAAAGCATCGGAATCTAAAACTGGACTCACAGGAGAGGTTCAAATCATAGAAATTTTGAGTGGCAGTCCTCTTGTACTTAAGTCGGCATTGTGCCTTTTGTTTTAAATTCGGATGCAATTTCTGTGTTTCATCGTCAATAAGAGGGTCCAAGGGTTACAGTAAATCTGAAGTGAAGCATCGGAATCTAAAACTGGACTCACAGGAGAGGTTCAAATCATAGAAAGTTAGAGTGTCAGTCCTCTTGTACCTAAGACGGCATTGTGCCTTTTGTACTAAATTCGGATGCAATTTCTGTGTTTCATCGTCAATAAGAACGTCCAAGGGATACAGTAATCCTGAAGTGAAGCATCGGAATCTAAAACTGGACTCACAGGGGAGGTTCAAATCATAGAAATTTAGAGTGTCAGTCCTCTTGTACTTAAGTCGGCATTGTGCTTTTTGTGTTAAATTCGGATGCAATTTCTGTGTTTCGTCGTCAATAAGACGGTCCAAGGGATACAGTAAACCTGAAGTGAAGCATGGAAATCTAAAACAGGTCTCACAGGAGAGGTTCAAATCATAGAAAGTCAGAGTGTCAGTCCTCTTGTACTTAAGACGGCATTGTGCCTTATGTATTACATTCGGATGCAATTTGTATGCTTCATCATCAATAAGAAGGTCCAAGGTATACAGTTAACCTGAAATGAAGCATCGGAATCTAAAGCTGGACTCACAGGAGAGGTTCAAATCATAAAAAGTTAGAGTGTCAGTCCTCTTTTACCTACGTCGGCATTGTGCCTTTTGTATTAATTTCGGATGCAATTTCTGTGTTTCATCGTCAATAAGCAGGACCAAGGGTTACAGTAATCCTGAAGTGAAGCATCGGAATCTAAAACTGGATTCACAGGAGAGGTTCAAATCATAGAAAGTTAGAGTGTCCGTCCTCTTGTACCTAAGTCGGCATTGTGCCTTTTGTACTAAATTCGGATGCAATTTCTGTGTTTCATCGTCAATAAGAAGGTCCAAGATATACAGTTAACCTGAGGTGTAGCATCGGAATCTAAAACTGGACTCACAGGAGAGTTTCAAATCATAGAAAGTTAGAGAGTCAGTCCTCTTGTACTTAAGTCGGCATTGTGCCTTTTGTATTAAATTTGGATGAAATTTCTATGTTTCATTGTCAATATGAAGGTCCTAGGGATACAGTAAACCTGAAGTGGAGCATCGGAATCTAAAACTGGACTCACAGGAGAGGTTCAAATCATAGAAAGTTAGAGTGTCAGTCCTCTTGTACTTAAGCCGGCATTGTGCCTTTTGTATTAAATTCGGATGCAATTTCTGTGTTTCATCGTCAATAAGAAGGTCCAAGGGATACAGTAAACCTGAAGTGAAGCATCGGAATCTAAAACTGGACTCACAGGAGAAGTTCAAATCATAGAAATTTAGATTGGCCATCCTCTTGTACTTACGTCGGCATTGTGCCTTTTGTATTGAATTCGGATGCAATTTCTGTGTTTCATCGTCAATAAGAAGGTCCAAGGTATACAGTAAACCTGAAGTGAAGCATCGGAATCTAAGACTGGACTCACAGGAGAGGTTCAAATCATACAAAATTGGTGTGTCAGTCCTCTTGTACTTAAGTAGGCATTGTGCCTATTGTATTAAATTCGGATGCAATTTCTGTGTTTCATCGTCCATAAGAAGGTCCAAAGGATGCAGTAAACCTGAAGTGAAGCATCAGAATCTAAAACTGGACTCACAGGAGAGGATCAAATCATAGATAGTTACAGTGTCAGTCCTGTTGTACTTAAGTCGGCATTGTGCGTTTTGTATTAAATTCGAATGCAATTTCTGTGTTTTATCGTCAATAACAAGGTCCAAGGTATACAGTAAACCTGAAGTGAAGCATCGGAATCTAAAACCAGACTCACAGGAGAGGTTCAAATCATAGAAAGTTAGAGTGTCAGTCCTCTTGTACTTAAGTCGGCATTGTGCCTTTTGTATTAAATTCGGATGCAATTTCTGTGTTTCATCGTCAATAAGAAGGTCCAAGGCATAGGGTTAACCTGAAGTGAAGCATCGGAATCTAAAACTGGACTCACAGGAGAGGTTCAAATCATAGAAAGTTAGGGTGTCAGTCCTCTTGTACCTAAGTGGGCAATGTCCTTTTTGTATTATTTCGGATGCAATTTCTGTATTTCATCGTCAATAAGAAGGTCCAAGGGATACAGTAAACCTGAAGTGAAGCATCGGAACCTAAAACTGGACTCGCAGGAGAGGTTCAAATCATAGAAAGTCAGAGTGTCAGTCCTCTTGTACCTAAGTCGGCATTGTGCCGTTTGTATTAAATTCGGATGCAGTTTCTGTGTTTCATCGTCAATAAGAAGGTCCAAGGTATACAGTTAACCTGAAGTGAAGCATCGGAATCTAAAACTGGACTCACAGGAGAGGTTCAAACCATAGAAAGTTAGACTGTCAGTCGTCTTGTATTTAAGTTGGCATTGTGCCTTTTGTATTAAATTCGGATGCAATTTCTGTGTTTCATTGTCAATAAGAAGGTCCATGGGATACAGTAAACATGAAGTGAAGCATCGGAATCTAAAACTGGACTCACAGGAGAGGTTCAAATCATGGAAAGTTAGAGAGTCAGTCCTCTTGTACTTAAGTCGGCATTGTGCCTATTGAATTAAATTTGGATGAAAGTTCTGTGTTTCGTTGTCAATATGGAGGTCCTAGGGATACAGTAAACCTGAAGTGAAGCATCGGAATCTAAAACTGGACTCACAGGAGAGGTTCAAATCATAGAAAGTTAGAGTGTCAGTCCTCTTGTATTTAAGTCGGCATTGTGCCTTTTGTATTAAATTCGGATGCAATTTCTGTGTTTCATCGTCAATAAGGAGGTCCAAGGGATACAGAAAACTTGAAGTGAAGCATCAGAATCTAAAACTGGACTCACAATAGAGGTTCAAATCTTACAAAATTAGTGTGTCAGTAATCTTGTACTTAAGTAGGCATTGTGCCTTTTGTATTAAATTCGGATGCAATTTCTGTGTGTCATCGTCCATAAGAAGGTCCAAGGGATACAGTAAACCTGAAGTGAAGCATCAGAATCTAAAACTGGACTCACAGGAGAGGATCAAATCATAGAAAGTTACAGTGTCTGTCCTCTTGTACTTAAGTCGGCATTGTGCGGTTTGTATTACATTCGAATGCAATTTCTGTGTTTTATCGTCAATAACAAGGTCCAAGGTATACAGTAAACCTGAAGTGAAACATCGGAATCTATTACCGGACTCACAGGAGAGGTTCAAAGCATAGAAAGTTAGAGTGTCAGTCCTCTTGTACCTAAGTTGGCATTGTGCCTTTTATACTAAATTCGGATGCAATTTCTGTGATTCATCGTCAATAAGAATGTCCAAGGGATACAGTAAGCCTGAAGTGAAGCATCGGAATCTAAAACTGGACTCACAGGAGAGGTTCAAATCATAGAAATTTAGAGTGTCAGTCCTCTTGTACTTAAGACGGCATTGTGCCTTATGTATTAAATTCAGATGCAATTTGTATGCTTCATCATCAATAAGAAGGTCCAAGGTATACAGTTAACCTGAGGTGAGGCATCGGAATCTAAAACTGGACTCACAGGAGAGTTTCAAATCATAGAATGTCAGAGTGTCAGTCCTCTTGTACTTAAGTCGGCATTGTGCCATTTGTATTAAATTTGGATGAAATTTCTGTGTTTCATTGTCAATATGAAGCTCCTAGGGATACAGTAAACCTGAAGTGAAGCATCGGAATCTAAAACTGGACTCACAGGAGAGGTTAAAATCATAGAAAGTTAGAGTGTCAGTCCTCTTGTACTTAAGTCGGCATTGTACCCTTTTGTATTAAATTCGGATGCAATTTCAGTGTTTCATCGTCAATAAGAAGGTACAAGGGATACAGTAAATCTGAAGTGAAGCATCAGAATCTAAAACTGGACTCACAGGAGAGGTTCAAATCATAGAAAATTACAATGTCATTCCTCTTGTACTTAAGTCGGCATCGTTCATTTTGTAATAAATTCGGATGGAATTTCTGTGTTTCATCGTCAATAAGAAGTTCCAATTCATACAGTAAATCTGAAGTGAAGCATCGGATTCTAAAACTGGACTCACAGGAGAGGTTCAAATCATAGAAAATTAGGGTGTCAGTCCTCTTGTAGTTAATTCGGCATTGTGCCTTTTGTATTAAATTCGGATGCAATTTCTGTGTTTCATCGTCAATAAGAAGGTCCAAGGGATACAGTAAACCTGAAGTGAAGCATGGGAATCTAAAAGTGGACTCACAGGAGCGGTTCAAATCATAGAGAGTTAGAGTGTCAGTCCTCTTGTACTTAAGTCGGCATTGTGCTTTTGTATTAAATTCGTATGCAATATCTGTGTTTCAATGTCAATTAGACGGTCCAAGGAATACAGTAAACCTGAAGTGAAGCCTCGGAACCTAAAACTGGAGTCACAGAAGAGGTTCAAATCATAGAAAGTTAAAGTGTCAGTCCTCTTGTACCTAAGTCGGCGTTGTGCCTTTTGTATTAAATTCGGATGCAATTTCTGTGTTTCATCGTCAATAAGAAGGTCCATGGGATACAGTAAACCTGAAGTGAAGCATCGGAATATAAAACTGGACTCACAGGAGAGGTTCAAATCATAGAAATTTTGAGTGGCAGTCCTCTTGTACTTAAGTCGGCATTGTGCCTTTTGTTTTAAATTCGGATGCAATTTCTGTGTTTCATCGTCAATAAGAGGGTCCAAGGGTTACAGTAAATCTGAAGTGAAGCATCGGAATCTAAAACTGGACTCACAGGAGAGGTTCAAATCATAGAAAGTTAGAGTGTCAGTCCTCTTGTACCTAAGACGGCATTGTGCCTTTTGTACTAAATTCGGATGCAATTTCTGTGTTTCATCGTCAATAAGAACGTCCAAGGGATACAGTAATCCTGAAGTGAAGCATCGGAATCTAAAACTGGACTCACAGGGGAGGTTCAAATCATAGAAATTTAGAGTGTCAGTCCTCTTGTACTTAAGTCGGCATTGTGCTTTTTGTGTTAAATTCGGATGCAATTTCTGTGTTTCGTCGTCAATAAGACGGTCCAAGGGATACAGTAAACCTGAAGTGAAGCATGGAAATCTAAAACAGGTCTCACAGGAGAGGTTCAAATCATAGAAAGTCAGAGTGTCAGTCCTCTTGTACTTAAGACGGCATTGTGCCTTATGTATTACATTCGGATGCAATTTGTATGCTTCATCATCAATAAGAAGGTCCAAGGTATACAGTTAACATGAAATGAAGCATCGGAATCTAAAGCTGGACTCACAGGAGAGGTTCAAATCATAAAAAGTTAGAGTGTCAGTCCTCTTTTACCTACGTCGGCATTGTGCCTTTTGTATTAATTTCGGATGCAATTTCTGTGTTTCATCGTCAATAAGAAGGTCCAAGGGATACAGTAAACCTGAAGTGAAGCATCGGAATCTAAAACTGGACTCACAGGAGAAGTTCAAATCATAGAAATTTAGATTGGCCATCCTCTTGTACTTACGTCGGCATTGTGCCTTTTGTATTGAATTCGGATGCAATTTCTGTGTTTCATCGTCAATAAGAAGGTCCAAGGTATACAGTAAACCTGAAGTGAAGCATCGGAATCTAAGACTGGACTCACAGGAGAGGTTCAAATCATACAAAATTGGTGTGTCAGTCCTCTTGTACTTAAGTAGGCATTGTGCCTATTGTATTAAATTCGGATGCAATTTCTGTGTTTCATCGTCCATAAGAAGGTCCAAAGGATGCAGTAAACCTGAAGTGAAGCATCAGAATCTAAAACTGGACTCACAGGAGAGGATCAAATCATAGATAGTTACAGTGTCAGTCCTCTTGTACTTAAGTCGGCATTGTGCGTTTTGTATTAAATTCGAATGCAATTTCTGTGTTTTATCGTCAATAACAAGGTCCAAGGTATACAGTAAACCTGAAGTGAAGCATCGGAATCTAAAACCAGACTCACAGGAGAGGTTCAAATCATAGAAAGTTAGAGTGTCAGTCCTCTTGTACTTAAGTCGGCATTGTGCCTTTTGTATTAAATTCGGATGCAATTTCTGTGTTTCATCGTCAATAAGAAGGTCCAAGGCATAGGGTTAACCTGAAGTGAAGCATCGGAATCTAAAACTGGACTCACAGGAGAGGTTCAAATCATAGAAAGTTAGGGTGTCAGTCCTCTTGTACCTAAGTGGGCAATGTCCTTTTTGTATTATTTCGGATGCAATTTCTGTATTTCATCGTCAATAAGAAGGTCCAAGGGATACAGTAAACCTGAAGTGAAGCATCGGAACCTAAAACTGGACTCGCAGGAGAGGTTCAAATCATAGAAAGTCAGAGTGTCAGTCCTCTTGTACCTAAGTCGGCATTGTGCCGTTTGTATTAAATTCGGATGCAGTTTCTGTGTTTCATCGTCAATAAGAAGGTCCAAGGTATACAGTTAACCTGAAGTGAAGCATCGGAATCTAAAACTGGACTCACAGGAGAGGTTCAAACCATAGAAAGTTAGACTGTCAGTCGTCTTGTATTTAAGTTGGCATTGTGCCTTTTGTATTAAATTCGGATGCAATTTCTGTGTTTCATTGTCAATAAGAAGGTCCATGGGATACAGTAAACATGAAGTGAAGCATCGGAATCTAAAACTGGACTCACAGGAGAGGTTCAAATCATGGAAAGTTAGAGAGTCAGTCCCCTTGTACTTAAGTCGGCATTGTGCCTATTGAATTAAATTTGGATGAAAGTTCTGTGTTTCGTTGTCAATATGGAGGTCCTAGGGATACAGTAAACCTGAAGTGAAGCATCGGAATCTAAAACTGGACTCACAGGAGAGGTTCAAATCATAGAAAGTTAGAGTGTCAGTCCTCTTGTATTTAAGTCGGCATTGTGCCTTTTGTATTAAATTCGGATGCAATTTCTGTGTTTCATCGTCAATAAGGAGGTCCAAGGGATACAGAAAACTTGAAGTGAAGCATCAGAATCTAAAACTGGACTCACAATAGAGGTTCAAATCTTACAAAATTAGTGTGTCAGTAATCTTGTACTTAAGTAGGCATTGTGCTTTTGTATTAAATTCGGATGCAATTTCTGTGTGTCATCGTCCATAAGAAGGTCCAAGGGATACAGTAAACCTGAAGTGAAGCATCAGAATCTAAAACTGGACTCACAGGAGAGGATCAAATCATAGAAAGTTACAGTGTCTGTCCTCTTGTACTTAAGTCGGCATTGTGCGGTTTGTATTACATTCGAATGCAATTTCTGTGTTTTATCGTCAATAACAAGGTCCAAGGTATAAAGTAAACCTGAAGTGAAACATCGGAATCTAAAACCGGACTCACAGGAGAGGTTCAAAGCATAGAAAGTTAGAGTGTCAGTCCTCTTGTACCTAAGTTGGCATTGTGCCTTTTATACTAAATTCGGATGCAATTTCTGTGATTCATCGTCAATAAGAAGGTCCAAGGGATACAGTAAGCCTGAAGTGAAGCATCGGAATCTAAAACTGGACTCACAGGAGAGGTTCAAATCATAGAAATTTAGAGTGTCAGTCCTCTTGTACTTAAGACGGCATTGTGCCTTATGTATTAAATTCAGATGCAATTTGTATGCTTCATCATCAATAAGAAGGTCCAAGGTATACAGTTAACCTGAGGTGAGGCATCGGAATCTAAAACTGGACTCACAGGAGAGTTTCAAATCATAGAATGTCAGAGTGTCAGTCCTCTTGTACTTAAGACGGCACTGTGCCTTTTGTATTGAATTCGGATGCAATTTCTGTGTTTCATTGTCAATAAGACGGTCCAAGGGATACAGTAAACATGAAGTGAAGCATCGGAATCTAAAACTGGACTCACAGGAGAGGTTCAAATCATACAAAATTAGTGTGTCAGTCGTCTTGTTCTTAAGTCGGCATTGTGCCTTTTGTATTAAATTCGGATGCAATTTCTGTGTTTCATCGTCCATAAGAAGGTCCAATGGATACAGTAAACCTGAAGTGAAGCATCAGAATCTAAAACTGGACTCACAGGAGAGGATCAAATCATAGAAAGTTACAGTGTCAGTCCTCTTGTACTTATGTCGGCATTGTGCGTTTTGTATTAAATTCGAATGGAATTTCTGTGTTTTATTGTCAATAACAAGGTCCAAGGTATACAGTAAACCCGAAGTGAAGCATCGGAATCTAAAACCGGACTCACAGGAGAGGTTCAAATCATAGAAAGTTAGAGTGTCAGTCCTCAAGTACTTAAGTCGGCATTGTGCCTTTTGTATTAAATTCGGATGCAATTTCTGTGTTTCATCGTCAATAAGAAGGTCCAAGGTATACAGTTAACCTGAAATGAAGCATCGGAATCTAAAACTGGACTCATAGGAGAGGTTCAAATCATAGAAAGTTAGAGTGTCAGTCCTCTTGTACCTAAGTGGGCAATGTCCTTTTTGTATTATTTCGGATGCAATTTCTGTATTTCATCGTCAATAAGAAGGTCCAAGGGATACAGTAAACCTGAAGTGAAGCATCGGAACCTAAAACTGGACTCGCAGGAGAGGTTCAAATCATAGAAAGTCAGAGTGTCAGTCCTCTTGTACCTAAGTCGGCATTGTGCCGTTTGTATTAAATTCGGATGCAGTTTCTGTGTTTCATCGTCAATAAGAAGGTCCAAGGTATACAGTTAACCTGAAGTGAAGCATCGGAATCTAAAACTGGACTCACAGGAGAGGTTCAAACCATAGAAAGTTAGACTGTCAGTCGTCTTGTATTTAAGTTGGCATTGTGCCTTTTGTATTAAATTCGGATGCAATTTCTGTGTTTCATTGTCAATAAGAAGGTCCATGGGATACAGTAAACATGAAGTGAAGCATCGGAATCTAAAACTGGACTCACAGGAGAGGTTCAAATCATGGAAAGTTAGAGAGTCAGTCCTCTTGTACTTAAGTCGGCATTGTGCCTATTGAATTAAATTTGGATGAAAGTTCTGTGTTTCGTTGTCAATATGGAGGTCCTAGGGATACAGTAAACCTGAAATGAAGCATCGGAATCTAAAACTGGACTCATAGGAGAGGTTCAAATCATAGAAAGTTAGAGTGTCAGTCCTCTTTTACCTAAGTCGGCAATGTGCCTTTTGTATTAATTTCGGATGCAATTTCTGTGTTTCATCGTCAATAAGAAGGTCCAAGGGATACAGTAAACCTGAAGTGAAGCATCGGAATCTAAAACTGGACTCACGGGAGAAGTTCAAATCATAGAATTTTAGAGTGGCAATCCTCTTGTACTTACGTCGGTATTGTGCCTTTTGTATTGAATTCGGATGCAATATCTGTGTTTCATCGTCAATAAGAAGGTCCAAGGGATACAGTAAACCTGAAGTGTAGCATCGGAATCTAAAACTGGACTCACAGGAGATGTTCAAATCATAGAAAGTTAGAGTATCAGTCTTCTTGTACTTAAGACGGAATTTTGCCTTTTGTATTAAATTCGGATGCATTTTCTGTGTTTCATCGTCAATAAGAAGGTCTAAGGGATACAGTAAACCTGAAGTGAAGCATTGGAATCTAAGACTGGACTCACAGGAGAGGTTCAAATCATACAAAATTGGTGTGTCAGTCCTCTTGTACTTAAGTAGGCATTGTGCCTTTTGTATTAAATTCGGATGCAATATCTGTGTTTCATCGTCCATAAGAAGGTCCAAGGGATACAGTAAACCTGAAGTGAAGCATCAGAATCTAAAACTGGACTCACAGGAGAGGATCAAATCATAGAAAGTTACAGTGTCAGTCCTCTTCTACTTAAGTTGTCATTGTGCGTTTTGTATTAAATTCGAATTCAATTACTGTGTTTTATCGTCAATAACAAGGTCCAAGGTATACAGTAAACCTGAAGTGAAGCATCGGAATCTAAAACCGGACTCACAGGAGAGGTTCAAATCACAGAAAGTTAGAATGTCAGTCCTCTTGTACTTAAGTCGGCATTGTGCCTTTTGTATTAAATTCGGATGCAATTTCTGTGTTTCATCGTCAATAAGAAGGTCCAACGCATACAGTTAACCTGAAGTGAAGCATCGGAATCTAAAACTGGACTCACAGGAGAGGTTCAAATCATAGAGAGTTAGGGTGTCAGTCCTCTTGTACCTAAGTCGGCATTGTGCCTTTTGTATTAATTTCGGATGCAATTTCTGTGTTTTATCGTCAATAAGAAGGTCCAAGGGATACAGTAAACCTGAAGTGAAGCATCGGAATCTAAAACTGGACTCACAGGAGAGGTTCAAATCATAGAAAGTTAGAGTGTCAGTCCTCTTGTACCTAAGTCGGCATTGTGCCTTTTGTATTAAATTCGGATGCAGTTTCTGTGTTTCATCGTCAATAAGAAGGTCCAAGGTATACAGTTAACCTGAAGTTAAGCATCGGAATCTAAAACTGGACTCACAGGAGAGGTTCAAATCATAGAATGTTAGAGTGTCAGTCGTCTTGTATTTAAGTTGGCATTGTTCATTTGTATTAAATTCGGATGCAATTTCTGTGTTTCATCGTCAATAAGAAGGTCCGAGGGATACAGTAAACATGAAGTGAAGCATCGGAATCTAAAACTGGACTCACAGGAGAGGATCAAATCATAGAAAGTTACAGTGACAGTCCTCTTGTACTTAAGACGGCATTGTGCGGTTTGTATTACATTCGAATGCAATTTCTGTGTTTTATCGTCAATAACAAGGTCCAAGGTATACAGTAAACCTGAAGTGAAACATCGGAATCCAAAACCGGACTCACAGGAGAGGTTCAAATCATAGAAAGTTAGAGTGTCAGTCCTCTGGTACTTAAGTCGGCATTGTGCCTTTTGTATTAGATTCGGTTGCAATTTCTGTGTTTCATCGTCAATAAGAAGATCCAAGGTATACAGTTGACCTGAGGTGAAGCATCGGAATCTAAAACTGGACTCACAGGAGAGGTTCAAATCATAGAAAGTTAGAGTGTCAGTCCTCTTGTACCTAAGACGGCATTGTGCCTTTTGTACTAAATTCGGATGCAATTTCTGTGTTTCATCGTCAATAAGAACGTCCAAGGGATACAGTAATCCTGAAGTGAAGCATCGGAATCTAAAACTGGACTCACAGGGGAGGTTCAAATCATAGAAATTTAGAGTGTCAGTCCTCTTGTACTTAAGTCGGCATTGTGCTTTTTGTGTTAAATTCGGATGCAATTTCTGTGTTTCGTCGTCAATAAGACGGTCCAAGGGATACAGTAAACCTGAAGTGAAGCATGGAAATCTAAAACAGGTCTCACAGGAGAGGTTCAAATCATAGAAAGTCAGAGTGTCAGTCCTCTTGTACTTAAGACGGCATTGTGCCTTATATATTAAATTCGGATGCAATTTGTATGCTTCATCATCAATAAGAAGGTCCAAGGTATACAGTTAACCTGAAATGAAGCATCGGAATCTAAAGCTGGACTCACAGGAGAGGTTCAAATCATAAAAAGTTAGAGTGTCAGTCCTCTTTTACCTAGGTCGGCATTGTGCCTTTTGTATTAATTTCGGATGCAATTTCTGTGTTTCATCGTCAATAAGCAGGTCCAAGGGTTACAGTAATCCTGAAGTGAAGCATCGGAATCTAAAACTTGATTCACAGGAGAGGTTCAAATCATAGAAAGTTAGAGTGTCCGTCCTCTTGTACCTAAGTCGCCATTGTGCCTTTTGTACTAAATTCGGATGCAATTTCTGTGTTTCATCGTCAATAAGAAGGTCCAAGATATACAGTTAACCTGAGGTGTAGCATCGGAATCTAAAACTGGACTCACAGGAGAGTTTCAAATCATAGAAAGTTAGAGAGTCAGTCCTCTTGTACTTAAGTCGGCATTGTGCCTTTTGTATTAAATTTGGATGAAATTTCTATGTTTCATTGTCAATATGAAGGTCCTAGGGATACAGTAAACCTGAAGTGGAGCATCGGAATCTAAAACTGGACTCACAGGAGAGGTTCAAATCATAGAAAGTTAGAGTGTCAGTCCTCTTGTACTTAAGCCGGCATTGTGCCTTTTGTATTAAATTCGGATGCAATTTCTGTGTTTCATCGTCAATAAGAAGGTCCAAGGGATACAGTAAACCTGAAGTGAAGCATCGGAATCTAAAACTGGACTCACAGGAGAAGTTCAAATCATAGAAATTTAGATTGGCCATCCTCTTGTACTTACGTCGGCATTGTGCCTTTTGTATTGAATTCGGATGCAATTTCTGTGTTTCATCGTCAATAAGAAGGTCCAAGGTATACAGTAAACCTGAAGTGAAGCATCGGAATCTAAGACTGGACTCACAGGAGAGGTTCAAATCATACAAAATTGGTGTGTCAGTCCTCTTGTACTTAAGTAGGCATTGTGCCTATTGTATTAAATTCGGATGCAATTTCTGTGTTTCATCGTCCATAAGAAGGTCCAAAGGATGCAGTAAACCTGAAGTGAAGCATCAGAATCTAAAACTGGACTCACAGGAGAGGATCAAATCATAGATAGTTACAGTGTCAGTCCTCTTGTACTTAGGTCGGCAATGTGCGTTTTGTATTAAATTCGAATGCAATTTCTGTGTTTTATCGTCAATAACAAGGTCCAAGGTATACAGTAAACCTGAAGTGAAGCATCGGAATCTAAAACCAGACTCACAGGAGAGGTTCAAATCATAGAAAGTTAGAGTGTCAGTCCTCTTGTACTTAAGTCGGCATTGAGCCTTTTGTATTAAATTCGGATGCAATTTCTGTGTTTCATCGTCAATAAGAAGGTCCAAGGCATAGGGTTAACCTGAAGTGAAGCATCGGAATCTAAAACTGGACTCACAGGAGAGGTTCAAATCATAGAAAGTTAGGGTGTCAGTCCTCTTGTACCTAAGTGGGCAATGTCCTTTTTGTATTATTTCGGATGCAATTTCTGTATTTCATCGTCAATAAGAAGGTCCAAGGGATACAGTAAACCTGAAGTGAAGCATCGGAATCTAAAACTGGACTCACAGGAGAGGTTCAAATCATACAAAATTGGTGTGTCAGTCCTCTTGTACTTAAGTAGGCATTGTGCCTTTTGTATTAAATTCGGATGCAATTTCTGTGTTTCATCGTCCATAAGAAGGTCCAAGGGATACTGTAAACCTGAAGTGAAGCATCAGAATCTAAAACTGGACTCACAGGAGAGGTTCAAGTCATGGAAAGTTAGAGAGTCAGTCCTCTTGTACTTAAGTCGGCATTGTGCCTATTGAATTAAATTTGGATGAAAGTTCTGTGTTTCGTTGTCAATATGGAGGTCCTAGGGATACAGTAAACCTGAAGTGAAGCATCGGAATCTAAAACTGGACTCACAGGAGAGGTTCAAATCATAGAAAGTTAGAGTGTCAGTCCTCTTGTACTTAAGTCGGCATTGTGCCTTTTGTATTAAATTCGGATGCAATTTCTGTGTTTCATCGTCAATAAGGAGGTCCAAGGGATACAGAAAACTTGAAGTGAAGCATCAGAATCTAAAACTGGACTCACAATAGAGGTTCAAATCATACAAAATTAGTGTGTCAGTAATCTTGTACTTAAGTAGGCATTGTGCCTTTTGTATTAAATTCGGATGCAATTTCTGTGTGTCATCGTCCATAAGAAGGTCCAAGGGATACAGTAAACCTGAAGTGAAGCATCAGAATCTAAAACTGGACTCACAGGAGAGGATCAAATCATAGAAAGTTACAGTGTCTGTCCTCTTGTACTTAAGTCGGCATTGTGCGGTTTGTATTACATTCGAATGCATTTTCTGTGTTTTATCGTCAATAACAAGGTCCAAGGTATACAGTAAACCTGAAGTGAAACATCGGAATCTAAAACCGGACTCACAGGAGAGGTTCAAAGCATAGAAAGTTAGAGTGTCAGTCCTCTTGTACCTAAGTTGGCATTGTGCCTTTTATACTAAATTCGGATGCAATTTCTGTGATTCATCGTCAATAAGAAGGTCCAAGGGATACAGTAAGCCTGAAGTGAAGCATCGGAATCTAAAACTGGACTCACAGGAGATGTTCAAATCATAGAAATTTAGAGTGTCAGTCCTCTTGTACTTAAGACGGCATTGTGCCTTATGTATTAAATTCGGATGCAATTTGTATGCTTCATCATCAATAAGAAGGTCCAAGGTATACAGTTAACCTGAGGTGAGGCATCGGAATCTAAAACTGGACTCACAGGAGAGTTTCAAATCATAGAATGTCAGAGTGTCAGTCCTCTTGTACTTAAGACGGCACTGTGCCTTTTGTATTGAATTCGGATGCAATTTCTGTGTTTCATTGTCAATAAGACGGTCCATGGGATACAGTAAACATGAAGTGAAGCATCGGAATCTAAAACTGGACTCACAGGAGAGGTACAAATCATACAAAATTAGTGTGTCAGTCGTCTTGTTCTTAAGTCGGCATTGTGCCTTTTGTATTAAATTCGGATGCAATTTCTGTGTTTCATCGTCCATAAGAAGGTCCAATGGATACAGTAAACCTGAAGTGAAGCATCAGAATCTAAAACTGGACTCACAGGATAGGTTCAAATCATAGAAAGTTACAGTGTCAGTCCTCTTGTACTTATGTCGGCATTGTGCGTTTTGTATTAAATTCGAATGGAATTTCTGTGTTTTATTGTCAATAACAAGGTCCAAGGTATACAGTAAACCCGAAGTGAAGCATCGGAATCTAAAACCGGACTCACAGGAGAGGTTCAAATCATAGAAAGTTAGAGTGTCAGTCCTCAAGTACTTAAGTCGGCATTGTGCCTTTTGTATTAAATTCGGATGCAATTTCTGTGTTTCATCGTCAATAAGAAGGTCCAAGGTATACAGTTAACCTGAAATGAAGCATCAGAATCTAAAACTGGACTCATAGGAGAGGTTCAAATCATAGAAGGTTAGAGTGTCAGTCCTCTTTTACCTAAGTCGGCAATGTGCCTTTTGTATTAATTTCGGATGCAATTTCTGTGTTTCATCGTCAATAAGAAGGTCCAAGGGATACAGTAAGCCTGAAGTGAAGCATCGGAATCTAAAACTGGACTCACAGGAGAGGTTCAAATCATAGAAATTTAGAGTGTCAGTCCTCTTGTACTTAAGACGGCATTGTGCCTTATGTATTAAATTCGGATGCAATTTGTATGCTTCATCATCAATAAGAAGGTCCAAGGTATACAGTTAACCTGAGGTGAGGCATCGGAATCTAAAACTGGACTCATAGGAGAGGTTCAAATCATAGAAAGTTAGAGTGTCAGTCCTCTTTTACCTAAGTCGGCAATGTGCCTTTTGTATTAATTTCGGATGCAATTTCTGTGTTTCATCGTCAATAAGAAGGTCCAAGGGATACAGTAAACCTGAAGTGAAGCATCGGAATCTAAAACTGGACTCACGGGAGAAGTTCAAATCATAGAAATTTAGAGTGGCAATCCTCTTGTACTTACGTCGGTATTGTGCCTTTTGTATTGAATTCGGATGCAATTTCTGTGTTTCATCGTCAATAAGAAGGTCCAAGGGATACAGTAAACCTGAAGTGTAGCATCGGAATCTAAAACTGGACTCACAGGAGATGTTCAAATCATAGAAAGTTAGAGTATCAGTCTTCTTGTACTTAAGTCGGAATTTTGCCCTTTGTATTAAATTCGGATGCATTTTCTGTGTTTCATCGTCAATAAGAAGGTCTAAGGGATACAGTAAACCTGAAGTGAAGCATTGGAATCTAAGACTGGACTCACAGGAGACGTTCAAATCATACAAAATTGGTGTGTCAGTCCTCTTGTACTTAAGTAGGCATTGTGCCTTTTGTATTAAATTCGGATGCAATTTCTGTGTTTCATCGTCCATAAGAAGGTCCAAGGGATACAGTAAACCTGAAGTGAAGCATCAGAATCTAAAACTGGACTCACAGGAGAGGATCAAATCATAGAAAGTTACAGTGTCAGTCCTCTTCTACTTAAGTTGTCATTGTGCGTTTTGTATTAAATTCGAATTCAATTACTGTGTTTTATCGTCAATAACAAGGTCCAAGGTATACAGTAAACCTGAAGTGAAGCATCGGAATCTAAAACCGGACTCACAGGAGAGGTTCAAATCATAGAAAGTTAGAATGTCAGTCCTCTTGTACTTAAGTCGGCATTGTGCCTTTTGTATTAAATTCGGATGCAATTTCTGTGTTTCATCGTCAATAAGAAGGTCCAACGCATACAGTTAACCTGAAGTGAAGCATCGGAATCTAAAACTGGACTGACAGGAGAGGTTCAAATCATAGAGAGTTAGGGTGTCAGTCCTCTTGTACCTAAGTCGGCATTGTGCCTTTTGTATTAATTTCGGATGCAATTTCTGTGTTTTATCGTCAATAAGAAGGTCCAAGGGATACAGTAAACCTGAAGTGAAGCATCGGAATCTAAAACTGGACTCACAGGAGAGGTTCAAATCATAGAAAGTTAGAGTGTCAGTCCTCTTGTACCTAAGTCGGCATTGTGCCTTTTGTATTAAATTCGGATGCAGTTTCTGTGTTTCATCGTCAATAAGAAGGTCCAAGGTATACAGTTAACCTGAAGTTAAGCATCGGAATCTAAAACTGGACTCACAGGAGAGGTTCAAATCATAGAATGTTAGAGTGTCAGTCGTCTTGTATTTAAGTTGGCATTGTTCATTTGTATTAAATTCGGATGCAATTTCTGTGTTTCATCGTCAATAAGAAGGTCCGAGGGATACAGTAAACATGAAGTGAAGCATCGGAATCTAAAACTGGACTCACAGGAGAGGATCAAATCATAGAAAGTTACAGTGTCAGTCCTCTTGTACTTAAGACGGCATTGTGCGGTTTGTATTACATTCGAATGCAATTTCTGTGTTTTATCGTCAATAACAAGGTCCAAGGTATACAGTAAACCTGAAGTGAAACATCGGAATCTAAAACCGGACTCACAGGAGAGGTTCAAATCATAGAAAGTTAGAGTGTCAGTCCTCTGGTACTTAAGTCGGCATTGTGCCTTTTGTATTAAATTCGGTTGCAATTTCTGTGTTTCATCGTCAATAAGAAGGTCCAAGGTATACAGTTGACCTGAGGTGAAGCATCGGAATCTAAAACTGGACTCACAGGAGAGGTTCAAATCATAGAAATTTAGAGTGGCAGTCCTCTTTTACCTAAGTCGGCATTGTGCCTATAGTATTAAATTCGGATGCAATTTCTGTGTTTCATCGTCAATGAGAAGGTCCAAGGGATACAGTAAATCTGAAGTGAAGCATCGGAATCTAAAACTGGACTCACTGGAGAGGTTCAAATCATAGAAAGTTATTGTGTCAGTCGTCTTCTACTTAAGTCGGCATTGTGCATTTTGTACTAAATTCGTATGCAATTTCTGTGTTTCATCGTCAATAAGAAGGTCCAAGGGATACAGTAAACCTGAAGTGAAGCATCGGATTCTAAAACTGGACTCACAGGAGAGGTTCAAATCATAGAAATTTAGAGTGTCAGTCCTCTTGTACTTAAGTCGGCATTGTGCCTTTTGTGTTAAATTCGGATGCAATTTCTGTGTTTCATCGTCAATAAGATGGTCCAAGGGATACAGTAAACCTGAAGTGAAGCATGGAAATCTAAAACAGGTCTCACAGGAGAGGTTCAAATCATAGAAAGTAAGAGTGTCAGTCCTCTTGTACTTAAGACGGCATTGTGCCTTATGTATTAAATTCGGATGCAATTTGTATGCTTCATCATCAATAAGAAGGTACAAGGTATACAGTTAACCTGAGGTGAGGCATCGGAATCTAAAACTGGACTCACAGGAGAGTTTCAAATCATAGGAAGTCAGAGTGTCAGTCCTCTTGTACTTAAGACGGCACTGTGCCTTTTCTATTGAATTCGGATGCAATTTCTTTGTTTGATTGTCAATAAGACGGTCCAAGGGATACAGTAAACCTGAAGTGAAGCATCGGAATCTAAAACTGGACTCACAGGAGAGGTTCAAATCATACAAAATTCGTGTGTCAGTCGTCTTGTACTTAAGTCGGCATTGTGCCTTTTGTATTAAATTCGGATGCAATTTCTGTGTTTCATCGTCCATAAGAAGGTCCAAGGGATACAGTAAACCTGAAGTGAAGCATCAGAATCTAAAACTGGACTCACAGGAAAGGATCAAATCATAGAAATTTACAGTGTCAGTCCTCTTGTACTTATGTCGGCATTGTGCGTTTTGTATTAAATTCGAATGGAATTTCTGTGTTTTATCGTCAATAACAAGGTCCAAGGTATACAGTAAACCTGAAGTGAAGCATCGGAATCTAAAACCGGACTCACAGGAGAGGTTCAAATCATAGAAAGTTAGAGTGTCAGTCCTCTTGTACTTAAGTCGGCATTGTGCCTTTTGTATTAAATTCGGATGCAATTTCTGTGTTTCATCGTCAATAAGAAGGTCCAAGGGATACAGTAAACCTGAAGTGAAGCATCGGAATCTAAAACTGGACTCACAGGAGGGGTTCAAATCATACAAAATTAGAGAGTCAGTCCTCTTGGACTTAAGTAGGCACTGTGCCTATTGTATTAAATTCGGATGCAATTTCTGTGTTTCATCGTCCATAAGAAGGTCCAAGGTATACAGTAAACCTGAAGTGAAGCATCGGAATCTAAAACTGGACACACAGGAGAGGTTCAAGTCATTGAGCGTTAGAGTGTCAGTCCTCTTGTACTTTAGTCAGCATTGTGCCTTTTGTATTAAATTCGGATGCAATATCTGTGTTTCATCGTCAATAAGAAGGTCCAAGGTATACAGTTAACCTGAAGTGAAGCATCGGAATCTAAAACTGGACTTACAGGAGAGTTTCAAATCATAGATAGTTAGAGAGTCAGTCCTCTTGTACTTAAGTCGGCATTGTGCCTTTTGTATTAAATTTGGATGAAATTTCTGTGTTTCATTGTCAATATGAAGTTCCTAGGGATACAGTAAACCTGAAGTGGAGCATCGGAATCTAAAGCTGGACTCACAGGAGAGGTTCAAATCATAGAAAGTTAGAGTGTCAGTCCTCTTGTACTTAAGCCGGCATTGTGCCTTTTGTATTAAATTCGGATGCAATTTCTGTGTTTCATCGTCAATAAGATGGTCCAAGGGATACAGTAAACCTGAAGTGAAGTATCGGAATCTAAAACTGGACTCACAGGAGAAGTTCAAATCATAGAAATTTAGAGTGGCAATCCCCTTGTACTTAAGTCGGCATTGTGCCTTTTGTATTGAATTCGGATACAATTTCTGTGTTTCATCGTCAATAAGAAGGTCCAAGGGATACAGTAAACCTGAAGTGAAGCATCTGAATCTAAAACTGGACTCACAGGAGAGGTTCAAATCATAGAAAGTTAGAGTGTCAGTCGTCTTGTACTTAAGTCGGAATTTTGCTTTTGTATTAAATTCGGATGCATTTTCTGTGTTTCATCGTCAATAAGAAGGTCCAAGGGATACAGTAAACCTGAAGTGAAGCATCGGAATCGAAGACTGGACTCACAGGAGCGGTCCAAATCATACAAAATTGGTGTGTCAGTCCTCTTGTACTTAAGTAGGCATTGTGCCTTTTGTATTAAATTCGGATGCAATTTCTGTGTTTCATCGTCCATGAGAAGGTCCAAGGGATACAGTAAACCTGAAGTGAAGCATCAGAATCTAAAACTGGACTCACAGGAGAGGGTCAAATCATAGAAAGTTACAGTGTCAGTCGTCTTCTACTTAAGTCGGCATTGTGCGTTTTGTATTAAATTCGGATGCAATTTCTGTGTTTCATCGTCCATAAGAAGGTCCAAGGGATACAGTAAACTCGAAGTGAAGCATCGGAATCTAAAACTGGACTCAAAATAGAGGTTCAAATCATACAAAATTAGTGTGTCAGTAATCTTGTACTTAAGTAGGCATTGTGCCTTTTGTATTAAATTCGAATGCAATTTCTGTGTTTCATCGTCCATAAGAAGGTCCAAGGGATACAGTAAACCTGAAGTGAAGCATCGGAATCTAAAACTGTACTCACAGGAGATGTTCAAATCATAGAAAGTTAGAGTGTCAGTCCTCTTGTACTTAAGTCGGCATTGTGCCTTTTGTATTAAATTCGGATGCAATTTCTGTGTTTCATCGTCAATAAGAAGGTCCAAGGGATACAGTAAACTCGAAGTGAAGCATCGGAATCTAAAACTGGACGCACAATAGAGGTTCAAATCATACAAAATTAGTGTGTCAGTAATCTTGTACTTAAGTAGGCATTGTGCCTTTTGTATTAAATTCGAATGCAATTTCTGTGTTTCATCGTCCATAAGAAGGTTCAAGGGATACAGTTAACCTGAAGTGAAGCATCAGAATCTAATACTGGACTCACAGGAGAGGTTCAAATCATAGAAAGTTACAGTGTTAGTCCTCTTGTACTTAAGTCGGCATTGTGCGGTTTGTATTACATTCGAATGCAATTTCTGTGTCTTATCCTCAATAACTAGGTCCAAGGTATACAGTAAACCTGAAGTGAAACATCGGAATCTAAAACCGGACTCACAGGAAAGGTTCAAATCATAGAAAGTTAGAGTGTCAGTCCTGTTGTACTTAAGTCGGCATTGTGCCTTTTGTATTAAATTCGGATGCAATTTCTGTGTTTCATCGTCAATAAGAAGGTCCAAGGTATACAGTTAACCTGAAGTGAAGCATCGGAATCTAAAACTGGACTGACAGGAGAGGTTCAAATCATAGAAAGTTAGAGTGTCAGTCCTCTTGTACCTAAGTCGGCATTGTGCCTTTTGTATTAAATTCGGATGCAATTTCTGTGTTTCATCGTCAATACGAAGGTCCAAGGGATACAGTAATCCTGAAGTGAAGCATCAGAAACAAAAACTGGACTCACAGGAGAGGATCAAATCATAGAAAGTTACAGTGTCAGTCCTCTTGTACGTAAGTCGTCGTTGTGCCTATTGTATTAAATTCGAATGCAATTTCTGTGTTTTATCGTCAATAACAAGGTCCAAGGTATACAGTAAACTTGAAGTGAAGCATCGAAATCTAAAACCGGACTCACAGGAGAGGTTCAAATCATAGAAAGATAGAGTATCAGTGCTCTTGTACTTAAGTCGGCATTGTGCCTTTTGTATTAAATTCGGATGCAATTTCTGTGTTTCATCGTCAATAAGAAGGTCCAAGGTATACAGTTAACCAGAAGTGAAGCATCAGAATCTAAAACTGGACTCACAGGAGAGGTGTAAATCATAGAAAGTTAGAGTGTCAGTCCTCTTGTACCTAAGTCGGCATTGTGCCTTTTGTATTAAATTCGGATGCAATGTCTGTGTTTCTTCGTCAATAAGAAGGTTCAAGGGATACAGTAAACCTGAAGTGAAGCATCGGAATCTAAAACTTGACTCACAGGAAAGGTTCAAATCATAGAAAGTTACAGTGGCACTCCTCTTGTACCTAAGTCGGCATTGTCCCTTTTGTATTATATTCGGATGCAATTTCTGTGTTTCATCGTCGATAAGAAGGTCCTAGGGGTACAGTAAACCTGAAGTGAAGCATCGGAATCTAAAACTGGACTCACAGGAGAGGTTCAAATCATAGAAAGTTAGAGAGTCAGTCCTCTTGTAATTAAGTCGGCATTTTTCCTTTTGTATTAAATTTGGATGAAATTTCTGTGTTTCATTGTCAATATGAAGGTCCTAGGGATACAGTAAACCTGAAGTGAAGCATCGGAATCTGAAACAGGACTCACAGGAGAGGTTCAAATCATAGAAAGTGGGAGTGTCAGTCCTCTTGTACTTAAGTCGGCATTGTGCCTTTTGTATTAAATTCGGATGCAATTTCTGTGTTTCATCATCAATAAGAAGGTCCAAGGGATACAGTAAACCTGAAGTGAGCATCGGAATCTAAAACTGGTCTCACAGGATGGGTTCAAATCATAGAAATTTAGAGTGTCTGTCCTCTTGTACTTAAGCCAGCATTGTGCCTTTTGTATTAAATTCGGATGCAATTTCTGTGTTTCATCGTCAATAAGAAGGTCCAAGGGATACAGTAAACCTGAAGTGAAGCATCGGAATCTAAAACTGGACTCACAGGAGGGGTTCAAATCAGACAAAATTAGAGAGTCAGTCCTCTTGGACTTAAGTAGGCACTGTGCCTATTGTATTAAATTCGGATGCAATTTCTGTGTTTCATCGTCCATAAGAAGGTCCAAGGTATACAGTAAACCTGAAGTGAAGCATCGGAATCTAAAACTGGACACACAGGAGAGGTTCAAATCATTGAAAGTTAGAGTGTCAGTCCTCTTGTACTTTAGTCAGCATTGTGCCTTTTGTATTAAATTCGGATGCAATTTCTGTGTTTCATCGTCAATAAGAAGGTCCAAGGTATACAGTTAACCTGAAGTGAAACATCGGAATCTAAAACTGGACTCACAGGAGAGGTTCAAATCATAGAAAGTCAGAGTGTCAGTCCTCTTGTACTTAAGTCGGCATTGTGCATTTTGTATTAAATTCGGATGCAATTTCTGTCTTTCATAGTTAATGTGAAAGTCCAAGGTACACAGTTAACCTGAAGTGAAGCATCGGAATCTAAAACTAGACTCACAGGAGAGGTTCAAATTATAGAAAGTTAGAGTTTCAGTCTTCTTGTACTTAAGTCGGCATTGTGCCTTTTGTATTGAATTCGGATCCAATTTCTGTGTTTCATTGTCAATAAGAAGGTCCAAGGGATACAGTATACCTGAAGTGAAGCATCGGAATCTAAAACTGGACTCACAGGATAGGTTCAAATCATAGAATTTTAGAGTGTCAGTCCTCCTGTACTTAAGTCGGCATTGTGCCCCTTGTATTAAATTCGGTTGCATTTTCTGTGTTTCATCGTCAATGAGAAGGTCCAAGGGATACATCAAACCTGAAGTGAAGCATCGGAATCTAAAACTCGACACACAGGAGGGGTTCAAATCATAGAAAGTTAGAGTGTCAGTACTCTTGTACTTAAGTCAGCATTGTGCCTTTTGTATTAAATTCAGATGCAATTTCTGTGTTTCATCGTCAATATGAAGCTCCAAGGAATACAGATAACCTCAAGTGAGGCATCGGAATCTAAAACTGGACTCACAGGAGAGGTTCAAATCATAGAAAGTCAGAGTGTCAGTCATCTTGTATTTAAGTCGGCATTGTGCCTTTTGTATTAAATTCGGATGCAATTTCTGTGTTTCATTGTCAATAAGAAGTTCTATGGGATACACTAAATTTGAAGTTAAGCATCGGAATCTAAAACTGGACTCACAGGAGAGGTTCAAATCAAAGAAAGTTACAGTGTCAGTCCACTTGTACTTAAGTCGGCATTGTGCCTTTTGTAGTAAATTCGGATGCAATTTCTGTGTTTCATCGTAAATAAGAAGGTCCTAGGGATACAGTAAACCTGAAGTGAGGCATCGGAATCTAAAACTGGACTCACAGGAGAGGTTCAAATTATAGAAAGTAAGAGTGTCAGTCCTCTTGTACTTAAGTCGGCATTGTGCCTTTTGTATTAAGTTCGGATGCAATTTCTGTGTATCATTGTCAATATGAAGGTCCTAGGGATACAGTAAAACTGAAGTGAAGCATCGCAATCTAAAACTGGATTCACAGGAGAGGTTCAAATCATAGAAAGTTAGAGTGTCTATTGTCTTGTACTTAAGTCGGCATTGTGCCTTTTGTATTAAATTAGGATGCAATTTCTGTGTTTCATCGTCAATAAGAAGGTCCAAGGGATAAACTAAACCAGATTTGAAGCATCGAAATCTACAAGTGATCTCACAGGAGCGATTCAAATCATACAGAGTTAGAGTGTCAGTCCTCTTGTACTTAAGTCGGCATTGTGCCTTTTGTATTAAATTCAGTTGCAATTTCTGTGTTTCATTGTCATTAAGAACTTCCAAGGGATCCAGTAAACCTGAAGTGAAGCATCGGAATCTAAAACAGGACTCACAGGAGAGGTTCAAATCATAGAAAGCTACAGTGTCAGTCCACTTGTACTTAAGTCGGCATTGTGCCTTTTGTAGTAAATTCGGATGCAATATCTGTGTTTCATCGTAAATAAGAAGGAACAAGGGATACAGTAAACCTGAAGTGAAGCATCGGAATCTAAAACTGGACTCACAGGAGAGATGCAAATCATAGAAAGTTACAGTGGCAGTCCTCTTGTACTTAAGTCGGCGTTGTGCCTTTTGTATTAAATTCAGATGCAATTTCTGTGTTTCATCGTCAATAAGAAGGTCCACGGGATACAGTAAGCTTGAAGTGAAGCATCGGAATCTAAAACTGTACTCACAGGAGATGTTCAAATCATAGAAAGTTAGAGTGTCAGTCCTCTTGTACTTAAGTCGGCATTGTGCCTTTTGTATTAAATTCGGATGCAATTTCTGTGTTTCATCGACAATAAGAAGGTCCAAGGGATACAGTAAACTCGAAGTGAAGCATCGGAATCTAAAACTGGACTCACAATAGAGGTTCAAATCACACAAAATTAGTGTGTCAGTAATCTTGTACTTAAGTAGGCATTGTGCCTTTTGTATTAAATTTGAATGCAATTTCTGTGTTTCATCGTCCATAAGAAGGTCCAAGGGATACAGTTAACCTGAAGTGAAGCATCAGAATCTAAAACTGGACTCACAGGAGAGGTTCAAATCATAGAAAGTTACAGTGTTAGTCCTCTTGTACTTAAGTCGGCATTGTGCGGTTTGTATTACATTCGAATGCAATTTCTGTGTCTTATCGTCAATAACAAGGTCCAAGGTATACAGTAAACCTGAAGTGAAACATCGGAATCTAAAACCGAACTCACAGGAAAGGTTCAAATCATAGAAAGTTAGAGTGTCAGTCCTGTTGTACTTAAGTCGGCATTGTGCCTTTTGTATTAAATTCGGATGCAATTTCTGTGTTTCATCGTCAATAAGAAGGTCCAAGGTATACAGTTAACCTGAAGTGAAGCATCGGAATCTAAAACTGGACTCACAGGAGAGGTTCAAATCATAGAAAGTTAGAGTGTCAGTCCTCTTGTACCTAAGTCGGCATTGTGCCTTTTGTATTAAATTCGGATGCAATTTCTGTGTTTCATCGTCAATAAGAAGGTCCAAGGGATACAGTAAACCCGAAGTGAAGCATCAGAATCAAAAACTGGACTCACAGGAGAGGATCAAATCATAGAAAGTTACAGTGTCAGTCCTCTTGTACGTAAGTCGTCGTTGTGCCTATTGTATTAAATTCGAATGCAATTTCTGTGTTTTATCGTCAATAACAAGGTCCAAGGTATACAGTAAACCTGAAGTGAAGCATCGAAATCTAAAACCGGACTCACAGGAGATTTTCAAATCATAGAAAGATAGAGTATCAGTGCTCTTGTACTTAAGTCGGCATTGTGCCTTTTGTATTAAATTCGGATGCAATTTCTGTGTTTCATCGTCAATAAGAAGGTCCAAGGTATACAGTTAACCAGAAGTGAAGCATCAGAATCTAAAACTGGACTCACAGGAGAGGTGTAAATCATAGAAAGTTAGAGTGTCAGTCCTCTTGTACCTAAGTCGGCATTGTGCCTTTTGTATTAAATTCGGATGCAATTTCTGTGTTTCTTCGTCAATAAGAAGATTCAAGGGATACAGTAAACCTGAAGTGAAGCATCGGAATCTAAAACTTGACTCACAGGAAAGGTTCAAATCATAGAAAGTTACAGTGGCACTCCTCTTGTACCTAAGTCGGCATTGTGCCTTTTGTATTATATTCGGATGCAATTTCTGTGTTTCATCGTCGATAAGAAGGTCCAAGGGATACAGTAAACCTGAAGTGAAGAATCGGAATCTAAAACTGGACTCACAGGAGAGGTTCAAATCATAGAAAGTTAGAGAGTCAGTCCTCTTGTAATTAAGTCGGCATTTTTCCTTTTGTATTAAATTTGGATGAAAATTCTGTGTTTCATTGTCAATATGAAGGTCCTAGGGATACAGTAAACCTGAAGTGAAGCATCGGAATCTAAAACTGGACTCACAGGAGAGGTTCAAATCATAGAAAGTGGGAGTGTCTGTCCTCTTGTACTTAAGTCGGCATTGTGCCTTTTGTATTAAATTCGGATGCAATTTCTGTGTTTCATCATCAATAAGAAGGTCCAAGGGATACAGTAAACCTGAAGTGAAGCATCGGAATCTAAAACTGGTCTCACAGGATGGGTTCAAATCATAGAAATTTAGAGTGTCAGTCCTCTTGTACTTAAGTCAGCATTGTGCCTTTTGTATTAAATTCGGATGCAATTTCTGTGTTTCATCGTCAATAAGAAGGTCCAAGGAATACAGTAAACCTGAAGTGAAGCATCGGAATCTAAAACTGGACTCACAGGAGGGGTTCAAATCATACAAAATTAGAGAGTCAGTCCTCTTGTACTTAAGTAGGCACTGTGCCTATTGTATTAAATTCGGATGCAATTTCTGTGTTTCATCGTCCATAAGAAGGTCCAAGGTATACAGTAAACCTGAAGTGAAGCATCGGAATCTAAAACTGGACACACAGGAGAGGTTCAAATCATTGAAACTTAGAGTGTCAGTCCTCTTGTACTTTAGTCAGCATTGTGCCTTTTGTATTAAATTCGGATGCAATATCTGTGTTTCATCGTCAATAAGAAGGTCCAAGGTATACAGTTAACCTGAAGTGAAACATCGGAATCTAAAACTGGACTCACAGGAGAGGTTCAAATCATAGAAAGTCAGAGTGTCAGTCCTCTTGTACTTAAGTCGGCATTGTGCATTTTGTATTAAATTCGGATGCAATTTCTGTCTTTCATAGTTAATGAGAAAGTCCAAGGTACACAGTTAACCTGAAGTGAAGCATCGGAATCTAAAACTAGACTCACAGGAGAGGTTCAAATTATAGAAAGTTAGAGTTTCAGTCTTCTTGTACTTAAGTCGGCATTGTGCCTTTTGTATTGAATTCGGATCCAATTTCTGTGTTTCATTGTCAATAAGAAGGTCCAAGGGATACAGTATACCTGAAGTGAAGCATCGGAATCTAAAACTGGACTCACAGGATAGGTTCAAATCATAGAAATTTAGAGTGTCAGTCCTCCTGTACTTAAGTCGGCATTGTGCCCCTTGTACTAAATTCGGTTGCATTTTCTGTGTTTCATCGTCAATGAGAAGGTCCAAGGGATACAGCAAACCTGAAGTGAAGCATCGGAATCTAAAACTGGACACACAGGAGGGGTTCAAATCATAGAAAGTTAGAGTGTCAGTACTCTTGTACTTAAGTCAGCATTGTGCCTTTTGTATTAAATTCGGATGCAATTTCTGTGTTTCATCGTCAATATGAAGCTCCAAGGTATACAGTTAACCTCAAGTGAGGCATCGGAATCTAAAACTCGACTCACAGGAGAGGTTCAAATCATAGAAAGTCAGAGTGTCAGTCATCTTGTATTTAAGTCGGGATTGTGCCTTTTGTATTAAATTCGGATGCAATTTCTGTGTTTCATTGTCAATAAGAAGTTCTATGGGATACACTAAATTTGAAGTTAAGCATCGGAATCTAAAACTGGACTCACAGGAGAGGTTCAAATCAAAGAAAGTTACAGTTTCAGTCCACTTGTACTTAAGTCGGCATTGTGCCTTTTGTAGTAAATTCGGATGCAATTTCTGTGTTTCATCGTAAATAAGAAGGTCCTAGGGATACAGTAAACCTGAAGTGAGGCATCGGAATCTAAAACTGGACTCAGAGGAGAGGTTCAAATTATAGAAAGTAAGAGTGTCAGTCCACTTGTACTTAAGTCGGCATTGTGCCTTTTGTAGTAAATTCGGATGCAATTTCTGTGTTTCATCGTAAATAAGAAGGTCCTAGGGATCCAGTAAACCTGAAGTGAAGCATCGGAATCTAAAACAGGACTCACAGGAGAGGTTCAAATCATAGAAAGCTACAGTGTCAGTCCACTTGTACTTAAGTCGGCATTGTGCCTTTTGTAGTAAATTCGGAAGCAAAATCTGTGTTTCATCGTAAATAAGAAGGAACAAGGGATACAGTAAACCTGAAGTGAAGCATCGGAATCTAAAACTGGACTCACAGGAGAGGTGCAAATCATAGAAAGTTACAGTGGCAGTCCTCTTGTACTTAAGTCGGCGTTGTGCCTTTTGTATTAAATTCAGATGCAATTTCTGTGTTTCATCGTCAATAAGAAGGTCCAAGGGATACAGTAAGCTTGAAGTGAAGCATCGGAATCTAAAACTGGACTCACAGGAGAGGTTCAAATCATAGAAAGTTAGAGAGTCAATCCTCTTGTGCTTAAGTCGGCACTGTGCATTTTGTATTAAATTTGGATGCAATTTCTGTGTTTCATTGTCAATAAGATGGTCCAAGGGATACAGCAAACCTGAAGTGAAGCATCAGAATCTAAAACTGGACACACAGAGGGGTTCAAATCATAGAGAGTTGTGATGTCAGTCCTCTTGTACTTATGTCGGCATTGTGTCTTTTGTATTAAATTCGGATGCAATTTCTGTGTTTCATCGTCAATAGCAAGGTCCAAGGTATACAGTAAACCTGAAGTGAAGCATCGGAATCCAAAACTGGAATCACAGGAGAGGTTCAAATCATGGAAAGTTACAGTGTCAGTCCTCATCTACTTAAGTAGGCATTGTGCCTTTTGTATTAAATTCTGATGCAATTTCTATGTTTCATCGCCCATAAGAAGGTAAAAGGGATACAGTAAACCTGATGTGAAGCATCAGAATCTAAAACAGGACTCACAGGAGAGGTTCAAATCATAGAAAATTACGGTGTCAGTCCTCTTGTACTTAAGTCGGCATTGTGCCTTTTGTATTAAATTCGGATGCAATTTCTGTGTTTCATCGTCAATAAGAAGTTCCAAGGGATACAGTACACCTGAAGTGAAGCATCGGAATCTAAAACTGGACTCACAGGAGAGGTTCAAATCATAGAAAGTTAGAGTGTCAGTCCTCTTGTACTTAAGTCGGCATTGTGCCTTTTGTATTAAATTCGGATGCAATTTCAGTGTTTCATCGTCAATAAGAAGGTCCAAGGGATACAGTGTACCTGAAGTGAAGCATCGGAATCTAAAACTGGACTCACTGGAGAGGTTCAAATCATAGAAAGTTAGAGAGTCAGTCCTCTTGTACTTAAGTCGGCATTGTGCCTTTTGTATTAAATTTGGATGAAATTTCTGTGTTTCATTGTCAATATGAAGGTCCTAGGGATACAGTAAACCTGAAGTGAAGCATCGTAATCTAAAACTGGACTCTCAGGAGAGGTTAAAATCATAGAAAGTTAGAGTGTCAGTCCTCTTGTACTTAAGTCGGCATTGTACCCTTTTGTATTAAATTCGGATGCAATTTCAGTGTTTCATCGTCAATAAGAAGGTCCAAGGGATACAGTAAACCTGAAGTGAAGAATCGGAATCCAAAACTGGACTCACAGGAGAGGTTCAAATCATAGAAAATTACAGTGTCAGTACTCTTGTACTTAAGTCGGCATTGTGCCTTTTGTATTAAATTCGGATGCAATTTCTGTGTTTCATCGTCCATAAGAAGGTCCAAGGGATACAGTTAACCTGAAGTGAAGCATCGGAATCTAAAACTGGACTCACAGGAGAGGTTAAAATCATAGATAGTTAGAGTGTCAGTCCTCTTGTACTTAAGTCGGCATTGTGCCTTTTGTATTAAATTCCGATGCAATTTCTGTGTTTCATCGTCAATAAGAAGGTCCAAGTTATACAGTTAACCTAAAGTGAAGCATCGGAATCTAAAACTGGACTCACTGGAGAGGCTCAAATCATAGAGAGTCAGAGTGTCAGTCATCTTGTACTTAAGTCGGCATTGTGCCTTTTGTATTAAATTCGGATGTAATTTCTGTCTTTCATCGTTAATGAAAAGGTTCAAGGTATACAGTGAACCTGACGTGAAGCATCGTAATCTAAAACTGGACTCACAGTAGAGGTTCAAATCATAGAACGTTAGTTTCAGTCCTCTTGTACTTAAGTCGGCATTGTGTGTTTTGTATTAAATTCGGATGCAATTTCTGTGTTTCATCGTCAATAAGAAGGTCCAAGGGATACAGTAAACCTAAAGTGATGCATCGGAATCTAAAACTGAACTCCCAGGAGAGGTTCAAATCATAGAAAGTTAGAGTGTCAGTCCTCGTGTACTTAAGTCTGCATTGTGCCACTTGTATTAAATTCGGATGCATTTTCTGTGTGTCATCGTCAATGAGAAGGTCCAAGGGATACAGTAAACCTGATGTGAAGCATCGGATTCTAAAACTGGACTCACAGGAGAGGATCAAATCATAGATAGTTACAGCTTCAGTCCTCTTGTACTTAAGTCGGCATTGTGCTTTTTGTATGAAATTCGGATGCAAGTACTGTGTTTCATCGTCAATAAGAAGGTCCAAGGTATACAATTAACCTGAAGTGAAGCATCGGAATCTAAAACTGGACTCACAGGAGAATTCAAATCATAGAAAGTTAGAGTGTCAGTCCTCTTGTACTTATGTAGGTATTGTGCCTTTTGTATTAAATTCGGATGCTATTTCTGTGTTTCTTCGTCCATAAGAAGGTAAAAGGAATACAGTAAACCTGAAGTGAAGCATCAGAATCTAAAACAGGAATCACAGGAGAGGTTCAAATCATAGAAAATTACGGTGTCAGTCCTCTTGTACTTAAGTCGGCATTGTGCCTTTTGTATTAAATTCGGATGCAATTTCTGTGTTTCATCGTCAATAAGAAGGTCCAAGGGATACAGTAAACCTGAAGTGAAGCATCGGAATCTAAAACTGGACTCACAGGGGTGGTTCAAATCATAGAAAGTTAGAGTGTCAGTCCTCTCGTACTTAAGTCGGCATTGTGCCTTTTGTATTAAAATGAGATGCAATTTCTGTGTTTCATCGTCAATAAGAAGGTCCATGGGATACAGTAAACCTGAAGTGAAGCATCGGAATCTAAAACCGGACTCACAGGAGAGGTTCAAATCATAGAAAGTTAGAGTGTCAGTCCTCTTGTACTTATGTAGGCATTGTGCCTTTTGTATTAAATTCGGATGCAATTTCTGTTTTTCATCGTCCATAAGAAGGTCCGAGGGTAACAGTAAACCTGAAGTGGAGCATCAGAATCTAAAACAGGACTCACAGGAGAGGTTCAAATCATAGAAAGTTACGGTGTCAGTCCTCTTGTACTTATGTCGGCATTGTGCCTTTTGTATTAAATTCGGATGCAATTTCTGTGTTTTATCGTCAATAACAAAGTCCAACCTATACAGTAAACCTGAAGTGAAGCATCGGAATCTAAAACTGGACTCAAAGGAGAGGTCAAATCATAGGAAGTTAGAGTGTCAGTCCTCTTGTACTTAAGTCGGCATTGTGCCTTTCGTTTTAAATTCGGATGCAATTTCTGTGTTTCATCGAAAATAAGAAGTTCCAAGGGGTACAGTAAACCTGAAGTGAAGGATAGGAATCTAAAACTGGACTCACAGGAGAGGTTCAAATCATAGAAACTTAGAGTGTCAGTCCTCTCGTACTTAAGTCGGCATTGTGCCTTTTGTATTAAATTGAGATGCAATTTCTGTGTTTCATCGTCAATAAAAAGGTCCATGGGATACAGTAAACCTGAAGTGAAGCATCGGAATCTAAAACCGGACTCACAGGGGAGGTTCAAATCATAGAAAGTTAGAGTGTCAGTCCTCTTGTACATAAGTAGGCATTGTGCCTTTTCTATTAAATTCTGATGAAATTATGTGTTTCATCGTCCATAAGAAGGTCCAAGGGATACAGTAAACCTGAAGTGGAGCATCAGAATCTAAAACAGGACTCACAGGAGAGGTTCAAATCATAGAAAGTTACGGTGTCAGTCCTCTTGTACTTATGTCGGCATTGTGCATTTTGTATTAAATTCGGATGCAATTTCTGTGTTTTATCGTCAATAACAAGGTCCAAGTTATACAGTAAACCTGAAGTGAAGCATCGGAATCTAAAACCGGATTCACAGGAGAGGTTCAAATCATAGAAAGTTAGAGTGTCAGTCCTCTTGTACTTAAGTAGGCATTGTGCCTGTTGTATTAAATTCGGATGCAATTTCTGTGTTTCATCGTCCATAAGAAGGTAAAAGTGATACAGTAAACCTGAAGTGAAGCATCAGAATCTAAAACAGGGCTCACAGGAGAGGTTCAAATCATAGAAAATTAACGTGTCAGTCCTCTTGTACTTAAGTCGGCATTGTGCCTTTTGTATTAAATTCGGATACAATATCTGTGTTTCATCGTCCATAAGAAGGTCCAAGGGATACAGTAAACCAGAAGTGAAGCATCGGAATCTAAAACTGGACTCACAGGAGAGGTTCAAATCATAGAATATTAGAGTGTCAGACCTCTTCTACTTAAGTAGGCATTGTGCCTTTTGTATGAAATTCGGATGCAATTTCTGTGTTTCATCGTCCATAAGATGGTCCAAGGGATACAGCAAACCTGAAGTGAAGCATCAGAATCTAAAACTGGACTCACAGGAGAGGATCAAATCATAGATAGTTACAGTGTCAGTCCTCTTGTACTTAAGTCGGCACTGTGCTTTTTGTATGAAATTCGGATGCAAGTACTGTGTTTCATCGTCAATAAGAAGGTCCAAGGTATACAGTTAACCTGAAGTGAAGCATCGGAATCTAAAACTGGACTCACAGGAGAGGTTCAAATCATAGAAAGTTAGAGTGTCAGTCCTATTGTACTTATGTAGGTATTGTGCCTTTTGTATTAAATTCGGATGCTATTTCTGTGTTTCTTCGTCCATAAGAAGGTAAAAGGAATACAGTAAACCTGAAGTGAAGCATCAGAATCTAAAACAGGAATCACAGGAGAGGTTCAAATCATAGAAAATTACGGTGTCAGTCCTCTTGTACTTAAGTCGGCATTGTGCCTTTTGTATTAAATTCGGATGCAATTTCTGTGTTTCATCGTCAATAAGAAGTTCCAAGGGATACAGTAAACCTGAAGTGAAGCATCGGAATCTAAAACTGGACACACAGGGGAGGTTCAAATCATAGAAAGTTAGAGTGTCAGTCCTCTCGTACTTAAGTCGGCATTGTGCATTTTGTATTAAATTGAGATGCAATGTCTGTGTTTCATCGACAATAAGAAGGTCCATGGGATACAGTAAACCTGAAGTGAAGCATCGGAATCTAAAACTGGACTCACAGGAGAGGTTCAAATCATAGAAAGTTAGAGTGTCAGTCCTCTTGTACTTATGTAGGCATTGTGCCTTTTGTATTAAATTCGGATGCAATTTCTGTTTTTCATCGTCCATAAGAAGGTCCGAGGGTAACAGTAAACCTGAAGTGGAGCATCAGAATCTAAAACAGGACTCACAGGAGAGGTTCAAATCATAGAAAGTTACGGTGTCAGTCCTCTTGTACTTATGTCGGCATTGTGCCTTTTGTATTAAATTCGGATGCAATTTCTGTGTTTTATCGTCAATAACAAAGTCCAACCTGTACAGTAAACCTGAAGTGAAGCATCGGAATCTAAAACTGGACTCAAAGGAAAGGTTCAAATCATAGGAAGTTAGAGTGTCAGTCCTCTTGTACTTAAGTCGGCATTGTGCCTTTCGTATTAAATTCGGATGCAATTTCTATGTTTCATCGAAAATAAGAAGTTCCAAGGGGTACAGTAAACCTGAAGTGAAGGATAGGAATCTAAAACTGGACTCACAGGAGAGGTTCAAATCATAGAAACTTAGAGTGTCAGTCCTCTCGTACTTAAGTCGGCATTGTGCCTTTTGTATTAAATTGAGATGCAATTTCTGTGTTTCATCGTCAATAAAAAGGTCCATGGGATACAGTAAACCTGAAGTGAAGCATCGGAATCTAAAACCGGACTCACAGGGGAGGTTCAAATCATAGAAAGTTAGAGTGTCAGTCCTCTTGTACATAAGTAGGCATTGTGCCTTTTCTATTAAATTCTGTTGAAATTATGTGTTTCATCGTCCATAAGAAGGTCCAAGGGATACAGTAAAGCTGAAGTGGAGCATCAGAATCTAAAACAGGACTCACAGGAGAGGTTCAAATCATAGAAAGTTACGGTGTCAGTCCTCTTGTACTTATGTCGGCATTGTGCATTTTGTATTAAATTCGGATGCAATTTCTGTGTTTTATCGTCAATAACAAGGTCCAAGTTATACAGTAAACCTGAAGTGAAGCATCGGAATCTAAAACCGGATTCACAGGAGAGGTTCAAATCATAGAAAGTTAGAGTGTCAGTCCTCTTGTACTTAAGTAGGCATTGTGCCTGTTGTATTAAATTCGGATGCAATTTCTGTGTTTCATCGTCCATAAGAAGGTAAAAGTGATACAGTAAACCTGAAGTGAAGCATCAGAATCTAAAACAGGGCTCACAGGAGAGGTTCAAATCATAGAAAATTAACGTGTCAGTCCTCTTGTACTTAAGTCGGCATTGTGCCTTTTGTATTAAATTCGGATACAATATCTGTGTTTCATCGTCCATAAGAAGGTCCAAGGGATACAGTAAACCAGAAGTGAAGCATCGGAATCTAAAACTGGACTCACAGGAGAGGTTCAAATCATAGAATATTAGAGTGTCAGACCTCTTCTACTTAAGTAGGCATTGTGCCTTTTGTATGAAATTCGGATGCAATTTCTGTGTTTCATCGTCCATAAGATGGTCCAAGGGATACAGCAAACCTGAAGTGAAGCATCAGAATCTAAAACTGGACTCACAGGAGAGGATCAAATCATAGATAGTTACAGTGTCAGTCCTCTTGTACTTAAGTCGGCACTGTGCTTTTTGTATGAAATTCGGATGCAAGTACTGTGTTTCATCGTCAATAAGAAGGTCCAAGGTATACAGTTAACCTGAAGTGAAGCATCGGAATCTAAAACTGGACCCACAGGAGAGGTTCAAATCATAGAAAGTTAGAGTGTCAGTCCTCTTGTACTTATGTAGGTATTGTGCCTTTTGTATTAAATTCGGATGCTATTTCTGTGTTTCTTCGTCCATAAGAAGGTAAAAGGAATACAGTAAACCTGAAGTGAAGCATCAGAATCTAAAACAGGAATTACAGGAGAGGTTCAAATCATAGAAAATTACGGTGTCAGTCCTCTTGTACTTAAGTCGGCATTGTGCCTTTTGTATTAAATTCGGATGCAATTTCTGTGTTTCATCGTCAATAAGAAGTTCCAAGGGATACAGTAAACCTGAAGTGAAGCATCGGAATCTAAAACTGGACACACAGGGGAGGTTCAAATCATAGAAAGTTAGAGTGTCAGTCCTCTCGTACTTAAGTCGGCATTGTGCATTTTGTATTAAATTGAGATGCAATGTCTGTGTTTCATCGTCAATAAGAAGGTCCATGGGATACAGTAAACCTGAAGTGAAGCATCGGAATCTAAAACTGGACTCACAGGAGAGGTTCAAATCATAGAAAGTTAGAGTGTCAGTCCTCTTGTACTTAAGTAGGCATTGTGCCTTTTGTATTAAATTCGGATGCAATTTCTGTTTTTCATCGTCCATAAGGAGGTCCAAAGGATACAGTAAACCTGAAGTGGAGCATCAGAATCTAAAACAGGACTCACAGGAGAGGTTCAAATCATAGAAAATTACGGTGTCAGTCCTCTTGTACTTATGTCGCCATTGTTCCTTTTGTATTAAATTCGGATACAATTTCTGTGTTTTATCGTCAATAACAAGGTCCAAGGTATACAGTAAACCTGAAGTGATGCATCGGAATCTAAAACTGGACTCACGGGAGAGGTTCAAATCATAGAAAGTTAGAGTGTCAGTCCTCTTGTACTTAAGTCGGCATTGTGCCTTTCGTATTAAATTCGGATGCAATTTCTGTGTTTCATCGAAAATAAGAAGTTCCAAGGGGTACAGTAAACCTAAAGTGAAGGATAGGATTCTAAAACTGGACTCACAGGAGAGGTTCAAATCATAGAAACTTAGAGTGTCGGTCCTCTCGTACTTAAGTCGGCATTGTGCCTTTTGTATTAAATTGAGATGCAATTTCTGTGTTTCATCGTCAATAAGAAGGTCCATGGGATACAGTAAACCTGAAGTGAAGCATCGGAATCTAAAACCGGACTCACAGGAGAGGTTCAAATCATAGAAAGTAAGAGTGTCAGTCCTCTTGTACTTAAGTAGGCATTGTGCCTTTTGTATTAAATTCGGATGAAATTATGTGTTTCATCGTCCATAAGAAGGTCCAAGGGATACAGTAAACCTGAAGTGGAGCATCAGAATCTAAAACAGGACTCACAGGAGAGGTTCAAATCATAGAAAGTTACGGTGTCAGTCCTCTTGTACTTAAGTCGGCATTGTGCCTTTTGTATTAAATTCCGATGCAATTTCTGTGTTTCATCGTCAATAAGAAGGTCCAAGTTATACAGTTAACCTGAAGTGAAGCATCGGAATCTAAAACTGGACTCACTGGAGAGGCTCAAATCATAGAGAGTCAGAGTGTCCGTCATCTTGTACTTAAGTCGGCATTGTGCCTTTTGTATTAAATTCGGATGCAATTTCTGTCTTTCATCGTTAATGAAAAGGTTCAAGGTATACAGTGAACCTGACGTGAAGCATCGTAATCTAAAACTGGACTCACAGGAGAGGTTCAAATCATAGAACGTTAGTTTCAGTCCTCTTGTACTTAAGACGGCATTGTGTGTTTTGTATTAAATTCGGATGCAATTTCTGTGTTTCATCGTCAATAAGTAGGTCCAAGGGATACAGTAAACCTAAAGTGATGCATCGCAATCTAAAACTGAACTCCCAGGAGAGGTTCAAATCATAGAAATTTAGAGTGTCAGTCCTCGTGTACTTAAGTCGGCATTGTGCCTCTTGTATTAAATTCGGATGCATTTTCTGTGTTTCATCGTCAATGAGAAGGTCCAAGGGATACAGTAAACCTGATGTGAAGCATCGGATTCAAAAACTGGACTCACAGGAGAGGATCAAATCATAGATAGTTACAGTGTCAGTCCTCTTGTACTTAAGTCGGCATTGTGCTTTTTGTATGAAATTCGGATGCAAGTACTGTGTTTCATCGTCAATAAGAAGGTCGAAGGTATACAATTAACCTGAAGTGAAGCATCGGAATCTAAAACTGGACTCACAGGAGAGGTTCGAATCATAGAAAGTTAGAGTGTCAGTCCTATTGTACTTATGTAGGTATTGTGCCTTTTGTATTAAATTCGGATGCTATTTCTGTGTTTCTTCGTCCATAAGAAGGTAAAAGGAATACAGTAAACCTGAAGTGAAGCATCAGAATCTAAAACAGGAATCACAGGAGAGGTTCAAATCATAGAAAATTACGGTGTCAGTCCTCTTGTACTTAAGTCGGCATTGTGCCTTTTGTATTAAATTCGGATGCAATTTCTGTGTTTCATCGTCAATAAGAAGTTCCAAGGGATACAGTAAACCTGAAGTGAAGCATCGGAATCTAAAACTGGACTCACAGGGGAGGTTCAAATCATAGAAAGTTAGAGTGCTAGTCCTCTCGTACTTAAGTCGGCATTGTGCCTTTTGTATTAAAATGAGATGCAATTTCTGTGTTTCATCGTCAATAAGAAGGTCCATGGGATACAGTAAACCTGAAGTGAAGCATCGGAATCTAAAACCGGACTCACAGGAGAGGTTCAAATCATAGAAAGTTAGAGTGTCAGTCCTCTTGTACTTAAGTAGGCATTGTGCCTTTTGTATTAAATTCGGATGCAATTTCTGTTTTTCATCGTCCATAAGAAGGTCCGAGGGTAACAGTAAACCTGAAGTGGAGCATCAGAATCTAAATCAGGACTCACAGGAGAGGTTCAAATCATAGAAAGTTACGGTGTCAGTCCTCTTGTACTTAAGTCGGCATTGTGCCTTTTGTATTAAATTCGGATGCAATTTCTGTCTTTCATCGTTAATGAAAAGGTTCAAGGTATACAGTGAACCTGACATGAAGCATCGTAATCTAAAACTGGACTCACAGGAGAGGTTCAAATCATAGAACGTTAGTTTCAGTCCTCTTGTACTTAAGTCGGCATTGTGTGTTTTGTATTAAATTCGGATGCAATTTCTGTGTTTCATCGTCAATAAGAAGGTCCAAGGGATACAGTAAACCTGAAGTGAAGCATCGGAATCTAAAACTGGTCTCACAGGAGAGGTTCAAATCATAGAATATTAGAGTGTCAGACCTCTTGTACTTAAGTAGGCATTGTGCCTTTTGTATGAAATTCGGATGCAATTTCTGTGTTTCATCGTCCATAAGATGGTCCAAGGGATACAGCAAACCTGAAGTGAAGCATCAGAATCTAAAACTGGACTCACAGGAGAGGATCAAATCATAGATATTTACAGTGTCAGTCCTCTTGTACTTAAGTCGGCACTGTGCTTTTTGTATGAAATTCGGATGCAAGTACTGTGTTTCATCGTCAATAAGAAGGTCCAAGGTATACAGTTAACCTGAAGTGAAGCATCGGAATCTAAAACTGGACTCACAGGAGAGGTTCTAATCATAGAAAGTTAGAGTGTCAGTCCTCTTGTACTTATGTAGGTATTGTGCCTTTTGTATTAAACTCGGATGCTATTTCTGTGTATCTTCGTCTATAAGAAGGTAAAAGGAATACAGTAAACCTGAAGTGAAGCATCAGAATCTAAAACAGGAATCACAGGAGAGGTTCAAATCATAGAAAATTACGGTGTCAGTCCTCTTGTACTTAAGTCGGCATTGTGCCTTTTGTATTAAATTCGGATGCAATTTCTGTGTTTCATCGAAAATAAGAAGTTCCAAGGGGTACAGTAAACCTGAAGTGGAGGATAGGAATCTAAAACTGGACTCACAGGAGAGGTTCAAATCATAGAAACTTAGAGTGTCAGTCCTCTCGTACTTAAGTCGGCATTGTGCCTTTTGTATTAAATTGAGATGCAATTTCTGTGTTTCATCGTCAATAAGAAGGTCCATGGGATACAGTAAACCTGAAGTGAAGCATCGGAATCTAAAACTGGACTCACAGGAGAGGTTCAAATCATAGAAAGTTAGAGTGTCAGTCCTCTTGTACTTAAGTAGGCATTGTGCCTTTTGTATTAAATTCGGATGCAATTTCTGTTTTTCATCGTCCATGAGAAGGTCCAAGGGATACAGTAAACCTGAAGTAGAGCATCAGAATCTAAAACATGACTCACAGGAGAGGTTCAAACCATAGAAAGTTACGGTGTCAGTCCTCTTGTACTTATGTCGCCATTGTGCCTTTTGTATTAAATTCGGATACAATTTCTGTGTTTTATCGTCAATAACAAGGTCCAAGGTATACAGTAAACCTGAAGTGAAGCATCGGAATCTAAAACTGGACTCACAGGAGAGGTTCAAATCATAGAAAGTTAGAGTGTCAGTCCTCTTGTACTTAAGTCGGCATTGTGCCTTTCGTATTAAATTCGGATGCAATTTCTGTGTTTCATCGAAAATAAGAAGTTCCAAGGGGTACAGTAAACCTGAAGTGAAGGATAGGAATCTAAAGCTGGACTCACAGGAGAGGTTCAAATCATAGAAACTTAGAGTGTCAGTCCTCTCGTACTTAAGTCGGCATTGTGCCTTTTGTATTAAATTGAGATGCTATTTCTGTGTTTCATCGTCAATAAGAAGGTCCATGGGATACAGTAAACCTGAAGTGAAGCATCGGAATCTAAAACCGGACTCACAGGAGAGGTTCAAATCATAGAAAGTTAGAGTGTCAGTCCTCTTGTACTTAAGTAGGCATTGTGCCTTTTGTATTAAATTCGGATGAAATTATGTGTTTCATCGTCCATAAGAAGGTCCAAGGGATACAGTAAACCTGAAGTGGAGCATCAGAATCTAAAACAGGACTCACAGGAGAGGTTCAAATCATAGAAAGTTACGGTGTCAGTCCTCTTGTACTTATGTCGGCATTGTGCCTTTTGTATTAAATTCGGATGCAATATCTGTGTTTCATCGTCCATAAGAAGGTCCAAGGGATACAGTAAACCTGAAGTGAAGCATCGGAATCTAAAACTGGACTCACAGAAGAGATTCAAATCATAGAATATTAGAGTGTCAGGCCTCTTGTACTTAAGTAGGCATTGTCCCTTTTGTATTAAATTCGGATGCAATTTCTGTGTTTCATCGTCCATAAGGTGGTCCAAGGGATACAGCAAACCTGAAGTGAAGCATCAGAATCTAAAAGTGGACTTACAGGAGAGGATCAAATCATAGATAGTTACAGTGTCAGTCCTCTTGTACTTAAGTCGGCATTGTGCTTTTTGTATTGAATTCGGATGCAATTTCTGTGTTTTATCGTCAATAACAAGGTCCAAGGTATACTGTAAACCTGAAGTGAAGCATCGGAATCTAAAACCGGACTCACAGGAGAGGTTCAAATCATAGAAAGTTAGAGTGTCAGTCCTCTTGTACTTAAGTCGGCATTGTGCCGTTTGTATGAAATTCGGATGCAAGTACTGTGTTTCATCGTCAATAAGAAGGTCCAAGGTATACAGTTAACCTAAAGTGAAGCATCGGAATCAAAAACTGGACTCACAGGAGAGGTTCAAATCATAGAAAGTGAGAGTGTCAGTCCTCTTGTACTTAAGTCAGCATTGTGCCTTTTGTATTAAATTCGTATGCAATTTCTGTGTTTCATCGTCAATAAGAAGGTCCAAGGTATACAGTAAACCTGAAGTGAAGCATCGGAATCTAATACTGGACTCACAGGAGAGGTTCAAATCATATAAAGTTAGAGTGTCAGTCCTATTGTACTTAAGACGGCATTGTGCCTTTTGTATTAAATTCGGATGTAATTTCTAGGTTTCATCGTCAATAAGAAGGTCTAACGGATACAGTTAACCTGAAGTGAAGCATCGGAATCTGAAACTGGACTCACAGGAGAGGTTCAAATCATAGAAAGTTGGAGTGTCAGTCCTCTTGTACTTAAGTAGGTATTGTGCCTTTTGTATTAAATTCGGATGCAATTTCTGTGTTTCATCGTCAATAAGAAGGTCCAAGGGATACAGTAAACCTGAAGTGAAGCATCGGAATCTAAAACTGGACTCACAGGAGAGGTTCAAATCATAGAATATTAGAGTGTCAGTCCTCTTGTACTTAAGAAGGCATTGTGCCTTTTGTATTAAATTCGGATGCAATTTCTGTGTTTCATCGTCCATAAGATGGTCCAAGGGATACAGCAAACCTGAAGTGAAGCATCAGAATCTAAAGCTGGACTCACAGGAGAAGAACAAATCATAGATAGTTACAGTGTCAGTCCTCTTGTACTTAAGTGGGCATTGTGCTTTTTGTATTAAATTCGGATGCAATTTCTGTGTTTTATCGTCAATAACAAGGTCCAAGGTATGCAGTAAACCTGAAGTGAAGCATCGGAATCTAAAACCGGACTCACAGGAGAGGTTCAAATCATAGAAAGTTAGAGTGTCAGTCCTCTTGTACTTAAGTCGTCATTGTGCCTTTTGTATGAAATTCGGATGCAAGTACTGTGTTTCATCGTCAATAAGAACGTCCAAGATATACAGTTAACCTGAAGTGAAGCATCGGAATCTAAAACTGGACTCAAAGGAGAGGTTAAAATCATAGAAAGTTAGAGAGTCAGTCCTCTTGTACTTAAGTCGGCATTGTGCCTTTTGTATTAAATTCGGATGCATTTTCTGTGTTTCATCGTCAAATAGAAGGTCCAAGGGATACAGTAAACCTGAAGTAAGCATCGGAATCTAAAACTGGACTCACAGGAGAGGTTCAAATCAGAGAATGTTAGAGTGTCACTCCTCTTGTACTTAAGTAGGTATTGTGCATTTTGTATTAAATTCGGATGCAATTTCTGTGTTTCATCGTTAATGAGAAGGTCCAAGGTATACAGTTAACCTGACGTGAAGCATCATAATCTAAAACTGGACTCACAGGAGAGGTTCAAATCATAGAAAGTTAGAGTGTCAGTCTTCTTGTACTTAAGTCAGCATTGTGCCTTTTATATTAAATTCGGATGCAATTTCTGTGTTTCTTTGTCCTTAAGAAGGTCCAAGGGATTCAGTAAACCTGAAGTGAAGCATCGGAATCTGAAACTGGATTCACAGGAGAGGTTCAAATCATAGAAAGTCAGAGTGTCATTCCTCTTGTACTTAAGTCGGCATTGTGGCTTTTGTATTAAATTCGGATGCAATTTCTGTGTTTCATTGTCAATAAGAAGGTCCAAGGGATACAGTAAAACAGAAGTGAACCATCGGAATCTTAAACTGGACACACAGGAGAGGTTCAAATCATAGAAAGTTAGAGTGTCTGTCCTTCTGTACTTAAGTCGGCATTGTGCCTTTTGTATTAAATTAGGATGCAATTTCTGTATTTCATCGTCAATAAGAAGGTCCAAGGGGTAACGTAAACCTGAAGTGAAGCATCGGAATCTAAAAGTTGACTCACAGGAGTGGTTCAAATCATAAAGGGTTAGAGTGTCAGTCCTCTTGTACTTAAGTCGGCATTGTGCCTTTTGTATTAAATTCGCATGCAATTTCTGTGTTTCATTGTCATTAAGAAGGTCCAAGAGATTCAGTAAACCTGAAGTGAAGCATCGGAATCTAAAACTGGACTCACAGGAGAGGTTCAAATCATAGAAAGTTAGCGAGTCACTCCTCTTGTACTTAAGTCGGCACTGTGTATTTTGTATTAAATTTGGGTGCAATTTCTGTGTTTCATTGTCAATAAGATGGACCAAGGGATACAGTAAATCTGAAGTGAAGCATCGGAATCTAAAACTGGACTCACAGGAGAGGTTCACATCATACAAAGTTACAGTGTCAGTCCTCTTGTACTTAAGTTGGCATTGTGCCTTTTGTATTAAATTCAGATGCAATTTCTGTGTTTCATCGTCAATATGAAGGTCCATGGAATACAGTATACCTGAAGTAAAGCATCGGAGTCTAAAACTGGACTCACAGAAGAGGTTCAAATCATAGAAAGTTAGAGTGTCAGTCCTCTTGTACTTAAGTAGGCATTGTGCCTTTTGTATTAAATTCGGATGCAATTTCTGTGTTTCATCGTCCATAAGAAGGTCCAAGGGATACAGTAAACCTGAAGTGAAGCATCAGAATCTAAAACAGAACTTACAGGAGAGGTTAAAATCATATAAAGTTAGATTGTTAGTCCTCTTGTACTTAAGTCGGCATTGTTCCTTTTGTATTAAATTCGGATGCAATTTCTGTGTTACATCGTCAATAAGAAGGTCCATGTTATACAGTAAACCTGAAATGAAGCATCGGAATCTAAAAGTGGACACACAGGAGTGGTTCAAATCATATAGAGTCAGAGTGTCAGTCCTCTTGTACTTAAGTCCGGAATGTGCCTTTTGTATTAAAATCGGATGCAATTTCTGTCTTTCATCGTTAATGAGAAGGTCCAAGGTATACAGTTAACCTGAAGTGAAGCATCGGAATCTAAAACTGGACTCACAGGAGAGGTTCAAATCATAGAAAGTTAGTTTCAATCCTCTTGTACTTAAGTCGGCATTGTGTCTTTTGTATTAAATTCGGATGCAATTTCTGTGTTTCATCGTCAATAAGAAGGTCCAAGGGATACAGTAAACCTAAAGTGATGCATCGGAATCTAAAACTGGACTCGCAGGAGAGGTTCAAATCATAGAAAGTTAGAGTGTCAGTCCTCCTGTACATAAATCGGCATTGTGCCTTTTGTATTAAATTCGGATGCAATTTCTGTATTTCATCGTCAATGAGAGGGTCCAAGGGATACAGTAAACCTGAAGTGAAGCATCGGAATCTAAAACTGGACTCACAGGAGAGGTTCAAATCATAGATAGTTAGAGTGTCAGTCCTCTTGTACTTCAGTCAGCATTGTGCCTTTTATATTATATTCGGATGCAATTTCTGTGTTTCATTGTCATTAAGAAGGTCCAAGGGATTCAGTAAACCTGAAGTGAAGCATCGGAATCTGAAACTGGATTCACAGGAGAGGTTCAAATCATAGAAAGTCAGAGTGTCATTCCTCTTGTACTTAAGTCGGCATTCTGCCTTTTGTATTAAATTCGGATGCAATTTCTGTGTTTCATTGTCAATAAGAAGGTCCAAGGGATACAGTAAAACAGAAGTGAACCATCGGAATCTTAAACTGGACTCACAGGAGAGGTTCAAATCATAGAAAGTTAGAGTGTCTGTCCTTCTGTACTTAAGTCGGCATTGTGACTTTTGTATTAAATTCGGATGCAATTTCTGTATTTCATCGTCAATAAGAAGGTCCAAGGGAAAACGTAAACCTGAAGTGAAGCATCGGAATCTAAAAGTGGACTCACAGGAGTGGTTCAAATCATAGAGGGTTAGAGTGTCAGTCCTCTTGTACTTAAGTCGGCATTGTGCCTTTTGTATTAAATTCGGATGCAATTTCTGTGTTTCATTGTCATTAAGAAGGTCCAAGAGATTCAGTAAACCTGAAGTGAAGCATCGGAATCTAAAACTGGACTCACAGGAGAGGTTCAAATCATAGAAAGTTAGCGAGTCACTCCTCTTGTACTTAAGTCGGCACTGGGTATTTTGTATTAAATTTGGGTGCAATTTCTGTGTTTTATTGTCAATAAGATGGTCCAAGGGATACAGTAAATCTGAAGTGAAGCATCGGAATCTAAAACTGGACTCACAGGAGAGGTTCACATCATACAAAGTTACAGTGTCAGTCCTCTTGTACTTAAGTTGGCATTGTGCCTTTTGTATTAAATTCAGATGCAATTTCTGTGTTTCATCGTCAATATGAAGGTCCATGGAATACAGTATACCTGAAGTAAAGCATCGGAGTCTAAAACTGGACTCACAGAAGAGGTTCAAATCATAGATAGTTAGAGTGTCAGTCCTCTTGTACTTAAGTAGGCATTGTGCCTTTTGTATTAAATTCGGATGCAATTTCTGTGTTTCATCGTCCATAAGAAGGTCCAAGGGATACCGTAAACCTGAAGTGAAGCATCAGAATCTAAAACAGAACTTACAGGAGAGGATAAAATCATATAAAGTTAGATTGTTAGTCCTCTTGTACTTAAGTCGGCATTGTTCCTTTTGTATTAAATTCGGATGCAATTTCTGTGTTACATCGTCAATAAGAAGGTCCATGTTATACAGTAAACCTGAAATGAAGCATCGGAATCTAAAAGTGGACACACAGGAGTGGTTCAAATCATAGAGAGTCAGAGTGTCAGTCCTCTTGTACTTAAGTCCGGAATGTGCCTTTTGTATTAAATTCGGATGCAATTTCTGTCTTTCATCGTTAATGAGAAGGTCCAAGGTATACAGTTAACCTGAAGTGAAGCATCGGAATCTAAAACTGGACTCACAGGAGAGGTTCAAATCATAGAAAGTTAGTTTCAGTCCTCTTGTACTTAAGTCGGCGTTGTGTCTTTTGTATTAAATTCGGATGCAATTTCTGTGTTTCATCGTCAATAAGAAGGTCCAAGGGATACAGTAAACCTGAAGTGAAGCATCGGAATCTAAAACTGGACTCACAGGAGAGGTTCAAATCATAGAAAGTTAGAGTGTCAGTCCTCTTGTACTTAAGTCAGCATTGTGCCGTTTGTATTAAATTCGGATGCTATTTCTGTGTTTCATCGTCAAGAAGAAGCTCCAAGGTATACAGTTAACCTGAAGTGAGGCATAGGAATCTAAAACTGGACTCACAGGAGAGTTTCAAATCATAGAAAGTCAGAGTGTCAGTCTTCTTGTACTTAAGTGGGCATTGTGCCTTTTGTATTAAATTCGGATGCAATTTCTGTGTTTCATTGTCAATAAGAAGGTCCAAGGGATACAGTAAACCTGAAGTGAAGCATCGGAATCTAAAACTGGATTCACAGGAGAGGTTCAAGTCATAGAAAATTAGAGTGTCTGTCCTCTTGAACTTAAGTCGGCATTGTGCCTTTTGTATTGAATTCGGATGCAATTTCTGTGTTTCATCGTCAATAAGAAGGTCCAAGGGATAAAGTAAACCTCAAGTGAAGCATCGGAATCTAAAGGCGGACTCACAGGAGCGGGTCAAATCATAGAGAATTTGAGTGTCAGTCCTCTTGTACTTAAGTCGGAATTGTGCCTTTTGTATTAAATTTGGATGCAATTTCTCTGTGTCATTGTCATTAAGAAGGTCGAAGGGATACAGTAAACCTGATGTGAAGCATCGGAATCTAAAACAGGACTCACAGGAGAGGTTCTAATCATAGAAAGTTACAGTGGCAGTCCACTTGTACTTAAGTCGGAATTGTGCCTTTTGTAGTAAATTCGGATGCACTTTCTGTGTTTCATCGTCCATAAGAAGGTCCAAGGGATACAGTAAACCTGAATTGAAGCATCAGAATCTAAAACAGGACTTACAGGAGAGGTTCAAATCATAGAAAGCTACGGTGTCGGTCCTCTTGTACTTAAGTCGGCATTGTGCCTTTTGTATTAAATTCGGATGCAATTTCTGTTTTTCATCGTCTATAAGACGGTCCAAGGGATACAGTATACCTGAAGTGTAGCATAGGAATCTAAAACTGGACTCACAGGAGAGGTTCAAATCATAGAAAATTAGAGTTTCAGTCCTCTTGTACTTAAGTAGGCATTGTGCCTTTTGTATTAAATTCGGATGCAATTTCTGTGTTTCATCGTCCATAAGAAGGTCCAAGGTATACAGCAAACCTGAAGAGAAGCATGAGAATCTAAAACTGGACTCACAGGAGAGGATCATATCATAAATAGTTACAGTGTCAGTCCTCTTGTACTTAAGTCGGCATTGTGCTTTTTGTATTACATTCGGATGCAATTTCTGTGTTTTATCCTCAATGACAAGGTCCAAGGGATACAGTAAACCTGAAGTGAAGCATCAGAATCTAAAACAGGAATCACAGGAAAGGTTCAAATCATAGAAAGTCAGAGTGTCAGTCCTCTTGTACTTAAGCCGGCATTGTGCCTTTTGTATTAAATTCGTATGCAATTTCTGTGTTTCATTGTCAATAAGAAGGTCCAAGGGATACAGTAAACCTGAAGTGAAGCAAACGGAATCTAAACCTGGACTCACAGGAGGGGTTCACATCATAGAAAGTTACAGTGTCAGTCCACTTCTACTTAAGTCGGCACTGTGCATTTTGTATTAAATTTGGATGCAATTTCTGTGTTTCATTGTCAATAAGATGGTCCAAGGGATACAGTAAACCTGAAGTGAAGCATCGGAATCTAAAACTGGACTCACAGGAGAGGTTAAAATCATACAAAGTTACGGTGTCAGTCCTCTTGTACTTAAGTCGGCATTGTGCCTTTTGTATTAAATTCGGATGCAATTTCTGTGTTTCATCGTCAATAAGAAGGTCCAAGGGATACAGTAAACCTGAAGTGAAGCATCGGAATCTAAAACTGGACTCACAGGAGAGGTTCAAATCATAGAAAGTTAGAGTGTCAGTCCTCTCGTACTTAAGTCGGCATTGTGCATTTTGTATTAAATTCAGATGCAATTTCTGTGTTTCATCGTCAATAAGAAGGTCCATGGGATACAGTAAACCTGAAGTGAAGCATCGGAATCTAAAAGTTGACTCACAGGAGAGGTTCAAATCATAGAAAGTTAGAGTGTCATCCTCTTGTACTTAAGTAGGCATGTGCTTTTTGTATTAAATTCGGATGCAATTTCAGTGTTTCATCGACCATAAGAAGGTCCAAGGTATACAGTAAACCTGAAGTGAAGCATCAGAATCTAAAACAGGACTCACAGGAGAGGTTCAAATCATAGAAAGTTACGGTGTCAGTCCTCTTGTACTTAAGTCGGCATTGTCCCTTTTGTATTACATTCGGATGCAATTTCTGTGTTTTATCGTCAATAACAAGGTCCAAGGTATACAGTAAACCTGAAGTGAAGCATCGGAATCTAAAACAGGACTCACAGGAGAGGTTCAAATCATAGAAAGTTAGAGTGTCAGTCCTCTTGTACTTAAGTAGGCATTGTGCCTTATGTACTAAATTCGGATGCAATATCTTAGAATCATCGTCCATAAGAAGGTCCAAGGGATACAGTAAACCTGAATTGAAGCATCAGAATCTAAAACAGGACTTACAGGAGAGGTTCAAATCATAGAAAGCTACGGTGTCGGTCCTCTTGTACTTAAGTCGGCATTGTGCCTTTTGAATTAAATTCGGATGCAATTTCTGTGTTTCATCGTCTATAAGAAGGTCCAAGGGATACAGTAAACCTGAAGTGTAGCATCGGAATCTAAAACTGGACTCACAGAAGAGGTTCAAATCATAGAAAATTAGAGTTTCAGTCCTCTTGTACTTAAGTAGGCATTGTGCCTTTTGTATTAAATTCGGATGCAATTTCTGTGTTTCATCGTCCACAAGAAGGTCCAAGGGATACAGCAAACCTGAAGAGAAGCATCAGAATCTAAAACTGGGCACACAGGAGAGTATCATATCATAGATAGTTACGGTGTCAGTCCTCTTGTACTTAAGTCGGCATTGTGCTTTTTGTATTACATTCGGATGCAATTTCTGTGTTTTATCGTCAATGAGAAGGTCCAAGGGATACAGTAAACATGAAGTGAAGCATCAGAATCTAAAACTGGACTCACAGGAGAGGTTCAAATCATAGAAAGTTCGAGTGTCAGTCCTCTTGTACTTAAGTAGGCATTGTGCCTTTTGTATTAAAATCGGATGCAATTTCTGTGTTTCATTGTCAATAAGAAGGTCCAAGTGATACAGTAAACCTGAAGTGAAGCATCGGAATCTAAAACTGGGCTCACAGGAGTGGTTCAAATCATAGAAAGTTAGAGTGTCAGTCCTCTTGCACTTAAGTCGGTATTGTGCCTTTTATATTAAATTCGGATGCAATTTCTGTGTTTCATCGTCAATAAGAAGGTCCAAGGGATACAGAAAACTTGAAGTGAAGCATCGGAATCTAAAACTGGACTCACAGGAGAGGTTCAAATCATAGAAAGTTAGACTGTCAGTCCTCTCGTACTTAAGTCGGCATTGTGCCTTTTGTATTAAATTCAGATGCAATTTCTATGTTTCATCGTCAATAAGAAGGTCCATGGGATACAGTAAACCTGAAGTGAAGCATCGGAATCTAAAACTGGACTCACAGGATAGGTTCCAATCATAGAAAGTTAGAGTGTCAGTCCTCTTGTACTTAAGTCGGCATTGTGCCTTTTGTATTAAATTGCGATGCAATTTCTGTGTCTTATCGTCAATAACAAGGTCCAAGGTTTACAGTAAACCTGAAGTGAAGCATCGGAATCTAAAATTGTACTCACAGGAGAGGTTCAAATCATAGAAAGTTCGAGTGTCAGTCCTCTTGTACTTAAGTAGGCATTGTTCCTTTTGTATTAAATTCGGATGCAATTTCTGTGTTTCATCGTCCATAAGAAGGTCCAAGGGATACAGTAAACCTGAAGTGAAGCATCATAATCTAAAACAGGACTCACAGGAGAGGATCAAATCATAGAAAGTAACGGTGTCAGTCCTCTTGTACTTAAGTCGGCATTGTGCCATTTGTATTAAATTCGGATGCAATTTCTGTGTTTCATCGTCAATTAGAAGGTCCAAGGTATACAGTAAACCTGAAGTGAAGCATCGGATTCTAAAACTGGACCCTCAGGAGAGGTTCAAATCATAGAAAATTAGAGTTTCACTCCTCTTGTACTTAAGTAGGCCTTGAGCATTTGTATTTAATTCGGATGCAATTTCTGTGTTTCATCGTCCATAAGAAGGTCCAAGGGATACAGCAAACCTGAAGTGAAGCTTCAGAATCTAAAACTGGACTCACAGGAGAGGATCAAATCATAGATAGTTACAGTGTCAGTCCTCTTGTACTTAAGTCGGCTTTGTGCACTTTGTATTAAATTCAGATGCAATTTCTGTGTTTCATCGTCAATAAGAAGGTCCATGGGATACAGTAAACCTGAAGTGAAGCATCGGAATCTAAAAGTGGACTCACAGGAGAGGTTCAAATCATAGAAAGTTAGAGTGTCATCCTCTTGTACTTAAGTAGGCATTGTGCTTTTTGTATTAAATTCGGATGCAATTTCTGTGTTTCATCGTCCATAAGAAAGTCCAAGGTATACAGTAAACCTGAAGTGAAGCATCAGAATCTAAAACAGGACTCACAGGAGAGGTTCAAATCATAGAAAGTTACGGTGTCAGTCCTCTTGTACTTAAGTCGGCATTGTCCCCTTTGTATTACATTCGGATGCAATTTCTGTGTTTTATCGTCAATAACAAGGTCCAAGGTATACAGTAAACCTGAAGTGAAGCATCGGAATCTAAAACTGGACTCATAGGAGAGGTTCAAATCATAGAAATGTAGAGTGTCAGTCCTCTTGTACTTAAGTAGGCATTGTGCCTTTTGTATTAAATTCGGATGCAATTTCTGTGTTTCATCGTCCATAAGAAGGTCCAAGGGATACAGCAAACCTGAAGAGAAGCATCAGAATCTAAAACTGGACTCACAGGAGAGGATCATATCATAGATAGTTACGGTGTCAGTCCTCTTGTACTTAAGTCGGCATTGTGCTTTTTGTATTAAATTCGGATGCAATTTCTGTGTTGCATCGTCCATAAGAAAGTCCAAGGTATACAGTAAACCTGAAGTGAAGCATCAGAATCTAAAACAGGACTCACAGGATAGGTTCAAATCATAGAAAGTTACGGTGTCAGTCCTCTTGTACTTAAGCCGGCATTGTGCCTTTTGTATTAAATTCGGATGCAATTTCTGTGTTTCATTGTCAATAAGGAGGCCTAAGGGATACAGTAAACCTGAAGTGAAGCATCGGAATCTAAAACTGGACTCACTGGAGAGGTTCAAATCACAGAAACTTAGAGTGTCAGTCCTCTTGTACTTAAGACGGCATTGTGAATTTTGTATTAAATTCTGATGCAATTTCTGTGTATCATTGTCAATAAGAAGGTCCAAGGGATACAGTAAACCTGAAGTGAAGCAGCGGAATATAAAACTGGACTCACAGGAGGGGTTCAAATCATAGAAAGTTACAGTGTCAGTCCACTTGTACTTAAGTCGGCATTGTGCCTTTTGTAGTAAATTCGGATGCAATTTCTGTGTCTCATCGTAAATAAGAAGGTCCAAGGGATACAGTAAACCTGAAGTGAAGCATCGGAATCTAAAACTGGACTCACAGGAGAGGTTCAAATCATAGAAAGTTATAGTGTCAGTCCTCTTGTACTTAAGTCGGCATTGTGCCTTTTGTATTACATTCGGATGCAATTTCTGTGTTTCATCGTCAATAAGAAGGTCCAAGGGATACAGTAAACCTGAAGTGAAGCATCGGAATCTAAAACTGGACTCACAGGAGAGGTTCATATCATAGAAAGTTAGACTGTCAGTCCTCTCGTACTTAAGTCGGCATTGTGCCTTTTGTATTAAATTCAGATGCAATTTCTATGTTTCATCGTCAATAAGAAGGTCCATGGGATACAGTAAACCTGAAGTGAAGCATCGGAATCTATAACTGGACTCACAGGAGAGGTTCTAATCATAGAAAGTTAGAGTGTCAGTCCTCTTGTACTTAAGTAGGCATTGTGCCTTTTCTATTAAATTCGGATGCAATTTCTGTGTTTCATCGTCCATAAGAAGGTCCAAGGGATACAGTAAACCTGAAGTGAAGCATCATAATCTAAAACAGGACTCACAGGAGAGGTTCAAATCATAGAAAGTAACGGTGTCAGTCCTCTTGTACTTAAGTCGGCATTGTGCCATTTGTATTAAATTCGGATGCAATTTCTGTGTTTCATCGTCAATTAGAAGGTCCAAGGGATACAGTAAACCTGAAGTGAAGCATCGGATTCTAAAACTAGACCCTCAGGAGAGGTTCAAATCATAGAAAATTAGAGTTTCACTCCTCTTGTACTTAAGTAGGCCTTGAGCATTTGTATTTAATTCGGATGCAATTTCTGTGTTTCATCGTCCATAAGAAGGTCCAAGGGATACAGCAAACCTGAAGTGAAGCATCAGAATCTAAAACTGGACTCACAGGAGAGGATCAAATCATAGATAGTTACAGTGTCAGTCCTCTTGTACTTAAGTCGGCATTGTGCATTTTGTATTACATTCGGATGCAATTTCTGTGTTTTATCGTCAATAACATGGTTCAAGGTATACAGTAAACCTGAAGTGAAGCATCGGAATCTAATACCGGACTCACAGGAGAGGTCCAAATCATAGAAAGTTAGAGTGTCAGTCCTCTTGTACTTAAGTCGGCATTGTGCCTTTTGTATTAAATTCGGATGCAATTACTGTGTTTCATCGTCAATAAGAAGGTCCAAGGTATACAGTTAACATAAAGTGAAGCATCGGAATCAAAAACTGGACTCACAGGAGAGGTTAAAATCTTACAAAGTTAGTGTTTCAGTCCTCTTGTATTTAAGTCGGCATTGTGCCTCTTGTATTAAATTCAGATGCATTTTCTGTGTTTCATCGTCAATGAGAAGGTCCAAGGGATACAGTAAACCTGAAGTGAAGCATCGGAATCTAATGCTGGACTTACAGGAGTGGTTCAAATCATAGAAAGTTAGAGTTTCAGTCCTCTTGTACTTAAGTCAGCATTGTGCCTTTTGTATTAAATTCGGATGCAATTTCTGTGTTTCATCGTCAATAAGAATCTCCAAGGTATACAGTTAACCTTACGTGAAGCATCGGAATCTGAAACTGGACTCATTGGAGAGCTTCAAATCATAGAAAGTCAGAGTGTCAGTCCTCTTGTACTTAAGTCGGCATTGTGCCTTTTGTATTAAATTCGGATGCAATTTCTGTGTTTCATTGTCAATAAGAAGGTCCACGGGATACAGTAAACCTGAAGTGAAGCATCGGAATCCAAAACTGGACTCACAGGAGAGGTTCAAATCATAGAAAGTTAGAGTGTCAGTCCTGTTGTACTTAAGTCGGCACTGTGACTTTTGTATTAAATTCGGATGCAATTTCTGTGTTTCATCGTCAATAAAAAGGTCCAAGGTATACAGTTAACCTGAAGTGAAGCATCGGAATCTAAAACTGGACACACAGGAGAGGTTCAAATCATAGAAAATTAGAGTGTCACTCCTCTCGTACTTAAGTCGGCATTGTGCCTTTTGTATTAAATTCAGATGCAATTTCTGTGTTTCATCGTCAATAAGAAGGTGCAAGAGATACAGTAAGCCTGAAGTGAAGCATCAGAATCTAAAGCAGGACTCACAGGAGAGGTACAAATCATAGAAAGTTACGGTGTCAGTCCTTTTGTACTTAAGTCGGCATTGTGCCTTTTGTATTAAATTCGGATGCAATTTTTGTGTTTTATCGTCAATAACAAGGTCCAAGGTATACAGTAAACCTGAAGTGAGGCATCGGAATCTAAAACTGGACTCACAGGAGAGGTTCAAATCATAGAAATTTAGAGTGTCAGTCCTCTTGCACATAAGTAGGCATTGTGCCTTTTGTATTAAATTCGGATGCAATTTCTGTGTTTCATCGGCCATAAGAAGGTCCAAGGGAAACAGTAAATCTGAAGTGAAGCATCAGAATCGAAAACAGGACTCACAGGAGAGGTTCAAATCATAGAAAGTTACGGTGTCAGTCCTCTTGTACTTAAGTCAGCATTGTGCCTTTTGTATTAAATTCGGATGCAATTTCTGTGTTTCATCGTCAATAAGAAGGTCCAAGGGATACAGTAAACCTGAAGTGAAGCATCGGAATCTAAAACTGGACACACAGGAGAGGTTCAAATCATAGAAAATTAGAGTTTCAGTCCTCCTGTACTTAAGTAGGCATTGTGCCTTTTGTATTAAATTCGAATGCAATTTCTGTGTTTCATCGTCCATAAGAAGGTCCAAGATATACAGCAAACCTGAAGAGAAGCATCAGAATCTAAACCTGGACTCACAGGCGAGGATCAAATCATAGATAGTTACAGTGTCAGTCCTCTTGTACTTAAGTAGGCATTGTGCTTTTTGTATTACATTCGAATGCAATTTCTGTGTTTTATCGTCAATAACAAGGTGCAAGGTATACAGTAAACCTAAAGGGAAACATCGGAATCTAAAACCGGACTCACAGGAGAGGTTAAAATCATAGAAAGTTAGAATGTCAGTCCTCTAGTACTTATGTCGGCATTGTGCCTTTTGTATTAAATTCGGATGCAATTTCTGTGTTTCATCGTCAATAAGAAGGTCCAAGGTATACAGTTAACCTGAAGTGAAGCATCGGAATCTAAAACTGGACTCACAGGAGAGGTTAAAATCATAGAAAGTCAGAGTGTCAGTCCTCTTGTACTAAAGTCGGCATTGTGCCTTTTGTATTAAATTCGGATGCAATTTCTGTCTTTCATCGTTAATGAGAAGGTCCAAGGTATACAGTTAACCTGAAGTGTAGCATCGGAATCTAAATCTGGACTAACAGGAGAGGTTTAAATCATAGAAAGTTAGAGTTTCAGTAATCTTGTACTTAAGTCGGCATTGTGTCTTTTGTATTAAATTCGGATGCAATTTCTGTGTTTCATCGTCATTAAGAAGGTCCAAGGGATACAGTAAACCTTAAGTGATGCATCGGAATCTAAAACTGGACTCCCAGGACAGGTTCAAATCATGGAAGGTTAGGGTGTCAGTCCTCTTTTACTTAAGTCGGCATTGTGCCTCTTGTATTAAATTCGGATGCTTTTTCTGTGTTTCATCGTCAATGAGAATGTCCAAGGGATACAGTTAACCTGAAGTGAAGCATCGGAACCTAAAACTGGACTCACAGGAGAGGTTCAAATCATAGAAAGTTAGAGAGTCAGTCCTTTTGTACTTAAGTCGGCATTGTGCCTTTTGTATTAAATTTGCATGCAATTTCTGTGTTTCATTGTCAATAAGAAGGTCCAAGGATACCGTATACCTGAAGTGAATCATCGGAATCTAAAACTGGACTCAGAGGAGAGGTTCAAATCATAGAAAGTTAGAGTGTCAGTCCTCTTGTACTTAAGTCGGCATTGTGTCTTTTGTATTAAATTCGGATGCAATTTCTGTGTTTCATCGTCAATTAGAAGGTCCAAGGGATACAGTAAACCTGAAGTGAAGCATCGGATTCTAAAACTGGACCCTCAGGAGAGGTTCAAATCATAGAAAATTAGAGTTTCACTCCTCTTGTACTTAAGTAGGCCTTGAGCATTTGTATTTAATTCGGATGCAATTTCTGTGTTTCATCGTCCATAAGAAGGTCAAAGGGATACAGCAAACCTGAAGTGAAGCATCAGAATCTAATACCGGACTCACAGGAGAGGATCAAATCATAGATAGTTACAGTGTCAGTCCTCTTGTACTTAAGTCGGCATTGTGCATTTTGTATTAAATTCAGATGCAACGTCTGTGTTTCATCGTCAATAAGAAGGTCCATGGGATACAGTAAACCTGAAGTGTAGCATCGGAATCTAAAAGTGGACTCACAGGAGAAGTTCAAATCATAGAAAGTTAGAGTGTCATCCTCTTGTACTTAAGTAGGCATTGTGCTTTTTGTATTAAATTCGGATGCAATTTCTGTGTTTCATCGTCCATAAGAAGGTCCAAGGTATACAGTAAACATGAAGTGAAGCATCAGAATCTAAAACAGGACTCACAGGAGAGGTTCAAATCATAGAAAGTTACGGTGTCAGTCCTCTTGTACTTAAGTCGTCATTGTCCCTTTTGTATTACATTCGGATGCAATTTCTGTGTTTTATCGTCAATAACAAGGTCCAAGGTATACAGTAAACCTGAAGTGAAGCATCGGAATCTAAAACTGGACTCACAGGAGAGGTTCAAATCATAGAAAGTTAGAGTGTCAGTCCTCTTGTACTTAAGTAGGCATTGTGCCTTTTGTATTAAATTCGGATGCAATTTCTGTGTTTCATCGTCCATAAGAAGGTCCAAGGGATACAGCAAACCTGAAGAGAAGCATCAGAATCTAAAACTGGACTCACAGGAGAGGATCATATCATAGATAGTTACGGTGTCAGTCCTCTTGTACTTAAGTCGGCATTGTGCTTTTTGTATTACATTCGGATGCAATTTCTGTGTTTTATCGTCAATGAGAAGGTCCAAGGGATACAATAAACCTGAAGTGAAGCATCAGAATCTAAAACAGGACTCACAGGAGAGGTTCAAATCATAGAAAGTCAGAGTGTCAGTCCTCTTGTACTTAAGCCGGCACTGTGTCTTTTGTATTAAATTCGGATGCAATTTCTGTGTTTCATTGTCAATAAGAAGGCCTAAGGGATACAGTAAACCTGAAGTGAAGCATCGGAATCTAAAACTGGACTCACTGGAGAGGTTCAAATCATAGAAAGTTAGAGTGTCAGTCCTCTTGTACTTAAGACGGCATTGTGCCTTTTGTATTAAATTCGGATGCAATTTCTGTGCTTCATTGTCAATAAGAAGGTCCAAGGGATACAGTAAACCTGAAGTGAAGCAGCGGAATATAAAACTGGACTCACAGGAGGGGTTCAAATCATAGAAAGTTACAGTGTCAGTCCACTTGTACTTAAGTCGGCATTGTGCCTTTTGTAGTACATTCGGATGCAATTTCTGTGTCTCATCGTAAATAAGAAGGTCCAAGGGATACAGTAAACCTGAAGTGAAGCATCGGAATCTAAAACTGGACTCACAGGAGAGGTTCAAATCATAGACAGTTATAGTGTCAGTCCTCTTGTACTTAAGTCGGCATTGTGCCTTTTGTATTACATTCGGATGCAATTTCTGTGTTTCATCGTCAACAAGAAGGTCCAAGGGATACAGTAAACCTGAAGTGAAGCATCGGAATCTAAAACTGGACTCACAGGAGAGGTTCAAATCATAGAAAGTTCGAGTGTCAGTCCTCTTGTACTTAAGTAGGCATTGTGCCTTTTGTATGAAATTCGGATGCAATTTCTGTCTTTCATTGTCAATAAGAAGGTCCAAGGGATACAGTAAACCTGAAGTGAAGCATCGGAATCTAAAACTGGGCTCACAGGAGTGGTTCAAATCATAGAAAGTTAGAGTGTCAGTCCTCTTGTACTTAAGACGGCATTGTGCCTTTTATATTAAATTCGGATGCAATTTCTGTGTTTCATCATCAATAAGAAGGTCCAAGGGATACAGAAAACTTGAAGTGAAGCATCGGAACCTAAAACTGGACTCACAGGAGAGGTTCAAATCATAGAAAGTTAGACTGTCAGTCCTCTCGTACTTAAGTCGGCATTGTGCCTTTTGTATTAAATTCAGATGCAATTTCTATGTTTCATCGGCAATAAGAAGGTCCATGGGATACAGTAAACCTGAAGAGAAGCATCGGAATCTAAAACTGGACTCACAGGAGAGGTTCAAATCATAGAAAGTTAGAGTGTCAGTCCTCTTGTACTTGAGTCGGCATTGTGCCTTTTGTATTAAATTGCGATGCAACTTCTGTGTTTTATCGTCAATAACAATATCCAAGGATTACAGTAAACCTGAAGTGAAGCATCGGAATCTAAAACTGGACTCACAGGAGAGGTTCAAATCATAGAAAGTTCGAGTGTCAGTCCTCTTGTACTTAAGTAGGCATTGTTCCTTTTGTATTAAATTCGGATGCAATTTCCGTGTTTCATCGTCCATAAGAAGGTCCAAGGGATACAGTAAACCTGAAGTGAAGCATCATATTCTAAAACAGGACTCACAGGAGAGGTTCAAATCATAGAAAGTAACGGTGTCAGTCCTCTTGTACTTAAGTCGGCATTGTGCCATTTGTATTAAATTCGGATGCAATTTCTGTGTTTCATCGTCAATTAGAAGGTCCAAGGGATACAGTAAACCTGAAGTGAAGCATCGGATTCTAAAACTGGACCCTCAGGAGAGGTTCAAATCATAGAAAATTAGAGTTTCACTCCTCTTGTGCTTAAGTAGGCCTTGAGCATTTGTATTTAATTCGGATGCAATTTCTGTGTTTCATCGTCCATAAGAAGGTCCAAGGGATACAGCAAACCTGAAGTGAAGCATCAGAATCTAAAACTGGACTAACAGGAGAGGATCAAATCATAGATAGTTACAGTGTCAGTCCTCTCGTACTTAAGTCGGCATTGTGCATTTTGTATTACATTCGGATGCAATTTCTGTGTTTTATCGTCAATAACATGGTTCAAGGTATACAGTAAACCTGAAGTGAAGCATCGGAATCTAATACCGGACTCACAGGAGAGGTTCAAATCATAGAAAGTTAGAGTGTCAGTCCTCATGTACTTAAGTCGGCATTGTGCCTTTTGTATTAAATTCGGATGCAATTTCTGTCTTTCATCGTTAATGAGAAGGTCCAAGGTATACAGTTAACCTGAAGTGTAGCATCGGAATCTAAATCTGGACTAACAGGAGAGGTTTAAATCATAGAAAGTTAGAGTTTCAGTAATCTTGTACTTAAGTCGGCATTGTGTCTTTTGTATTAAATTCGGATGCAATATCTGTGTTTCATCGTCATTAAGAAGGTCCAAGGGATACAGTAAACCTTAAGTGATGCATCGGAATCTAAAACTGGACTCCCAGGACAGGTTCAAATCATGGAAGTTTAGGGTGTCAGTCCTCTTGTACTTAAGTCGGCATTGTGCCTCTTGTATTAAATTCGGATGCATTTTCTGTGTTTCATCGTCAATGAGAAGGTCCAAGGGATACAGTTAACCAGAAGTGAAGCATCGGAACCTAAAACTGGACTCACAGGGGAGGTTCAAATCATAGCAAGTTAGAGAGTCAGTCCTTTTGTACGTAAGTCGGCATTGTGCCTTTTGTATTAAATTTGCATGCAATTTCTGTGTTTCATTGTCAATAAGAAGGTCCAAGGATACCGTACACCTGAAGTGAATCATCGGAATCTAAAACTGGACACACAGGAGAGGTTCAAATCATAGAATGTTAGAGTGTCAGTCCTCTTGTACTTAAGTCGGCATTGTGTCTTTTGTATTAAATTCGGATGCAATTTCTGTGTTTCATCGTCAATAAGAAGGTCCAAGGGATACAGTAAACCTGAAGTGAAGCATCGGAATCTAAAACTGGACTCACAGGAGAGGTTCAAATCATAGAAAGTTCGACTGTCAGTCCTCTCGTACTTAAGTCGGCATTGTGCCTTTTGTAATAAATTCAGATGCAATTTCTATGTTTCATCGTCTATAAGAAGGTCCATGGGATACAGCAAACCTGAAGTGAAGCATCGGAATCTAAAACTGGACTCACAGGAGAGGTTCAAAACATAGAAAGTTAGAGTGTCAGTCCTCTTGTACTTGAGTAGGCATTGTGCCTTTTGTATTAAATTCGGATGCAATTTCTGTGTTTCATCGTCAATAAGAAGGTCCAAGGGGTACAGTAAAACTTAAGTGATGCATCGGAATCTAAAACTGGACTCCCAGGAGAGGTTCAAACCATATAAAGTTAGAGTGTCAGTCCTCCTGTACTTAAGTCGGCATTGTGCCTCTTGTATTAAATTCGGATGCATTTTCTGTGTTTCATCATCAATGACAAGGTCCAAGGGATACAGTAAGCCTGAAGTGAAGCATCGGAATCTAAAACTGGACTCACAGGAGAGGTTCAAATCATAGAAAGTTAGAGTGTCAGTCCTCTTGTACTTAAGTCAGCATTGTGCCTTTTGTAATAAATTCGGATGCAATTTCTGTGTTTCATCGTCAATAAGAAGCTCCAAGGTATACAGTTAACCTGAAGTGAGACATCGGAATCTAGAACTGGACTCACAGGAGAGGTTCAAATCATAGAAAGTCAGAGTGTCAGTCCTCTTGTACTTAAGTCGACTTTGTGCCTTTTGTATTAAATTCGGATGCAATTTCTGTGTTCCCTTGTCAATAAGAAGGTCCACGGGATACAGTAAACCTGAAGTGAAGCAGCGGAATCTAAAACTGGACTCACAGGAGGGGTTCAAATCATAGAAAGTTACAGTGTCAGTCCACTTGTACTTAAGTCGGCATTGTGCCTTTTGTAGAACATTCGGATGCAATTTCTGTGTTTCCACGTAAATAAGAAGGTCCAAGGGATACAGTAAACCTGAAGTGAAGCATCGGAATCTAAAACTGGACTCACAGGAGAGGTTCAAATCATAGAAAGTTACAGTGTCAGTCCTCTTGTACTTAAGTCAGCATTGTGCCTTTTGTATAACATTCGGATGCAATTTCTGTGTTTCGTCCTCAATAAGAAGGTCCAAGGGATACAGTAAACCTGAAGTGAAGCATCAGAATCTAAAACAGGACTCACAGGAGAGGTTCAAATCATAGAAAGTTACGGTGTCAGTCCTCTTGTACTTAAGTCGGCATTGTGCGTTTTGTATTAAATTCGGATGCAATTTCTGTGTTTCATCGTCAATAGGAAGGTCCAAGGGATACAGTAAACTTGAAGTGAAGCATCCGAATCTAAAACTGGACTCACAGGAGAGGTTCAAATCATAGAAAGTTAGAGTGTCAGTCCACTTGTACTTAAGTCGGCATTGTGCCTTTTGTATTAAATTTGGATGCAATTTCTGTGTTTCCGCCCAATAAGAAGGTCCAAGGGATACAGTAAACCTGAAGTGAAGCATCGGAATCTAAAACTGGACTCACAGGAGAGGTTCAAATTATAGAAAGTTAGAGTGTCAGTCCTCTCGTACTTAAGTCGGCATTGTGCCTTTTGTATTAAATTCAAATGCAATGTCTGTGTTTCATCGTCAATAAGAAGGTCCATGGGATACAGTAAACCTGAAGTGAAGCATCGGAATCTAAAACTGGACTCACAGGAGAGGATCAAATCATAGATAGTTACAGTGTAAGTCCTCTTGTACTTCAGTCGGCATTGTGCTTTTTGTATTACATTCGGATGCAATTTCTGTGTTTTATCGTCAATAACAAGGTCCCAGGTATACAGTAAACCTGAAGGGAAGCATCGGAATCTAAAACCGGACTCACAGGAGAGGTTAAAATCATAGAAAGATAGAGTGTCAGACCTCTTGTACTTAAGTCGGCATTGTACCTTTTGTATTAATTTCGGATGCAATTTCTGTGTTTCATCGTCAATAAGAAGGTCCAAGGTATACAGTTAACATGAAGTGAAGCACATGAATCTAAAACTGGACTCACAGGAGAGGTTCAAATCATAGAAGGTCAGAGTGTCAGTCCTCTTGTACTTAAGTCGGCATTGTGCCTTTTGTATTAAATTCGGATGCAATTTCTGTCTTTCATCGTTAATGAGAAGGTCCAAGGTATACAGTTAACCTGAAGTGTAGCATCGGAATCTAAAACTGGACTCACAGGAGAGGTTTAAATCATAGAAAGTTAGAGATTCAGTCCTCTTGTACTTAAGTCGGCATTGTGTCTTTTATATCAAATTCGGATGCAATTTCTGTGTTTCATCGTCAATAAGAAGGTCCAAGGGATACAGTAAACCTGAAGTGTAGCATCGGAATCTAAAACTGGACTCACAGGAGAGGTTTAAATCATAGAAAGTTAGAGATTCACTCCTCTCGTACTTAAGTCGGCATTGTGCCTTTTGTATTAAAATCAGATGCAATTTCTGTGTTTCATCGTCAATAAGAAGGTGCAAGAGATACAGTAAGCCTGAAGTGAAGCAACAGAATCTAAAGCAGGACTCACAGGAGAGGTACAAATCATAGAAAGTTACGGTGTCAGTCCTCTTGTACTTAAGTCGGCATTGTGCCTTTTGTATTAAATTCGGATGCAATTTTTGTGTTTTATCGTCAATAACAAGGTCCAAGGTATACAGTAAACCTGAAGTGAGGCATCGGAATCTAAAACTCGACTCACAGGAGAGGTTCAAATCATAGAAATTTAGAGTGTCAGTCCTCTTGCACTTAAGTAGGCATTGTGCCTTTTGTATTAAATTCGGATGCAATTTCTGTGTTTCATCGGCCATAAGAAGGTCCAAGGTATACAGTTAACCTGAAGTGAAGCATCGGAATCTAAAACTGGATTCACAGGAGAGGTTAAAATCATAGAAAGTCAGAGTGTCAGTCCTCTTGTACTTAACTCGGCATTGTGCCTTTTGTATTAAATTCGGATGCAATTTCTGTCTTTCATCGTCAATAAGAAGGTCCAAGGTATACAGTTAACCTGAAGTGTAGCATCGGAATCTAAATCTGGACTAACAAGAGAGGTTTAAATCATAGAAAGTTAGAGTTTCTGTAATCTTGTACTTAAGTCGGCATTGTGTCTTTTGTATTAAATTCGGAAGCAATTTCTGTGTTTCATCGTCATTAAGAAGGTCCAAGGGATACAGTAAACCTTAAGTGATGCATCGGAATCTAAAACTGCACTCCCAGGACAGGTTCAAATCATAGAAGATTAGGGTGTCAGTCCTCTTGTACTTAAGTCGGCATTGTGCCTCTTGTATTAAATTCGGATGCATTTTCTGTGTTTCATCGTCAATGAGAATGTCCAAGGGATACAGTTAACCTGAAGTGAAGCATCGGAACCTAAAACTGGACTCACAGGAGAGGTTCAAATCATAGAAAGTTAGAGAGTCAGTCCTTTTGTACTTAAGTCGGCATTGTGCCTTTTGTATTAAATTTGCATGCAATTTCTGTGTTTCATTGTCAATAAGAAGGTCCAAGGATACCGTATACCTGAAGTGAATCATCGGAATCTAAAACTGGAGTCACAGGAGAGGTTCAAATCATAGAAAGTTAGAGTGTCAATCCTCTTGTACTTAAGTCGGCATTGTGTCTTTTGTATTAAATTCGGATGCAATTTCTGTGTTTCATCGTCAATAAGAAGGTCCAAGGGATACAGTAAACCTGAAATGAACCTTCAGAATCTAAAACAGGACTCACAGGAAGTATTAATCATAGAAACTTACGGTGTCAGTCCTCTTGTACTTAAGTCGGCATTGTGCCTTTTGTATTAAATTGGGATGCAATTTCTGTGTTTTATCGTCAATAACAAGGTCCAAGGTCTACAGTAAACCTGAAGTGAAGCATCGGTATCTAAAACTGGACTCACTGGAGAGGTTCAAATCATAATAAGTTCGAGTGTCAGTCCTCTTGTACTTAAGTAGGCATTGTGCCATTTGTATTAAATTCGGATGCAATTTCTGTGTTTCATCGTCCATAAGAAGGTCCAAGGGATACAGTAAACCTGTAGTGAAGAATCATAATCTAAAACAGGACTCACAGGAGAGGTTCAAATCATAGAAAGTAACGGTGTCAGTCCTCTTGTACTTAAATCAGCATTGTGCCATTTGTATTTAATTCGGATGCAATTTCTGTGTTTCATCGTCCATAAGAAAGTCCAAGGGATACAGCAAACCTGAAGTGAAGCATCAGAATCTAAAACTGGACTCACAGGTGAAGATCAAATCATAGATAGTTACAGTGTCAGTCCTCTTGTACTTACGTCGGCATTGTGCTTTTTGTATTAGATTCCGATGCAATTTCTGTGTTTTATCGTCAATATCAAGGTCCAAGGTATACAGTAAACCTGAAGTGAAGCATCGGAATCTAAAACCGGACTCACAGGAGAGGTTCAAATCATTGAAAGTTAGAGTGTCAGTCCTCTTGTACTTAAGTCGGCATTGTGCCTTTTGTATTAAATTCAGATGCAATTACTGTGTTTCATCGTCAATAAGAAAGTCCAAGGTATACAGTTAACATAAAGTGAAGCATCGGAATCTAAAACTGGACTCACAGGAGAGGTTAAAATCATAGAAAATTAGTGTTTCAGTCCTCTTGTACTTAAGTCGGCATTGTGCCTCTTGTATTAAATTCGGATGCATTTTCTGTGTTTCAGCGTTAATGAGAAGGTCCAAGGGATACAGTAAACCTGAAGTGAAGCATCGAAATCTAAAACTGGACTTACAGGAGAGGTTCAAATCATAGAAAGTTAGAGTGTCAGTCCTTTTGTACTTAAGTCAGCACTGTGCCTTTTGTATTAAATTCGGATGCAATTTCTGTGTTTCATCGTCAATAAGAAGCTCCAAGGTATACAGTTAACCTGAAGTGAGGCATCGGAATCTAAAACTGGACTCACTGGAGAGGTTCAAATCATAGAAAGTCAGAGTGTCAGTCCTCTTGTACTTAAGTCGGCATTCTGCCTTTTGCAGTAAATTCGGATGCAATTTCTTTGCTTCATTGTCAATAAGAAGGTCCTAGGGATACAGTAAACCTGAAGTGAAGCATCGGAATCCAAAACTGGACTCACTGGAGAGATTCAAATCATAGAAATTTAGAGTGTCAGTCCTCTTGTACTTCAGTCGGCACTCTGACTTTTGTATTAAATTCGGATGCAATTTCTGTGTTTCATCGTCAATAAGAAGGTCCAACGTATACAGTAAACCTGAAGTGAAGCATCGGAATCTAAAACTGGACTCACAGGAGAGGTTCAAATCATAGAGAGTCAGAGTGTCAGCCCTCTTGTACTTAAGTCGGCATTGTGCCTTTTGTATTAAAATCGGATGCAATTTCTGTCTTTCATCGTTAATGAGAAGGTCCAAGGTATACGGTTAACCTGAAGTGAAGCATCGGAATCTGAAACTGGACTCACAGGAGAGGTTCAAATCATAGAAAGTTAGTGTTTCAGTCTTCTTGTACTGAAGTCAGAATTGTTTCTTTTGTATTAAATTTGGATGCAATTTCTGTGTTTCATCGTCAGTAAGAAGGTCCAAGGGATACAGTAAACCTTAAGTGATGCATCGGAATCTAAAACTGGACTCCCAGGAGAGGTTCAAATCATATAAAGTTAGAGTGTCAGTCCTCCTGTACTTAAGTCGGCATTGTGCCTCTTGTATTAAATTCGGATGCATTTTCTGTGTTTCATCATCAATGACAAGTTCCAAGGGATACAGTAAGCCTGAAGTGAAGCATCGGAATCTAAAACTGGACTCACAGGAGAGGTTCAAATCATAGAAAGTTAGAGTGTCAGTCCTCTTGTACTTAAGTCAGCATTGTGCCTTTTGTAATAAATTCGGATGCAATTTCTGTGTTTCATCGTCAATAAGAAGCTCCAAGGTATACAGTTAACCTGAAGTGAGGCATCGGAATCTAAAACTGGACTCACAGGAGAGGTTCAAATCATAGAAAGTCAGAGTGTCAGTCCTCTTGTACTTAAGTCGGCATTGTGCCTTTTGTATTAAATTCGGATGCAATTTCTGTGTTCCATTGTCAATAAGAAGGTCCACGGGATACAGTAAACCTGAAGTGAAGCAGCGGAATCTAAAACTGGACTCACAGGAGGTTTTCAAATCATAGAAAGTTACAGTGTCAGTCCACTTGCACTTAAGTCGGCTTTGTGCCTTTTGTAGTACATTCGGATGCAATTCTGTGTTTCCTCGTAAATAAGAAGGTCCAAGGGATACAGTAAACCTGAAGTGAAGCATCGGAATCTAAAACTGGACTCACACGAGAGGTTCAAATCAAAGAAAGTTACAGTGTCAGTCCTCTTGTACTTAAGTCGGCATTGTGCCTTTTGTATAACATTCGGATGCAATTTCTGTGTTTCGTTGTCAATAAGAAGGTCCAAGGGATACAGTAAACCTGAAGTGAAGCATCAGAATCTAAAACAGGACTCACAGGAGAGGTTCAAATCATAGAAAGTTACAGTGTCAGTCCTCTTGTACTTAAGTCGGCATTGTGCCTTTTGTATTAAATTCGGATGCAATTTCTGTGTTTCATCGTCAATAAGAAGGTCCAAGGGATACAGTAAACTTGAAGTGATGCATCGGAATCTAAAACTGGACTCACAGGAGAGGTTCAAATCATAGAAAGCTACGGTGTCAGTCCTCTTGTACTTAAGTCGGCATTGTGCATTTTGTATAACATTCGGATGCAATTTCTGTGTTTCGTCCTCAATAAGAAGGTCCAAGGGATACAGTAAACCTGAAGTGAAGCATCAGAATCTAAAACAGGACTCACAGGAGAGGTTCAAATCATAGAAAGTTAGAGTGTCAGTCCTCTTGTACTTAAGTCAGCATTGTGCCTTTTGTAATAAATTTGGATGCAATTTCTGTGTTTCATCGTCAATAAGAAGCTCCAAGGTATACAGTTAACCTGAAGTGAGGCATCGGAATCTAGAACTGGACTCACAGGAGAGGTTCAAATCATAGAAAGTCAGAGTGTCAGTCCTCTTGTACTTAAGTCGGCATTGTGCCTTTTGTATTAAATTCGGATGCAATTTCTGTGTTCCATTGTCAATAAGAAGGTCAATGGGTTACAGTAAACCTGAAGTGAAGCAGCGGAATCTAAAACTGGACTCACAGGAGGGGTTCAAATCATAGAAAGTTACAGTGTCAGTCCACTTGCACTTAAGTCGGCATTGTGCCTTTTGTAGTACATTCTGATGCAATTTCTGTGTTTCCTCGTAAAAAAGAAGGTCCAAGGGATACAGTAAACCTGAAGTGAAGCATCGAAATCTAAAGCTGGACTTACAGTAGTGGTTCAAATCATAGAAAGTTAGAGTGTCAGTCCTCTTGTACTTAAGTCAGCATTGTGCCTTTTGTATTAAATTCGGATGCAATTTCTGTGTTTCATCGTCAATAAGAAGCCCCAAGGTATACAGATAACCTGACGTGAGGCATCGGAATGTAAAACTGGACTCATTGGAGAGGTTCAAATCATAGAAAGTCAGAGTGTCAGTCCTCTTGTACTTAAGTCGGCATTGTGCCTTATGTATTAAATTCGGATGCAATTTCTGTGTTTCATCGTCAATAAGAAGGTCCAAGGTAAACAGTAAACCTGAAGTGAAGCATCGGAATCTAAAACTGGACTCACAGGAGAGGTTCAAATCATAGAGAGTTAGAGTGTCAGTCCTCTTGTACTTAAGTTGGCATTATGCCTTTTGTATTAAATTCAGATACAATTTCTGTGTTTCATCGTCAATAAGAAGGTCCAAGGGATACAGTAAACCTGAAGTGAAGCATCAGAATCTAAAGCAGGACTCACAGGGGAGGTTCAAATCATAGAAAGTTACGGTGTAAGTCCTCTTGTACTTAAGTCGGCATTGTGCCTTTTGTATTAAATTTGGATGCAATTTCTGTGTTTTATCGTCAATAACAAGGTCCAAGGTATACAGTAAACCTGAAGTGAGGCATCGGAATCTAAAACTGGACTCACAGGAGCGGTTCAAATCATAGAAAGTTAGAGTGTCAGTCCTCTTGCACTTAAGTAGGCATTGTGCCTTTTGTATTAAATTCGGATGCAATTTCTGTGTTTCATCGGCCATAAGAAGGTCCAAGGGATACAGTAAATCTGAAGTGAAGCATCAGAATCTAAAACAGGACTCACAGGAGAGGTTCAAATCATAGAAAGTTACGGTGTCAGTCCTCTTGTACTTAAGTCGTCATTGTGCCTTTTGTATTAAATTCGGATGTAAATTCTGTGTTTCATCGTCAAAAACAAGGTCCAAGGTATACAGTAAACCTAAAGTGATGCATCGGAATCTAAAACTGGGGGCCCAGGAGAGGTTCAAATCATAGAAGGTTAGAGTGTCAGTCCTCTTGTACTTAAGTCGGCATTGTACCTCTTGTATTAAATTCGGATGCATTTTCTGTGTTTCATCGTCAATGAGAAGGTACAAGAGATACAGTAAACCTGAAGTGAAGCAATGGAATCTAAAACTGGACTCACAGGAGAGGTTAAAATCATAGAAAGTTAGAGAGTCAGTCCTCTTGTACTTAAGTCGGCATTGTGCCTTTTGTATTAAATTTGCATGAAATTTCTGTGTTTCATTGTCAATAAGAAGGACCAAGGATACCGTAAACCTGAAGTGAAGCATCGGAATCTGAAACTGGACTCACTGGAGAGGTTCAAATCATAGAAAGTTAGAGTGTCAGTCCTCTTGTACTTAAGTCGGCATTGTGGCTTTTGTATTAAATTCGGATGCAATTTCTGTGTTTCATCGTCAATAAGAAGGTCCAAGGGATACAGTAAACTTGAAGTGAAGAATCGGAATCTAAAACTGCCCTCACGGGAGAGGTTCAAATCATAGAAAGTTAGACTGTCAGTACTCTCGTACTTAAGTCGGCATTGTGCCCTTTGTATTAAATTCAGATGCATTTTCTATGTTTCATCGTCTATAAGAAGGTCCATGGGATACAGTAAACCTGAAGTGAAGCATCGGAATCTAAAACTGGACTCACAGGAGAGGTTCAAATCATAGAAAGTAACGGTGTCAGTCCTCTTGTACTTAAATCAGCATTGTGCCATTTGTATTAAATTCGGATGCCATTTCTGGGTTTCATCGTCAATAAGAAGGTCCAAGGGATACAGTAAACCTGAAGTGAAGCATCGGATTCTAAAACTGGACTCACAGGAGAGGTTCAAATCATAGGAAATTAGAGTTTCAGCCCTCTTGTACTTAAGTAGGCCTTGTGCCTTTTGTATTTAATTCGGATGCAATTTCTGTGTTTCATCGCCCATAAGAGGGTCAAAGGGATACAGCAAACCTGAAGTGAAGCATAAGGATCTAAAACTGGACTCACAGGAGAGGATCAAATCATAGATAGTTACAGTGTCAGTCCTCTAGTACTTAAGTCGGCATTGTGCTTTTTGTATTACATTCGGATGCAATTTCTGTGTTTTATCGTCAATAAAAAGGTCCAAGGTATACAGTTAACCTGAAGTGAAGCATCGGAATCTAAAACCGGACTCACAGGAGAGGTTCAAGTCATAGAAAGTTAGAGTGTCAGTCCTCTTGTACTTAAGTCGGCATTGTGCCTTTTGTATTAAATTCGGATGCAATTACTGTGTTTCATCGTCAATAAGAAGGTCCAAGGTATACAGTTAACATAAAGTGAAGCATCGGAATCTAAAACTGGACTCACATTAGAGGTTAAAATCATAGAAAATTAGTGTTTCAGTCCTCTTGTACTTAAGTCGGCATTGTGCCTCTTGCATTAAATTCGGATGCATTTTCTGTGTTTCAGCGTCAATGAGAAGGTCCAAGGGATACAGTACACCTGAAGTGAAGCATCGGAATCTAAAATTGGACTTACAGGAGAGGTTCAAATCATAGAAAGTTAGAGTGTCAGTCCTCTTGTACTTAAGTCAGCATTGTGCCTTTTGTATTAAATTCGGATGCAATTTCTGTGTTTCATCGTCAATAAGAAGCTCCAAGGCATACAGTTAACCTGAAGTGAGGCATCGGAATCTAAAACTGGACTCACTGGAGATGTTCAAATCATAGAAAGTCAGAGTGTCAGTCCTCTTGTACTTAAGTCGGCATTGTGCCTTTTGTATTAAATTCGGATGCAATTTCTGTGTTTCATTGTCAATAAGAAGGTCCAAGGGATACAGTAAACCTGAAGTAAAGCATCGGAATCCAAAACTTGACTCACAGGAGAGGTTCAAATCATTGAAATTTAGAGTGTCAGTCCTCTTGTATTTCAGTCGGCACTGTGACTTTTGTATTAAATTCGGATGCAATTTCTGTGTTTCATCGTCAATAAGAAGGTCCAACGTATACAGTAAACCTGAAGTGAAGCATCGAAATCTAAAACTGGACTCACATTAGAGGTTCAAATAATAGAAAGTTAGAGTGTCAGTCCTCTTGTACTTAAGTAGGCATTGTGCGTTTTGTATTAAATTCGGATGCAATTTCTGTGTTTCATCGTCAATAAGAAAGTCCAAGGGATACAGTAAACCTGAAGTGAAGCTCCAGAATCTAAATCAGGACTCACAGGAGAGGTTTCAATCACAGAAAGTTACAGAGTCAGTCCTCTTGTACTTAAGTCGGCATTGTTCCTTTTGTATTTAAATCGGATGCAATTTCTGTCTTTCATCGTTAATGAGAAGGTCCAAGGTATACAGTTAACCTGAAGTGAAGCATCGGAATCTGAAACTGGACTCACAGGAGAGGTTCAAATCATAGAAAGTTAGTGTTTCAGTTTTCTTGTACTGAAGTCAGCATTGTGTCTTTTGTATTAAATTCGGATGCTATTTCTGTGTTTCATCGTCAGTAAGAAGGTCCAAGGGATACAGTAAACCTTAAGTGATGCTTCGGAATCTAAAACTGGACTCCCAGGAGAGGTTCAAATCATATAAAGTCAGAGTGTCAGTCCTAATGTACTTAAGTCTGCATTGTGCCTCTTGTATTAAATTCGGATGCATTTTCTGTGTTTCATCATCAATGACAAGGTCCAAGGGATACAGTAAGCCTCAAGTGAAGCATCGGAATCTAAAACTGGACTCACACGAGAGGTTCAAATCATAGAAAGTTAGAGTGTCAGTCCTCTTGTACTTAAGTCAGCATTGTGCTTTTTGTAATAAATTCGGATGCAATTTCTGTGTTTCATCGTCAATAAGAAGCTCCAAGGTGTACAGTTAACCTGAAGTGAGGCCTCGGAATCTAGAACTGGACTCACAGGAGAGGTTCAAATCATAGAAAGTTAGAGTGTCAGTCCTCTTGTACTTAAGTCGGCATTGTGCCTTTTGTATTAAATTCGGATGCAATTTCTGTGTTTCATCGTCAATAAGAAGGTCCAAGGGATACAGTAAACCTGAAGTGAAGCATCGGAATCTAAAAGTGGACTCACAGGAGCGGTTCAAATCATAGAGAGTTAGTGTGTCAGTCCTCTTGTACTTAAGTCGGCAATGTGTTTTTGTATTAAATTCGGATGCAATTTCTGTGCTTCATCGTCAATAAGAAGGTCCAAGGGATACAGAAAACCTGAAGTGAAGCATCGGAATCTAAAACTGGACTCACAGGAGAGGTTCAAATCATAGAAAATTAGAGTGTCAGTCCTCTTGTCCTTAAGTCGGCACTGTGCCTTTTGTATTAAATTTGGATGCAATTTCTGTGTTTCATCGCCAATAAGAAGGTCCAAGGGATACAGTAAACCTCAAGTGAAGCATTGGATTCTAAAACTGGTCTCACAGGAGTGTTTCAAAGCATAGAGAGTTAGAGTGTCAGTCCTCTTGTACTTAAGTCGGCATTATGCCATTTGTATTAAATTCGGATGCAATTTCTGTGTTTCATCGTCAATAAGAAGGCCCAAGGGATACAGTAAACCTGAAGTGAAGCATCGGATACTAAAACTGGACTCACAGGAGAGGTTCAAATCATAGAAAATTAGAGTTTCAGTCCTCTTGTACTTCAGTAGGCCTTGTGCCTTTTGTATTTAATTCGGATGCAATTTCTGTGTTTCATCGTCCATAAGAGAGTCCAAGGGATACAGCAAACCTGAAGTGAAGCATCAGAATCTAAAACTGGACTCACAGGTGAGGATCAAATCATAGATAGTTACAGTTTCAGTCCTCTTGTACTTAAGTCGGCATTGTGCTTTTTGTATTACATTCCGATGCAATTTCTGTGTTTTATCGTCAATAACAAGGTCCAAGGTATACAGTAAACCTGAAGTGAGGCATCGGAATCTAAAACCGGACTCACAGGAGAGGTTCAAATCATAGAAAGTTAGAGTGTCAGTCCTCTTGTACTTAAGTCGGCATTGTGCCTTTTGTATTAAATTCAGATGCAATTACTGTGTTTCATCGTCAATAAGAAAGTCCAAGGTATACAGTTAACATAAAGTGAAGCATCGGAATCTAAAACTGGACTCACTGGAGAGGTTAAAATCATAGAAATTAGTGTTTCAGTCCTCTTGTACTTAAGTCGGCATTGTGCCTCTTGTATTAAATTCGGATGCATTTTCTGTGTTTCAGCGTCAATGAGAAGGTCCAAGGGATACAGTAAACCTGAAGTGAAGCATCGAAATCTAAAACTGGACTTACAGGAGAGGTTCAAATCATAGAAAGTTAGAATGTCAGTCCTTTTGTACTTAAGTCAGCACTGTGCCTTTTGTATTAAATTCGGATGCAATTTCTGTGTTTCATCGTCAATAAGAAGCTCCAAGGTATACAGTTAACCTGAAGTGAGGCATCGGAATCTAAAACTGGACTCACTGGAGAGGTTCAAATCATAGAAAGTCAGAGTGTCAGTCCTCTTGTACTTAAGTCGGCATTCTGCCTTTTGCATTAAATTCGGATGCAATTTCTTTGCTTCATTGTCAATAAGAAGGTCCAAGGGATACAGTAAACCTGAAGTGAAGCATCGGAATCCAAAACTGGACTCACTGGAGAGATTCAAATCATAGAAATTTAGAGTGTCAGTCCTCTTGTACTTCAGTCGGCACTCTGACTTTTGTATTAAATTCGGATGCAATTTCTGTGTTTCATCGTCAATAAGAAGGTCCAACGTATACAGTAAACCTGAAGTGAAGCATCGGAATCTAAAACTGGACTCACAGGAGAGGTTCAAATCATAGAGAGTCAGAGTGTCAGCCCTCTTGTACTTAAGTCGGCATTGTGCCTTTTGTATTAAAATCGGATGCAATTTCTGTCTTTCATCGTTAATGAGAAGGTCCAAGGTATACGGTTAACCTGAAGTGAAGCATCGGAATCTGAAACTGGACTCACAGGAGAGGTTCAAATCATAGAAAGTTAGTGTTTCAGTCTTCTTGTACTGAAGTCAGAATTGTTTCTTTTGTATTAAATTTGGATGCAATTTCTGTGTTTCATCGTCAGTAAGAAGGTCCAAGGGATACAGTAAAACTTAAGTGATGCATCGGAATCTAAAACTGGACTCCCAGGAGAGGTTCAAATCATATAAAGTTAGAGTGTCAGTCCTCCTGTACTTAAGTCGGCATTGTGCCTCTTGTATTAAATTCGGATGCATTTTCTGTGTTTCATCATCAATGACAAGGTCCAAGGGATACAGTAAGCCTGAAGTGAAGCATCGGAATCTAAAACTGGACTCACAGGAGAGGTTCAAATCATAGAAAGTTAGAGTGTCAGTCCTCTTGTACTTAAGTCAGCATTGTGCCTTTTGTAATAAATTCGGATGTAATTTCTGTGTTTCATCGTCAATAAGAAGCTCCAAGGTATACAGTTAACCTGAAGTGAGGCATCGGAATCTAGAACTGGACTCACAGGAGAGGTTCAAATCATAGAAAGTCAGAGTGTCAGTCCTCTTGTACTTAAGTCGGCATTGTGCCTTTTGTATTAAATTCGGATGCAATTTCTGTGTTCCATTGTCAATAAGAAGGTCCACGGGATACAGTAAACCTGAAGTGACGCAGCGGAATCTAAAACTGGACCCACAGGAGGGGTTCAAATCATAGAAAGTTACAGTGTCAGTCCACTTGCACTTAAGTCGGCATTGTGCCTTTTGTAGTACATTCGGATGCAATTTCTGTGTTTCCTCGTAAATAAGAAGGTCCAAGGGATACAGTAAACCTGAAGTGAAGCATCGGAATCTAAAACTGGACTCACAGGAGAGGTTCAAATCATAGAAAGTTACAGTGTCAGTCCTCTTGTACTTAAGTCGGCATTGTGCCTTTTGTATTAAATTTGGATGCAATTTCTGTGTTTCATAGCCAATAAGAAGGTCCAAGGAATACAGTAAACCTCAAGTGAAGCATTGGATTCTAAAACTGGACTCACAGGAGTGTTTCAAAGCATAGAGAGTTAGAGTGTCAGTCCTCTTGTACTTAAGTCGGCATTATGCCATTTGTATTAAATTCGGATGCAATTTCTGTGTTTCATCGTCAATAAGAAGGCCCAAGGGATACAGTAAACCTGAAGTGAAGCATCGGATTCTAAAACTGGACTCACAGAAGAGGTTCAAATCATAGAAAATTAGAGTTTCAGTCCTCTTGTACTTTAGTAGGCCTTGTGCCTTTTGTATTTAATTCGGATGCAATCTCTGTGTTTCATCGTCCATAAGAGAGTCCAAGGGATACAGCAAACCTGAAGTGAAGCATCAGAATCTAAAACTGGACTCACAGGTGAGGATCAAATCATAGATAGTTACAGTTTCAGTCCTCTTGTACTTAAGTCGGCATTGTGCTTTTTGTATTACATTCCGATGCAATTTCTGTGTTTTATCGTCAATAACAAGGTCCAAGGTATACAGTAAACCTGAAGTGAAGCATCGGAATCTAAAACCGGACTCACAGGAGAGGTTCAAATCATAGAAAGTTAGAGTGTCAGTCCTCTTGTACTTAAGTCGGCATTGTGCCTTTTGTATTAAATTCAGATGCAATTACTGTGTTTCATCGTCAATAAGAAAGTCCAAGGTATACAGTTAACATAAAGTGAAGCATCGGAATCTAAAACTGGACTCACTGGAGAGGTTAAAATCATAGAAATTAGTGTTTCAGTCCTCTTGTACTTAAGTCGGCATTGTGCCTCTTGTATTAAATTCGGATGCATTTTCTGTGTTTCAGCGTCAATGAGAAGGTCCAAGGGATACAGTAAACCTGAAGTGAAGCATCGAAATCTAAAACTGGACATACAGGAGAGGTTCAAATCATAGAAAGTTAGAGTGTCAGTCCTTTTGTACTTAAGTCAGCACTGTGCCTTTTGTATTAAATTCGGATGCAATTTCTGTGTTTCATCGTCAATAAGAAGCTCCAAGGTATACAGTTAACCTGAAGTGAGGCATCGGAATCTAAAACTGGACTCACTGGAGAGGTTCAAATCATTGAAAGTTACGGTGTCAGTCCTCTTATACTTAAGTCGGCATTGTGCCTTTTGTATTAAATTCGGATGCAGTTTATGTGTTTCATCGTCAATAAGAAGGTCCAAGGGATACAGTAAACTTGAAGTGAAGCATCGGAATCTACAACTGGACTCACAGGAGAGGTTCAAATCATAGAATGTTACAGTGTCAGTCCTCTTGTACTTAAGTCGGCATTGTGCCTTTTGTATAACATTCGGATGCAATTTCTGTGTTTCGTCCTCAATAAGAAGGTCCAAGGGATACAGTAAACCTGAAGTGAAGCATCAGAATCTAAAACATGACTCACAGGAGAGGTTCAAATCATAGAAAGTTAGAGTGTCAGTCCTCTTGTACTTAAGTCGGCATTGTGCCTTTTGTATTAAATTCGGATGCAATTTCTGTGTTTCATCGTCAATAAGAAGGTCCAAGGGATACAGTAAACCTGAAGTGAAGCATCGGAATCTAAAAGCCGACTCACAGGAGCGGTTCAAATCATAGAGAGTTAGTGTGTCAGTCCTCTTGTACTTAAGTCGGCAATGTGTTTTTGTATTAAATTCGGATGCAATTTCTGTGCTTCATCGTCAATAAGAAGGTCCAAGGGATACAGAAAACTTGAAGTGAAGCATCGGAATCTAAAACTGGACTCACAGGAGAGGTTCAAATCATAGAAAATTAGAGTGTCAGTCCTCTTGTCCTTAAGTCGGCACTGTGCCTTTTGTATTAAATTTGGATGCAATTTCTGTGTTTCATCGCCAATAAGAAGGTCCAAGGGATACAGTAAACCTCAAGTGAAGCATTGGATTCAAAAACTGGACTCACAGGAGTGTTTCAAAGCATAGAGAGTTAGTGTCAGTCCTCTTGTACTTAAGTCGGCATTATGCCATTTGTATTAAATTCGGATGCAATTTCTGTGTTTCATCGTCAATAAGAAGGCCCAAGGGATACAGTAAACCTGAAGTGAAGCATCGGATTCTAAAACTGGACTCACAGGAGAGGTTCAAATCATAGAAAATTAGAGTTTCAGTCCTCTTGTACTTCAGTAGGCCTTGTGCCTTTTGTATTTAATTCGGATGCAATTTCTGTGTTTCATCGTCCATAAGAGAGTCCAAGGGATGCAGCAAACCTGAAGTGAAGCATCAGAATCTAAAACTGGACTCACAGGTGAGGATCAAATCATAGATAGTTACAGTTTTTAGTCCTCTTGTACATAAGTCGGCATTGTGCTTTTTGTATTACATTCCGATGCAATTTCTGTGTTTTATCGTCAATAACAAGGTCCAAGGTATACAGTAAACCTGAAGTGAAGCATCGGAATCTAAAACCGGACTCACAGGAGAGGTTCAAATCATAGAAAGTTAGTGTGTCAGTCCTCTTGTACTTAAGTCCGCATTGTGCCTTTTGTATTAACGTCAGATGCAATTACTGTGTTTCATCGTCAATAAGAAAGTCCAAGGTATACAGTTAACATAAAGTGAAGCATCGGCATCTAAAACTGGACTCACTGGAGAGGTTAAAATCATAGAAATTAGTGTTTCAGTCCTCTTGTACTTAAGTTGGCATTGTGCCTCTTGTATTAAATTCGGATGCATTTTCTGTGTTTCAGCGTCAATGAGAAGGTCCAAGGGATACAGTAAACCTGAAGTGAAGCATCGAAATCTAAAACTGGACTTACAGGAGAGGTTCAAATCTTAGAAAGTTAGAGTGTCAGTCCTTTTGTACTTAAGTCAGCACTGTGCCTTTTGTATTAAATTCGGATGCAATTTCTGTGTTTCATCGTCAATAAGAAGCTCCAAGGTATACAGTTAACCTGAAGTGAGGCATCGGAATCTAAAACTGGACTCACTGGAGAGGTTCAAATCATAGAAAGTCAGAGTGTCAGTCCTCTTGTACTTAAGTCGGCATTCTGCCTTTTGCATTAAATTCGGATGCAATTTCTTTGCTTCATTGTCAATAAGAAGGTGCTAGGGATACAGTAAACCTGAAGTGAAGCATCGGAATCCAAAACTGGACTCACTGGAGAGATTCAAATCATAGAAATTTAGAGTGTCAGTCCTCTTGTACTTCAGTCGGCACTCTGACCTTTGTATTAAATTCGGATGCAATTTCTGTGATTCATCGTCAATAAGAAGGTCCAACGTATACAGTAAACCTGAAGTGAAGCATCGGAATCTAAAACTGGACTCACAGGAGAGGTTCAAATCATAGAGAGTCAGAGTGTCAGCCCTCTTGTACTTAAGTCGGCATTGTGCCTTTTGTATTAAAATCGGATGCAATTTCTGTCTTTCATCGTTAATGAGAAGGTCCAAGGTATACGGTTAACCTGAAGTGAAGCATCGGAATCTGAAACTGGACTCACAGGAGAGGTTCAAATCATAGAAAGTTAGTGTTTCAGTCTTATTGTACTGAAGTCAGAATTGTTTCTTTTGTATTAAATTTGGATGCAAATTCTGTGTTTCATCGTCAGTAAGAAGGTCCAAGGGATACAGTAAAACTTAAGTGATGCATTGGAATCTAAAACTGGACTCCCAGGAGAGGTTCAAATCATATAAAGTTAGAGTGTCAGTCCTCCTGTACTTAAGTCGGCATTGTGCCTCTTGTATTAAATTCGGATGCATTTTCTGTGTTTCATCATCAATGACAAGGTCCAAGGGATACAGTAAGCCTGAAGTGAAGCATCGGAATCTAAAACTGGACTCACAGGAGAGGTTCAAGTCGTAGAAAGTTAGAGTGTCAGTCCTCTTGTACTTAAGTCAGCATTGTGCCTTTTGTAATAAATTCGGATGTAATTTCTGTGTTTCATCGTCAATAAGAAGCTCCAAGGTATACAGTTAACCTGAAGTGAGGCATCGGAATCTAGAACTGGACTCACAGGAGGGGTTCAAATCATAGAATGTCAGAGTGTCAGTCCTCTTGTACTTAAGTCGGCATTGTGCCTTTTGTATTAAATTCGGATGCAATTTCTGTGTTCCATTGTCAATAAGAAGGTCCACGGGATACAGTAAACCTGAAGTGAAGCAGCGGAATCTAAAACTGGACTCACAGGAGGGGTCCAAATCATAGAAAGTTACAGTGTCAGTGCACTTGCACTTAAGTCGGCATTGTGCCTTTTGTAGTACATTCGGATGCAATTTCTGTGTTTCCTCGTAAATAAGAAGGTCCAAGGGATACAGTAAACCTGAAGTGAAGCATCGGAATCTAAAACTGGACTCACAGGAGAGGTTCAAATCATAGAAAGTTACAGTGTCAGTCCTCTTGTACTTAAGTCGGCATTGTGCCTTTTGTATAACATTCGGATGCAATTTCTGTGTTTCGTTGTCAATAAGAAGGTCCAAGGGATACAGTAAACCTGAAGTGAAGCATCAGAATCTAAAACAGGACTCACAGGAGAGGTTCAAATCATAGAAAGTTACGGTGTCAGTCCTCTTGTACTTAAGTCGGCATTGTGCCTTTTGTATTAAATTCGGATGCAATTTCTGTGTTTCATCGTCAATAAGAAGGTCCAAGGGATACAGTAAACTTGAAGTGAAGCATCGGAATCTAAAACTGGACTCACAGGAGAGGTTCAAATCATAGAAAGTTACAGTGTCAGTCCTCTTGTACTTAAGTCGGCATTGTGCCTTTTGTATAACATTCGGATGCAATTTCTGTGTTTCGTCCTCAATAAGAAGGTCCAAGGGATACAGTAAACCTGAAGTGAAGCATCAGAATCTAAAACAGGACTCACAGGAGAGGTTCAAATCATAGAAAGTTAGAGTGTCAGTCCTCTTGTACTTAAGTCAGCATTGTGCCTTTTGTAATAAATTCGGATGCAATTTCTGTGTTTCATCGTCAATAAGAAGCTCCAAGATATACAGTTAACCTGAAGTGAGGCATCGGAATATAGAACTGGACTCACAGGAGAGGTTCAAATCATAGAAAGTCAGAGTGTCAGTCCTCTTGTACTTAAGTCGGCATTGTGCCTTTTGTATTAAATTCGGATGCAATTTCTGTGTTCCATTGTCAATAAGAAGGTCCACGGGATACAGTAAACCTGAAGTGAAGCAGCGGAATCTAAAACTGGACTCACAGGAGGGGTTCAAATCATAGAAAGTTACAGTGTCAGTCCACTTGCACTTAAGTCGGCATTGTGCCTTTTGTAGTACATTCGGATGCAATTTCTGAGTTTCCTCGTAAATAAGAAGGTCCAAGGGATACAGTAAACCTGAAGTGAAGCATCGGAATCTAAAGCTGGACTTACAGTAGTGGTTCAAATCATAGAAAGTTAGAGTGTCAGTCCTCTTGTACTTAAGTCAGCATTGTGCCTTTTGTATTAAATTCGGATGCAATTTCTGTGTTTCATCGTCAATAAGAAGCCCCAAGGTATACAGATAACCTGACGTGAGGCATCGGAATGTAAAACTGGACTCATTGGAGAGGTTCAAATCATAGAAAGTCAGAGTGTCAGTCCTCTTGTACTTAAGTCGGCATTGTGCCTTTTGTATTAAATTCGGATGCAATTTCTGTGTTTCATCGTCAATAAGAAGGTCCAAGGTATACAGTAAACCTGAAGTGAAGCATCGGAATCTAAAACTGGACTCACAGGAGAGGTTCAAATCATAGAGAGTTAGAGTGTCAGTCCTCTTGTACTTAAGTCGGCATTATGCCTTTTGTATTAAATTCAGATACAATTTCTGTGTTTCATCGTCAATTAGAAGGTCCAAGGGATACAGTAAACCTGAAGCGAAGCATCAGAATCTAAAGCAGGACTCACAGGGGAGGTTCAAATCATAGAATGTTACGGTGTAGTTTCCTCTTGTACTTAAGTCGGCATTGTGCCTTTTGTATTAAATTTGGATGCAATTTCTGTGTTTTATCGTCAATAACAAGGTCCAAGGTATACAGTAATCCTGAAGTGAGGCATCGGAATCTAAAACTGGACTCACAGGAGCGGTTCAAATCATAGAAAGTTAGAGTGTCAGTCCTCTTGCACTTAAGTAGGCATTGTGCCTTTTGTATTAAATTCGGATGCAATTTCTGTGTTTCATCGGCAATAAGAAGGTCCAAGGGATACAGTAAATCTGAAGTGAAGCATCAGAATCTAAAACAGGACTCACAGGAGAGGTTCAAATCATAGAAAGTTACGGTGTCAGTCCTCTTGTACTTAAGTCGTCCTTGTGCCATTTGTATTAAATTCGGATGTAAATTCTGTGTTTCATCGTCAAAAACAAGGTCCAAGGTATACAGTAAACCTAAAGTGATGCATCGGAATCTAAAACTGGGGGCCCAGGAGAGGTTCAAATCATAGAAGGTTAGAGTGTCAGTCCTCTTGTACTTAAGTCGGCATTGTACCTCTTGTATTAAATTCGGATGCATTTTCTGTGTTTCATCGTCAATGAGAAGGTACAAGAGATACAGTAAACCTGAAGTGAAGCAATGGAATCTAAAACTGGACTCACAGGAGAGGTTCAAATCATAGAAAGTTAGAGAGTCAGTCCTTTTGTACTTAAGTCGGCATTGTGCCTTTTGTATTAAATTTGCATGAAATTTCTGTTTCATTGTCAATAAGAAGGACCAAGGATACCGTAAACCTGAAGTGAAGCATCGGAATCTGAAACTGGACTCACAGGAGAGGTTCAAATCATAGAAAGTTAGAGTGTCAGTCCTCTTGTACTTAAGTCTGCATTGTGCCTTTTGTATTAAATTCGGATGCAATTTCTGTGTTTCATCGTCAATAAGAAGGTCCAAGGGATACAGTAAACTTGAAGTGAAGAATCGGAATCTAAAACTGCCCTCACGGGAGAGGTTCTAATCATAGATAGTTAGACTGTCAGTCCTCTCGTACTTAAGTCGGCATTGTGCCCTTTGTATTAAATTCAGATGCAATTTCTATGTTTCATCGTCTATAAGAAGGTCCATGGGATACAGTAAACCTGAAGTGAAGCATCGGAATCTAAAACTGGACTCACAGGAGAGGTTCAAATCATAGAAAGTTAGAGTGTCAGTCCTCTTGTCTTTAAGTAGGCATTGTGCCTTTTGTATGAAATTCGGATGCAATTTCTGTGTTTCATCGTCCATAAGAAGCTCCAAGGGATACAGTAAACCTGTAGTGAAGCATCATAATCTAAAACAGGACTCACAGGAGAGTTTCAAATCATAGAAAGTAACCGTGTCAGTCCTCTTGTACTTAAATCAGCATTGTGCCATTTGTATTAAATTCGGATGCAATTTCTGTGTTTCATCGTCAATAAGAAGGTCCAAGGGATACAGTAAACCTGAAGTGAACCATCAGAATCTAAAACAGGACTCACAGGAAGTATTAATCATAGAAAGTTACGGTGTCAGTCCTCTTGTACTTAAGTCGGCATTGTGCCTTTTGTATTAAATTGGGATTCAATTTCTGTGTTTTATCGTCAATAACAAGGTCTAAGGTCTACAGTTAACCTGAAGTGAAGCATCGGAATCTAAAACTGGACTCACTGGAGAGGTTCAAATCATAGAAAGTTCGAGTGTCAGTCCTCTTGTACTTAAGTAGGCATTGTGCCATTTGTATTAAATTCGGATGCAATTTCTGTGTTTCATCGTCCATAAGAAGGTCCAAGGGATACAGTAAACCTGAAGTGAAGCATCGGATTCTAAAACTGGACTCACAGGAGAGGTTCAAATCATAGGAAATTAGAGTTTCAGCCCTCTTGTACTTAAGTAGGCCTTGTGCTTTTTGTATTTAATTCGGATGCAATTTCTGTGTTTCATCGTCCATAAGAGGGTCAAAGGGATACAGCAAACCTGAAGTGAAGCATCAGAATCTAAAACTGGACTCACAGGAGAGGATCAAATCATAGATAGTTACAGTGTCAGTCCCCTAGTACTTCAGTCGGCATTGTGCTTTTTGTATTACATTCGGATGCAATTTCTGTGTTTTATCGTCAATAACAAGGTCCAAGGTATACTGTTAACCTGAAGTGAAGCATCGGAATCTAAAACCGGACTCACAGGAGAGGTTCAAGTCATAGAAAGTTAGAGTGTCTGTCCTCTTGTACTTAAGTCGGCATTGTGCCTTTTGTATTAAATTCGGATGCAATTACTGTGTTTCATCGTCAATAAGAAGGTCCAAGTTATACAGTTAACATAAAGTGAGGCATCGGAATCTAAAACTGGACTCACAGGAGAGGTTAAAATCATAGAAAATTAGTGTTTCAGTCCTCTTGTACTTAAGTCGCCATTGTGCCTCTTGCATTAAATTCGGATGCATTTTCTGTGTTTCAGCGTCAATGAGAAGGTCCAAGGGATACAGTACACCTGAAGTGAAGCATCGGAATCTAAAATTGGACTTACAGGAGAGGTTCAAATCATAGAAAGTTAGAGTGTCAGTCCTCTTGTACTTAAGTCAGCATTGTGCCTTTTGTATTAAATTCGGATGCAATTTTTGTGTTTCATCGTCAATAAGAAGCTCCAAGGCATACAGTTAACCTGAAGTGATGCATTGGAATCTAAAACTGGACTCCCAGGAGAGGTTCAAATCATATAAAGTTAGAGTGTCAGTCCTCCTGTACTTAAGTCGGCATTGTGCCTCTTGTATTAAATTCGGATGCATTTTCTGTGTTTCATCATCAATGACAAGGTCCAAGGGATACAGTAAGCCTGAAGTGAAGCATCGGAATCTAAAACTGGACTCACAGGAGAGGTTCAAATCGTAGAAAGTTAGAGTGTCAGTCCTCTTGTACTTAAGTCAGCATTGTGCCTTTTGTAATAAATTCGGATGTAATTTCTGTGTTTCATCGTCAATAAGAAGCTCCAAGGTATACAGTTAACCTGAAGTGAGGCATCGGAATCTAGAACTGGACCCACAGGAGAGGTTCAAATCATAGAATGTCAGAGTGTCAGTCCTCTTGTACTTAAGTCGGCATTGTGCCTTTTGTATTAAATTCGGATGCAATTTCTGTGTTCCATTGTCAATAAGAAGGTCCACGGGATACAGTAAACCTGAAGTGAAGCAGCGGAATCTAAAACTGGACTCACAGGAGGGGTTCAAATCATAGAAAGTTACAGTGTCAGTCCACTTGCACTTAAGTCGGCATTGTGCCTTTTGTAGTACATTCGGATGCAATTTCTGTGTTTCCTCGTAAATAAGAAGGTCCAAGGGATACAGTAAACCTGAAGTGAAGCATCGGAATCTAAAACTGGACTCACAGGAGAGGTTCAAATCATAGAAAGTTACAGTGTCAGTCCTCTTGTACTTAAGTCGGCATTGTGCCTTTTGTATAACATTCGGATGCAATTTCTGTGTTTCGTTGTCAATAAGAAGGTCCAAGGGATACAGTAAACCTGAAGTGAAGCATCAGAATCTAAAACAGGACTCACAGGAGAGGTTCAAATCATAGAAAGTTACGGTGTCAGTCCTCTTGTACTTAAGTCGGCATTGTGCCTTTTGTATTAAATTCGGATGCAATTTCTGTGTTTCATCGTCAATAAGAAGGTCCAAGGGATACAGTAAACTTGAAGTGAAGCATCGGAATCTAAAACTGGACTCACAGGAGAGGTTCAAATCATAGAAAGTTACAGTGTCAGTCCTCTTGTACTTAAGTCGGCATTGTGCCTTTTGTATAACATTCGGATGCAATTTCTGTGTTTCGTCCTCAATAAGAAGGTCCAAGGGATACAGTAAACCTGAAGTGAAGCATCAGAATCTAAAACAGGACTCACAGGAGAGGTTCAAATCATAGAAAGTTAGAGTGTCAGTCCTCTTGTACTTAAGTCAGCATTGTGCCTTTTGTAATAAATTCGGATGCAATTTCTGTGTTTCATCGTCAATAAGAAGCTCCAAGATATACAGTTAACCTGAAGTGAGGCATCGGAATATAGAACTGGACTCACAGGAGAGGTTCAAATCATAGAAAGTCAGAGTGTCAGTCCTCTTGTACTTAAGTCGGCATTGTGCCTTTTGTATTAAATTCGGATGCAATTTCTGTGTTCCATTGTCAATAAGAAGGTCCACGGGATACAGTAAACCTGAAGTCAAGCAGCGGAATCTAAAACTGGACTCACAGGAGGGGTTCAAATCATAGAAAGTTACAGTGTCAGTCCACTTGCACTTAAGTCGGCATTGTGCCTTTTGTAGTACATTCGGATGCAATTTCTGAGTTTCCTCGTAAATAAGAAGGTCCAAGGGATACAGTAAACCTGAAGTGAAGCATCGGAATCTAAAGCTGGACTTACAGTAGTGGTTCAAATCATAGAAAGTTAGAGTGTCAGTCCTCTTGTACTTAAGTCAGCATTGTGCCTTTTGTATTAAATTCGGATGCAATTTCTGTGTTTCATCGTCAATAAGAAGCCCCAAGGTATACAGATAACCTGACGTGAGGCATCGGAATGTAAAACTGGACTCATTGGAGAGGTTCAAATCATAGAAAGTCAGAGTGTCAGTCCTCTTGTACTTAAGTCGGCATTGTGCCTTTTGTATTAAATTCGGATGCAATTTCTGTGTTTCATCGTCAATAAGAAGGTCCAAGGTATACAGTAAACCTGAAGTGAAGCATCGGAATCTAAAACTGGACTCACAGGAGAGGTTCAAATCATAGAGAGTTAGAGTGTCAGTCCTCTTGTACTTAAGTCGGCATTGTGCCTTTTGTATTAAATTTGGATGCAATTTCTGTGTTTTATCGTCAATAACAAGGTCCAAGGTATACAGTAAACCTGAAGTGAGGCATCGGAATCTAAAACTGGACTCACAGGAGCGGTTCAAATCATAGAAAGTTAGAGTGTCAGTCCTCTTGCACTTAAGTAGGCATTGTGCCTTTTGTATTAAATTCGGATGCAATTTCTGTGTTTCATCGGCAATAAGAAGGTCTAAGGGATACAGTAAATCTGAAGTGAAGCATCAGAATCTAAAACAGGACTCACAGGAGAGGTTCAAATCATAGAAAGTTACGGTGTCAGTCCTCTTGTACTTAAGTCGTCATTGTGCCTTTTGTATTAAATTCGGATGTAAATTCTGTGTTTCATCGTCAAAAACAAGGTCCAAGGTATACAGTAAACCTAAAGTGATGCATCGGAATCTAAAACTGGGGGCCCAGGAGAGGTTCAAATCATAGAAGGTTAGAGTGTCAGTCCTCTTGTACTTAAGTCGGCATTGTACCTCTTGTATTAAATTCGGATGCATTTTCTGTGTTTCATCGTCAATGAGAAGGTACAAGAGATACAGTAAACCTGAAGTGAAGCAATGGAATCTAAAACTGGACTCACAGGAGAGGTTCAAATCATAGAAAGTTAGAGTGTCAGTCCTCTTGTACTTAAGTCGGCATTGTGCCTTTTGTATTAAATTCGGATGCAATTTCTGTGTTTCATCGTCAATAAGAAGGTCCAAGGGATACAGTAAACTTGAAGTGAAGATTCGGAATCTAAAACTGCCCTCACGGGAGAGGTTCAAATCATAGATAGTTAGACTGTCAGTCCTCTCGTACTTAAGTCGGCATTGTGCCCTTTGTATTAAATTCAGATGCAATTTCTATGTTTCATCGTCTATAAGAAGGTCCATGGGATACAGTAAACCTGAAGTGAAGCATCGGAATCTAAAACTGGACTCACAGGAGAGGTTCAAATCATAGAAAGTTAGAGTGTCAGTCCTCTTGTCCTTAAGTAGGCATTGTGCCTTTTGTATGAAATTCGGATGCAATTTCTGTGTTTCATCGTCCATAAGAAGCTCCAAGGGATACAGTAAACCTGTAGTGAAGCATCATAATCTAAAACAGGACTCACAGGAGAGTTTCAAATCATAGAAAGTAACGGTGTCAGTCCTCTTGTACTTAAATCAGCATTGTGCCATTTGTATAAAATTCGGATGCAATTTCTGTGTTTCATCGTCAATAAGAAGGTCCAAGGGATACAGTAAACCTGAAGTGAACCATCAGAATCTAAAACAGGACTCACAGGATGTATTAATCATAGAAAGTTACGGTGTCAGTCCTCTTGTACTTAAGTCGGCATTGTGCCTTTTGTATTAAATTGGGATTCAATTTCTGTGTTTTATCGTCAATAACAAGGTCTAAGGTCTACAGTTAACCTGAAGTGAAGCATCGGAATCTAAAACTGGACTCACTGGAGAGGTTCAAATCATAGAAAGTTCGAGTGTCAGTCCTCTTGTACTTAAGTAGGCATTGTGCCATTTGTATTAAATTCGGATGCAATTTCTGTGTTTCATCGTCCATAAGAAGGTCCAAGGGATACAGTAAACCTGAAGTGAAGCATCGGATTCTAAAACTGGACTCACAGGAGTGTTTCAAATCATAGGAAATTAGAGTTTCAGCCCTCTTGTACTTAAGTAGGCCTTGTGCCTTTTGTATTTAATTCGGATGCAATTTCTGTGTTTCATCGTCCATAAGAGGGTCAAAGGGATACAGCAAACCTGAAGTGAAGCATCAGAATCTATAACTGGACTCACAGGAGAGGATCAAATCATAGATAGTTACAGTGTCAGTCCCCTAGTACTTAAGTCGGCATTGTGCTTTTTGTATTACATTCGGATGCAATTTCTGTGTTTTATCGTCAATAACAAGGTCCAAGGTATACAGTTAACCTGAAGTGAAGCATCGGAATCTAAAACCGGACTCACAGGAGAGGTTCAAGTCATAGAAAGTTAGAGTGTCTGTCCTCTTGTACTTAAGTCGGCATTGTGCCTTTTGTATTAAATTCGGATGCAATTACTGTGTTTCATCGTCAATAAGAAGGTCCAAGGTATACAGTTAACATAAAGTGAAGCATCGGAATCTAAAACTGGACTCACAGGAGAGGTTAAAATCATAGAAAATTAGTGTTTCAGTCCTCTTGTACTTAAGTCGCCATTGTGCCTCTTGCATTAAATTCGGATGCATTTTCTGTGTTTCAGCGTCAATGAGAAGGTCCAAGGGATACAGTACACCTGAAGTGAAGCATCGGAATCTAAAATTGACCTTACAGGAGAGGTTCAAATCATAGAAAGTTAGAGTGTCAGTCCTCTCGTACTTAAGTCAGCATTGTGCCTTTTGTATTAAATTCGGATGCAATTTCTGTGTTTCATCGTCAATAAGAAGCTCCAAGGCATACAGTTAACCTGAAGTGAGGCATCGGAATCTAAAACTGGACTCACTGGAGATGTTCAAATCATAGAAAGTCAGAGTGTCAGTCCTCTTGTACTTAAGTCGGCATTGTGCCTTTTGTATTAAATTCGGATGCAATTTCTGTGTTTCATTGTCAATAAGAAGGTCCAAGGGATACAGTAAACCTGAAGTAAAGCATCGGAATCCAAAACTGGACTCACAGGAGAGGTTCAAATCATTGAAATTTAGAGTGTCAGTCCTCTTGTATTTCAGTCGGCACTGTGACTTTTGTATTAAATTCGGATGCAATTTCTGTGTTTCATCGTCAATAAGAAGGTCCAACGTATACAGTAAACCTGAAGTGAAGCATCGAAATCTAAAACTGGACTCACATTAGAGGTTCAAATCATAGAAATTTAGAGTGTCACTCCTCTTGTACTTAAGTAGGCATTGTGCGTTTTGTATTAAATTCGGATGCAATTTCTGTGTTTCATCGTCAATAAGAAAGTCCAAGGGATACAGTAAACCTGAAGTGAAGCTCCAGAATCTAAATCAGGTCTCACAGGAGTGGTTTCAATCATAGAAAGTTACAGAGTCAGTCCTCTTGTACTTAAGTCGGCATTGTGCCTTTTGTATTAAAATCGGATGCAATTTCTGTCTTTCATCGTTAATGAGAAGGTCCAAGGTATACAGTTAACCTGAAGTGAAGCTTCGGAATCTGAAACTGGACTCACAGGAGAGGTTCAAATCATAGAAAGTTAGTGTTTCAGTCTTCTTGTACTGAAGTCAGCATTGTGTCTTTTGTATTAAATTCGGATGCAATTTCTGTGTTTCATCGTCAGTAAGAAAGTCCAAGGGATACAGTAAACCTTAAGTGATGCATTGGAATCTAAAACTGGACTCCCAGGAGAGGTTCAAATCATATAAAGACAGAGTGTCAGTCCTAATGTACTTAAGTCGGCATTGTGCCTCTTGTATTAAATTCGGATGCATTTTCTGTGTTTCATCATCAATGACAAGGTCCAAGGGATACAGTAAGCCTCAAGTGAAGCATCGGAATCTAAAACTGGACCCACACGAGAGGTTCAAATCATAGAAAGTTAGAGTGTCAGTCCTCTTGTACTTAAGTCAGCATTGTGCTTTTTGTAATAAATTCGGATGCAATTTCTGTGTTTCATCGTCAATAAGAAGCTCCAAGGTGTACAGTTAACCTGAAGTGAGGCCTCGGAATCTAGAACTGGACTCACAGGAGAGGTTCAAATCATGGAAAGTCAGAGTGTCAGTCCTCCTGTACTTAAGTCGGCATTGTGCCTTTGGATTAAATTCGGATGCAATTTCTGTGTTTCATTGTCAATAAGAAGGTCCAAGGGATACAGCAAACCTGAAGTGAAGCATCGGAATCTAAAACTGGACTGACGGGAGAGGTTCAAATCATAGAAAGTTAGAGTGTCAGACCTCTTGTACTTAAGTCGGCATTGTGCCTTTTGTATTAAATTCGGATGCAATTTCTGTGTTTCATCGTCAATAAGAAGGTCCAAGGGATACAGTAAACCTGAAGTGAAGCATCGGAATCTAAAAGTGGACTCACAGGAGCGGTTCAAATCATAGAGAGTTAGTGTGTCAGTCCTCTTGTACTTAAGTCGGCATTGTGTTTTTGTATTAAATTCGGATGCAATGTCTGTGCTTCATCGTCAATTAGAAGGTCCAAGGGATACAGAAAACCTGAAGTGAAGCATCGGAATCTAAAACTGGACTCACAGGAGAGGTTCAAATCATAGAAAATTAGAGTGTCAGTCCTCTTGTCCTTAAGTCGGCACTGTGCCTTTTGTATTAAATTTGGATGCAATTTCTGTGTTTCATCGCCAATAAGAAGGTCCAAGGGATACAGTAAACCTCAAGTGAAGCATTGGATTCTAAAACTGGACTCACAGGAGTGTTTCAAAGCATAGAGAGTTAGAGTGTCAGTCCTCTTGTACTTAAGTCGTCATTATGCCTTTTGTATTAAATTCGGATGCAATTTCTGTGTTTCATCGTCAATAAGAAGGCCCAAGGGATACAGTAAACCTGCAGTGAAGCATCGGAATCTAAAACTGGACTCACAAAAGAGGTTCAAATCGTAGAAAATTAGAGTGTCAATCGTCTTGTACTTAAGTCGGCATTGTGCGTTTTGTATTAAATTCGGATGCAATTTCTGTGATTCATCGTCAATAAGAAGGTCCAAGGGATACAGTAAGCACGAAGTGAAGCATCGGAATCTAAAACTGGAATCACAGGAGATGTTCAAATCATAGAAAGTTAGAGTGTCATCGTCTTGTACTTAAGTCGGCATTGTGCCTTTTGTATTAAATTCGAATGCAATTTCTGAGTTTCATCGTCAATAAGAAGGTCCAAGGGATACAGTAAACCTAAAGTGAGACATCGGAATCTAAAACTGGACTGACAGGAGAGGTTCAAATCATAGAGAGTTAGAGTGTCAGTCCACTTGTACTTAAGTCGGCATTGCGCCTTTTGTATTAAATTCGGATGCAATTTCTTTGTTTCGTCGTCAATAAGAAGGTCCAAGGGAAACAGTAAACCTAAAGTGCAGCATCGGAATCTAAATCTGGACTCACTGGAGAGGTTCAAATCATAGAAAGTTTTGGTGTCAGTCCTCTTGTACTTAAGTCGGCATTGTGCCTTTTGTACTAATTCGGATGCAATTTCTGTGTTTCATCGTCAATAAGAAATTCCAAGTGATACAGTAAACCTGAAGTGAAGCATCGGAGTCTAAAACTGGACTCACGGGACAGGTTCAAATCATGGAAAATTAGAGTGTCAGTCCTCTTGTACTTAAGTCGGCACTGTGTCTTTTGTATTAAATTCGGATGCAATTTCTGTGTTTCATCGTCAATAAGAAGGTCCAAGGGATACAGTAAACCTGAAGTGAACCATCGGAATCTAAAACACGACTCACAGGAGAGTTTCAAATAATAGAGAGTTAGAGTGTCAGTCCTCTTCAACTTAAGTCGGCATTATGCCTTTTGTATTAAATTCGGATGCAATTTCTGTGTTTCATCGACAATAAGAAGGTCCAAGGGATACAGTAAACCAGAAGTAATGCATCGGAATCTAAAACTGGACTCACAGGACAGGATCAAATCATAGAAAGTTAGAGTGTCATTCCTCTTGTACTTAAGTCGGCATTGTGCCTTTTGTATTAAAGTCGGATGCAATTTCTGTGTTTCATCGTCAATAAGAGGGTCCAAGGATTACAGTAAACCTGAAGTGAAGCATCGTAATCTAAAACTGGACTCACAGGAGAGTTTCAAATCATAGAGAGTTAGAGTGTCAGTCCTCTTGTACTTAAGTCGGCATTATGCCTTTTGTATTAAATTCGGATGCAATTTCTGTGTTTCGTCGTCAATAAGAAGGCCCAAGGGATACAGTAAACCTGCAGTGAAGCATCCGAATTTAAAACTGGACTCACAAAAGAGGGTCAAATCATAGAAAATTAGAGTGTCAGTCGTCTTGTACTTAAGTCGGCATTGTGCCTTTTGTATTAAATTCGAATGCAATTTCTGTGTTTCATCGTCAATAAGAAGGTCCAAGGGATACAGTAAACCTGAAGTGAGACATCGGAATCTAAAACTGGACTGACAGGAGTGGTTCAAATCATAGAGAGTTAGAGTGTCAGTCCGCTTGTACTTAAGTCGGCATTGTGCATTTTGTATTAAATTCGGATGCAATTTCTTTGTTTCGTCGTCAATAAGAAGTTCGAAGGGATACAGTAAACCTAAAGTGCAGCATCGGAATCTAAAACTGGATTCACTGGAGAGTATCAAATCATAGAAAGTTTGAGTGTCAGTCCTCTTGTACTTAAGTCGGCATTTTGCATTTTGTACTAAATCGGATGCAATTTCTGTGTTTCATCGTCAATTAGAAGGTCCAAGTGATACAGTAAACCTGAAGTGAAGCATCGGAATATAAAACTGGACTCACGGGACAGGTTCAAATCATGGAAAATTAGAGTGTCAGTCCTCTTGTACTTAAGTCGGCACTGTGCCTTTTGTATTAAATTCGGATGCAATTTCTGTGTTTCATCGTCAATAAGAAGGTCCAAGGGATACAGTAAACCTGAAGTGAAAAATCGGAATCTAAAACTGGACTCACAGGAGAGGTTCAGATCATAGAGAGTTAGAGTGTCAGTCCTCTTGTACTCAAGTCGGCATTATGCCTTTTGTATTAAATTCGGAAGCAATTTCTGTGTTTCGTCGTCAATAAGAAGGTCCAAGGGATACAGTAAACCTGAAGTGAAGCATCGGAATCTAAAACTGGACTGACAGGAGAGGTTCAAATCATAGAGAGTTACAGTGTCAGTCCTCTTGTACTTAAGTCGGCACTGTGCCTTTTGTATTAAATTTGCTTGCAATTTCTATGTTTCATTGTCAAAAAGAAGGTCCAAGGGAAACCGTAAACCTTAAGTAAAGCATCGGAATCTAAAACTGGACTCACAGGAGAGGTTCAAATCATAGAAAGTTAGAATTTCAGTCCTCTTGTACTTAAGTCGGCAATGTGCCTTTTGTATTAAATTCGGATGCAATTTCTGTGTTTCATCGTCAATAAGAAGGTCCAAGGGATACAGTAAACTTGAAGTGAAGCATCGGAATCTAAAACTGGACTCACAGGAGAGGTTCTAACCATAGAAAGTTTGAGTGTCAGTCCTCTTGCACTTAAGTCGGCATTGTGCTTTTGTATTAATTTCGGATGCAATTTCTGTGTTTCATCGTCCATAAGAAGGTCCAAGGGATACAGCAAACCTGAAGTGAAGCATCAGAATCTAAAACTGGACTCACAGGAGATAATTAAATCATAGATAGTTACAGTGTCAGTCCTCTTGCACTTAAGTCGGCATTGTGCTTTTTGTATTACATTCGGATGCAATTTCTGTGTTTTATCGTCAATAACAAGGTCCAAGGTATACAGTAAACCTGAAGTGTAGCATCGGAATCTAAAACCGGACTCACAGGAGACGTTCCAATCATAGAAAGTTAGAGTGTCAGTCCTCTTGTACTTAAGTCGGCATTGTGCCTTTTGTATTAAATTCGGATGCAATTACTGTGTTTCTTCGTCAATAAGAAGGTCCAAGGTATACAGTTAACATAAAGTGTAGCATCGGAATCTAAAACTGGACTCACAGGAGAGGTTAAAATCATAGAAAGTTAGTGTTTCAGTCCTCTTGCACTTAAGTCGGCATTGTGCCTCTTGTATTAATTTCGGATGCTTTTTCTGTGTTTCATCGTCAATGAGAAAGTCCAAGGGATACAGTAAACCTGAAGTGAAGCATCGGAATCTAAAACTGGACTTACAGGAGATTTTCAAATCATAGAAAGTTAGAGTGTCAGTCCTCTTGTACTTAAGTCAGCATTGTGCTTTTTGTACTAAATTCGGATGCAATTTCTGTGTTTCAGCGTCAATAAGAAGCTCCAAGATATACAGTTAACCTGAAGTGAGGCATCGGAATCTAAAACTGGACTCACTGGACAGGTTCAAATCATAGAAAGTCAGTGTGTCAGTCCTCTTGTACTTAAGTCGGCATTGTGCCTTTTGTATTTAATTATGTTGCAATTTCTGTGTTTCATCGTCAATAAGAAGGTCCAAGGGATACAGTAAACCTGAAGTGAAGCATCAGAATCTAAAACAGGACTCAAAGGGAGGTTCAAATCATAGAAAGTTACGGTGTCAGTCCTCTTGTACTTAAGTCGGCATCGTGCCTTTTGTATTAAATTCGGATGCAATTTCTGTGTTATATCGTCAATAACAAGGTCCAAAGTATACAGTAAACCTGAAGTGAAGCATCGGAATCTAAAACTGGACTCACAGGAGAGGTTCAAGTCATAGAGTGACAGAGTGTCAGTCGTTTTGTACTTAAGTCAGCATTGTGCCTTTTGTATTAATTTCGGATGCAATTTCTGTGTTTCATCGTCAATAAGAAGCTCCAAGGTATACAGTTAACCTGAAGTGAGGTATCGGAGTCTAAAACTGGAGTGACAGGAGAGGTTCAAATCATAGAAAGTTAGAGAGTCAGTCCTCTTGTACTAAAGTCGGCATTGTGCCTTTTGTATTAAATTCGGATGCAATTTCTGTGTTTCATCGTCAATAAGAAGGTCCAAGGGATACAGTAAACCTGATGTGAAGCTTCGGAATCTAAAAGTGAACTCAAAGGAGCGGTTCAAATCATAGAGAGTTAGTGTGTCAGTCCTCTTGTACTTAAGTCGGCATTGTGCCTTTTGTATTAAATTCGGACGCAATTTCTGTGTTTCATAGTCAATAAGAAGGTCCAAGGGATACAGTAAACCTGAAGTGAAGCATAGGAATCTAAAACTGGACTCACAGGAGAGGTTCAAATCATAGAAATTTAGAGTGTGAGTCCTCTTGTCCTTAAGTCGGCACTGTGCCTTTTGTATTACATTCGGATGCAATTTCTGTGTTTCATCGTCAATAAGAAAGTCCAAGGGATACAGTAAACCTGAAGTGAAGCATCGGATTCTAAAACTGGACTCACAGGAGAGGTTCAAATGATAGAGAGTTAGAGTGTCAGTCCTCTTGTACTTAAGTCGGCATTATGCCTTTTGTATTAAGTTCGGATGCAATTTCTGTGTTTCGTCGTCAATAAGAAGGTCCAAGGGATACAGTAAACTGCAGTGAAGCATCGGAATCTAAAACTGGACTCACAAAAGAGGTTCAAATCATAGACAGTTAGAGTGTCAGTCGTCTTGTACTTAAGTCTGCATTGTGCCTGTTGTATTAAATTCGTATGCAATATCTGTGTTTCATCGTCAATAAGAAGGTCCAAGGGATACAATAAACATGAAGTGAAGCATCGGAATCTGAAACTGGACTGACAGGAGAGGTTCAAATCATAGAGAGTTAGAGTGTCAGTCCACTTGTACTTAAGTCGGCATTGCGCCTTTTGTATTAAATTCGGATGCAATTTCTTTGTTTCATCGTCAATAAGAAGGTCCAAGGGATACAGTAATCCTATAGTGCAGCATCGGAATCTAAAACTGGACTCTCTGGAGAGGTTCAAATCATAGAAAGTTTGAGTGTCAGTCCTCTTGTACTTAAGTCGGCATTGTGCCTTTTGTACTAATTCGGAGGCAATTTCTGTGTTTCATCGTCAATAAGAAGGTCCAAGTGATACAGTAAACCTGAAGTGAAGCATCGAAATCTAAAACTGGACTCACGGGACAGGTTCAAATCATGGAAAATTAGAGTGTCAGTCCTCTTGTACTTAAATCGGCACTGTGCCTTTTGTATAAAATTCGGATGCAATTTCTGTGTTTCATCGTCAATAAGAAGGTCTAAGGGATACAGTAAACCTGAAGTGAACCATCGGAATCCAAAACTGGACTCACAGGATAGGTTCAAATCATAGAGAGTTAGAGTGTCAGTCCTCTTGTACTTAAGTCGGTATTATGCCTTTTGTATTAATTTCGGAAGCAATTTCTGTGTTTCGTCGTCAATAAGAAGGTCCAAGGGATACAATAAACACGAAGTGAAGCATCGGAATCTGAAACTGGACTCACAGGAGATGTTCAAATCATAGAAAGTTAGAGTGTCATCCTCTTGTACTTAAGTCGGCATTGTGCCTTTTGTATTAAATTCGGATGCAATTTCTGTTTTTCATCGTCAATAAGAAGGTCCAAGGGATACAGTAAACCTGAAGTGAGACATCGGAATCTAAAACTGGACTGACTGGAGAGGTTCAAATCATAGAGAGTTGCAGTGTCAGTCCGCTTGTACTTAGGTCGGCATTATGCCTTTTGTATTAAATTCGGAACAATATCTGTGTTTCGTCTTCAATAAGAAGGTCCAAGGGATACAATAAACACGAAGTGAAGCATCGGAATCTGAAACTGGACTCACAGGAGATGTTCAAATCATAGAAAGTTAGAGTGTCATCCTCTTGTACTGAAGTCGGCATTGTGCCTTTTGTATTAAATTCGGATGCAATATCTGTGTTTCATCGTCAATAAGAAAGTCCAAGGGAGACAGTAAACGTGAAGTGAAGCATCGGAATCTAAAACTGGACTCACAGGAGAGGTTCAAATCGTAGAGGGTTAGAGTGTAAGTCCTCTTGTACATAAGTCGGCATTGTGCCTTTTGTATTAAATTCGGATGTAATTTCTGTGTTTCATCGTCAATAAGAAAGTCCAAGGGATACAGAAAACCTTAAGTGAAGCATCAGAATCTAAAACTGGATTCACAGGAGAGGTTCAAATCATAGAAAATTAGAGTGTCAGTCCCCTTGTCCTTAAATCGGCACTGTGCCCTTTGTATTAAATTCGGATGCAATTTCTGTGTTTCATCGCCAATAAGAAGGTCCAAGGGATACAGTAAACCTCAAGTGAAGCATCGGATTCTAAAACTGGACTTACAGGTTAGTTTCAAATCATAGAGAGTTAGAGTGTCAGTCCTCTTGTACTTAAGTCGGCATTATGCCTTTTGTATTACATTTGGATGCAATTTCTGTGTTTCGTCGTCAATAAGAAGGCCCAAGGGATACAGTAAACCTGCAGTGAAGCATCCGAATCTAAAACTGGACTCACAAAAGAGGGTCAAATCATAGAAAATTAGAGTGTCAGTCGTCTTGTACTTAAGTCAGCATTGTGCCTTTTGTATTAAATTCGGATGCAATTTCTGTGTTTCATCGTCAATAAGAAGGTCCAAGGGATACACTAAGCACGAAGTGAAGCATCGGAATCTAAAACTGGAATCACAGGAGATGTTCAAATCATAGAAAGTTAGAGTGTCATCCTCTTGTACTTAAGTCGGCATTGTGCCTTTTGTATTAAATTCGAATGCAATTTCTGTGTTTCATCGTCAATAAGAAGGTCCAAGGGATACAGTAAACCTGAAGTGAGACATCGGAATCTAAAACTGGACTGACAGGAGAGGTTCAAATCATAGAGAGTTAGAGTGTCAGTCCGCTTGTACTTAAGTCGGCATTGTGCCTTTTGTATTAAATTCGGATGCAATTACTTTGTTTCGTCGTCAATAAGAAGTTCGAAGGGATACAGTAAACCTAAAGTGCAGCATCGGAATCTAAAACTGGACTCACTGGACAGTATCAAATCATAGAAAGTTTGAGTGTCAGTCCTCTTCTGCTTAAGTCGGCATTTTGCCTTTTGTACTAAATCGGATGCAAATTCTGTGTTTCATCGTCAATAAGAAGGTCCAAGTGATACAGTAAACCTGAAGTGAAGCATCGGAATATAAAACTGGACTCACGGGACAGGTTCAAATCATGGAAAATTAGAGTGTCAGTCCTCTTGTACTTAAGTCGGCACTGTGCCTTTTGTATTAAATTCGGATGCAATTTCTGTGTTTCATCGTCAATAAGAAGGTACAAGGGATACAGTAAACCTGAAGTGAAAAATCGGAATCTAAAACTGGACTCACAGGAGAGGTTCAGATCATAGAGAGTTAGAGTGTCAGTCCTCTTGTACTTAAGTCGGCATTATGCCTTTTGTATTAAATTCGGAAGCAATTTCTGTGTTTCGTCGTCAATAAGGAGGTCCAAGGGATACAGTAAACCTGAAGTGAAGCATCGGAATCTAAAACTGGACTGACAGGAGAGGTTCAAATCATAGAGAGTTAGAGTGTCAGTCCGCTTGTACTTAAGTCGGCATTGTGCCTTTTGTATTAAATTCGGATGCAATTTTTTTGTTTCGTCGTCAATAAGAAGGTCTAAGGGATACAGTTAACCTAAAGTGCAGCATCGGAATCTAAAACTGGACTCACTGGAGAGGTTCAAATCATAGAAAGTTTGGGTGTCAGTCCTCTTGTACTTAAGTCGGCATTGTGCCTTTTGTACTAATTCGGATGCAACTTCTGTGTTTCATCGTCAATAAGAAGGTCCAAGTGATACAGTAAACCTGAAGTGAAGCATCGGAGTCTAAAACTGGACTCACGGGACAGGTTCAAATCATAGAGAGTTAGAGTGTCAGTCCTCTTGTACTTAAGTCGGCATTATGCCTTTTGTGTTAAATTCGGAAGCAATTTCTGTGTTTCGTCGTCTATAAGAAGGTCCATGGGATACAGTAAACCTTAAGTGAAGCATCGGAATCTAAAACTGGACTCACAGGAGAGGTTCAAACCATAGAAAGTTAAAGTGTCAGTCGTCTTGTACTTAAGTCGGCATTGTGCCTTTTGTATTAAATTCGGATGCAATTTCTGTGTTTCATTGTCAATGAGAAGGTCCAAGGGATACAGTAAACCTGAAGTGAAGCATCGGAATCTAAAAGTGGTCTTACAGGATCGGTTCAAATCATAGGAAGTTAGAGTGTCAGTCCTCTTGTACTTAAGTCGGCATTGTGCCTTTTTTATTAAATTCGGATGCAATTTCTGTGTTTCATTGTCAATAAGATGGTCCAAGGGATACAGTAAACCTGAAGTTATGCATCGGAATCTAAAACTGGACTCACTGGAGAGGTTCAAATCATAGAAAGTTACAGTGTCTGTCCACTTCTACTTAAGTCGGCATTGTGCCTTTTGTAGTAATTCGGATACAATTTCTGTGTTTCATCATCAATAAGAAGGTCCAAGGGATACAGTAAACCTGAAGTGAAGCATCGGAATCTAAAACTGGACTCAGAGGAGAGGTTCAAATCATAGAAAGTTAGAGAGTCTGTCCTCTTGTACTTAAGTCGGCACTGTGCCTTTTGTATTAAATTTGCATGCAATTTCTATGTTTCATTGTCAAAAAGAAGGTCCAAGGGAAACCGTAAACCTTAAGTAAAGCATCGGAATCTAAAACTGGACTCACAGGAGAGGTTCATATCATAGAAAGTTAGAATGTCAGTCCTCTTGTACTTAAGTCGGCAATGTGCCTTTTGTATTACATTCGGATGCAATTTCTGTGTTTCAACGTCAATAAGAAGGTCCATGGGATACAGTAAACCTGAAGTGAAGCATCGGAATCTGAAACTGGACTCATAGGAGAGGTTCAAATCATAGAAAGTTAGAGTGTCAGTCCTCTTGTACTTAAGTAGGCATTGTGCCTTTTGTATTAAATTCGGATTCAATTTCTGTGTTTCATCGTCCATAAGAAGGTCCAAGGGATACAGTAAACCTGAAGTGAACCATCAGAATCTAAAACAGGACTCGCAGGATCTATTAATCATAGAAAGTTACGATGTCAGTCCTCTTGTACTTAAGTCGGCATTGTGCCTTTTGTATTAAATTGGGATGCAATTTCTCTGTTTTATCGCAATAACAAGGTCCAAGGTCTACAGTAAACCTGAAGTGAAGCTTCGGAATCTAAAACTGGACACACAGGAGAGGTTCAAATCATAGAAAGTTCGAGTGTCAGTCCTCTTGTACTTAAGTAGGCATTGTGCCTTTTGTATTAAATTCGGATGCAATTTCTGTGTTTCATCGTCCATAAGAAGGTAAAAGGGATACAGTAAACCTGAAGTGAAGCATCATAATCTAAAACAGGACTCACAGGAGAGGTTCAAATCATAGAAAGTAACGGTGTCAGTACTCTTGTACTTAAGTCGGCATTGTGCCATTTGTATTAAATTCGGATGCAATTTCTGTGTTTCATCGTCAATAAGAAGGTCCAAGGGATACAGTAAACCTGAAGTGAAGCATCGGATTCTAAAACTGGACTCACAGGAGAGGTTCATATCATAGAAAATTAGAGTTTCAGTCCTCTTGTACTTAAGTAGGCCTTGTGCCTTTTGTATTTAATTCGGATGCAATGTCTGTGTTTCATCGTCCATGAGAAGGTCCAAGGGATACAGCTAACCTGAAGTGAAGCATCAGAATCTAAAACTGGACTCACAGGAGATAATCAAATCATAGATAGTTACAGTGTCAGTCCTCTTGCACTTAAGTCGGCATTGTGCTTTTTGTATTACATTCGGATGCAATTTCTGTGTTTTATCGTCAATAACAAGGTCCAAGGTATACAGTAAACCTGAAGTGTAGCATCGGAATCTAAAACCGGACTCACAGGAGAGGTTCCAATCATAGACAGTTAGAGTGTCAGTCCTCTTGTACTTAAGTCGGCATTGTGCCTTTTGTATTAAATTCGGATGCAATTACTGTGTTTCTTCGTCAATAAGAAGGTCCAAGGTATACAGTTAACATAAAGTGTAGCATCGGAATCTAAAACTGGACTCACAGGAGAGGTTAAAATCATAGAAAGTTAGTTTTTCAGTCCTCTTGTACTTAAGTCGGCATTGTGCCTCTTGTATTAAATTCGGATGCATTTTCTGTGTTTCATCGTCAATGAGAAGGTCCAAGGGATACAGTAAACCTGAAGTGAAGCATCGGAATCTAAAACTGGACTTACAGGAGATTTTCAAATCATAGAAAGTTAGAGTGTCAGTCCTCTTGTACTTAAGTCAGCATTGTGATTTTTGTATTAAATTCGGATGCAATTTCTGTGTTTCAGCGTCAATAAGAAGCTCCAAGATATACAGTTAACCTGAAGTGAGGCATCGGAATCTAGAACTGGACTCACTGGAGAGGTTCAAATCATAGAAAGTCAGAGTGTCAGTCCTCTTGTACTTAGGTCGGCATTGTGCCTTTTGTATTAAATTCAGATGCAATTTCTGTGTTTCATCGTCAATAAGAAGGTCCAAGGGATACAGTAAACCTGAAGTGAAGCATCAGAATCTAAATCAGGACTCACAGGAGAGGTTCAAATCATAGAAAGTTACGGTGTCAGTCCTCTTGTACTTAAGTCGGCATCGTGCCTTTTGTATTAAATTCGGATGCAATTTCTGTGTTATATCGTCAATAACAAGGTCCAAAGTATACAGTAAACCTGAAGTGAAGCATCGGAATCTAAAACTGGACTCACAGGAGAGGTTCAAGTCATAGAGTGACAGAGTGTCAGTCGTTTTGTACTTAAGTCAGCATTGTGCCTTTTGTATTAATTTCGGATGCAATTTCTGTGTTTCATCGTCAATAAGAAGCTCCAAGGTATACAGTTAACCTGAAGTGAGGTATTGGAATCTAAAACTGGACTCACAGGAGAGGTTCAAATCATAGAAAGTCAAAGTGTCAGTCCTCTTGTACTTAAGTCGGCATTGTGCCTTTTGTACTAAATTCGGATGCAATTTCTGTGTTTCATTGTCAATAAGAAGGTCCAAGGGATAAAGCAAACCTGACGTGAAGCATCGGAGTCTAAAACTGGAGTGACAGGAGAGGTTCAAATCATAGAAAGTTAGAGTGTCAGTCCTCTTGTACTAAGGTCGGCATTGTGCCTTTTGTATTAAATTCGGATGCAATTTCTGTGTTTCATCGTCAATAAGAAGGTCCAAGGGATACAGTAAACCTGATGTGAAGCATCGGAATCTAAAAGTGAACTCAAAGGAGCGGTTCAAATCATAGAGAGTCAGTGTGCCAGTCCTCTTGTACTTAAGTCGGCATTGTGCCTTTTGTATTAAATTCGGATGCAATTTCTGTGTTTCATAGTCAATAAGAAGGTCCAAGGGATACAGTAAACCTGAAGTAAAGCATCGGAATCTAAAACTGGACTCACAGGAGAGGTTCATATCATAGAAAGTTAGAATGTCAGTCCTCTTGTACTTAAGTCGGCAATGTGCCTTTTGTATTACATTCGGATGCAATTTCTGTGTTTCATCGTCAATAAGAAGGCCCAAGGGATACAGTAAACTTGAAGTGAAGCATCGGAATCTAAAACTGGACTCACAGGAGAGGTTCTAACCATAGAAAGTTTGAGTGTCAGTCCTCTTGCACTTAAGTCGGCATTGTGCTTTTTGTATTAATTTCGGATGCAATTTCTGTGTTTCAACGTCAATAAGAAGGTCCATGGGATACAGTAAACCTGAAGTGAAGCATCGGAATCTGAAACTGGACTCATAGGAGAGGTTCAAATCATAGAAAGTTAGAGTGTCAGTCCTCTTGTACTTAAGTAGGCATTGTGCCTTTTGTATTAAATTCGGATTCAATTTCTGTGTTTCATCGTCCATAAGAAGGTCCAAGGGATACAGTAAACCTGAAGTGAACCATCAGAATCTAAAACAGGACTCGCAGGATCTATTAATCATAGAAAGTTACGATGTCAGTCCTCTTGTACTTAAGTCGGCATTGTGCCTTTTGTATTAAATTGGGATGCAATTTCTCTGTTTTATGTCAATAACAATGTCCAAGGTCTACAGTAAACCTGAAGTGAAGCTTCGGAATCTAAAACTGGACACACAGGAGAGGTTCAAATCATAGAAAGTTCGAGTGTCAGTCCTCTTGTACTTAAGTAGGCATTGTGCCTTTTGTATTAAATTCGGATGCAATTTCTGTGTTTCATCGTCCATAAGAAGGTAAAAGGGATACAGTAAACCTGAAGTGAAGCATCATAATCTAAAACAGGACTCACAGGAGAGGATCAAATCATAGAAAGTAACGGTGTCAGTACTCTTGTACTTAAGTCGGCATTGTGCCATTTGTATTAAATTCGGATGCAATTTCTGTGTTTCATCGTCAATAAGAAGGTCCAAGGGATACAGTAAACCTGAAGTGAAGCATCGGATTCTAAAACTGGACTCACAGGAGAGGTTCATATCATAGAAAATTAGAGTTTCAGTCCTCTTGTACTTAAGTAGGCCTTGTGCCTTTTGTATTTAATTCGGATGCAATTTCTGTGTTTCATCGTCCATGAGAAGGTCCAAGGGATACCGCTAACCTGAAGTGAAGCATCAGAATCTAAAACTGGACTCACAGGAGATAATCAAATCATAGATAGTTACAGTGTCAGTCCTCTTGCACTTAAGTCGGCATTGTGCTTTTTGTATTACATTCGGATGCAATTTCTGTGTTTTATCGTCAATAACAAGGTCCAAGGTATACAGTAAACCTGAAGTGTAGCATCGGAATCTAAAACCGGACTCACAGGAGAGGTTCCAATCATAGACAGTTAGAGTGTCAGTCCTCTTGTACTTAAGTCGGCATTGTGCCTTTTGTATTAAATTCGGATGCAATTACTGTGTTTCTTCGTCAATAAGAAGGTCCAAGGTATACAGTTAACATAAAGTGTAGCATCGGAATCTAAAACTGGACTCACAGGAGAGGTTAAAATCATAGAAAGTTAGTTTTTCAGTCCTCTTGTACTTAAGTCGGCATTGTGCCTCTTGTATTAAATTCGGATGCATTTTCTGTGTTTCATCGTCAATGAGAAGGTCCAAGGGATACAGTAAACCTGAAGTGAAGCATCGGAATCTAAAACTGGACTTACAGGAGATTTTCAAATCATAGAAAGTTAGAGTGTCAGTCCTCTTGTACTTAAGTCAGCATTGTGATTTTTGTATTAAATTCGGATGCAATTTCTGTGTTTCAGCGTCAATAAGAAGCTCCAAGATATACAGTTAACCTGAAGTGAGGCATCGGAATCTAGAACTGGACTCACTGGAGAGGTTCAAATCATAGAAAGTCAGAGTGTCAGTCCTCTTGTACTTAAGTCGGCATTGTGCCTTTTGTATTAAATTCAGATGCAATTTCTGTGTTTCATCGTCAATAAGAAGGTCCAAGGGATACAGTAAACCTGAAGTGAAGCATCAGAATCTAAATCAGGACTCACAGGAGAGGTTCAAATCATAGAAAGTTACGGTGTCAGTCCTCTTGTACTTAAGTCGGCATCGTGCCTTTTGTATTAAATTCGGATGCAATTTCTGTGTTATATCGTCAATAACAAGGTCCAAAGTATACAGTAAACCTGAAGTGAAGCATCGGAATCTAAAACTGGACTCACAGGAGAGGTTCAAGTCATAGAGTGACAGAGTGTCAGTCGTTTTGTACTTAAGTCAGCATTGTGCCTTTTGTATTAATTTCGGATGCAATTTCTGTGTTTCAGCGTCAATAAGAAGCTCCAAGGTATACAGTTAACCTGAAGTGAGGTATTGGAATCTAAAACTGGACTCACAGGAGAGGTTCAAATCATAGAAAGTCAAAGTGTCAGTCCTCTTGTACTTAAGTCGGCATTGTGCCTTTTGTACTAAATTCGGATGCAATTTCTGTGTTTCATTGTCAATAAGAAGGTCCAAGGGATAAAGCAAACCTGACGTGAAGCATCGGAGTCTAAAACTGGAGTGACAGGAGAGGTTCAAATCATAGAAAGTTAGAGTGTCAGTCCTCTTGTACTAAGGTCGGCATTGTGCCTTTTGTATTAAATTCGGATGCAATTTCTGTGTTTCATCGTCAATAAGAAGGTCCAAGGGATACAGTAAACCTGATGTGAAGCATCGGAATCTAAAAGTGAACTCAAAGGAGCGGTTCAAATCATAGAGAGTCAGTGTGCCAGTCCTCTTGTACTTAAGTCGGCATTGTGCCTTTTGTATTAAATTCGGATGCAATTTCTGTGTTTCATAGTCAATAAGAAGGTCCAAGGGATACAGTAAACCTGAAGTGAAGCATAGGAATCTAAAACTGGACTCACAGGAGAGGTTCAAATCATAGAAATTAGAGTGTGAGTCCTCTTGTCCTTAAGTCGGCACTGTACCTTTTGTATTAAATTCGGATGCAATTTCTGTGTTTCATCGTCAATAAGAAAGTCCAAGGGATACAGTAAACCTGAAGTGAAGCATCGGATTCTAAAACTGGACTCACAGGAGAGGATCAAATCATAGAGAGTTAGAGTGTCAGTCCTCTTGTACTTAAGTCGGCATTATGCCTTTTGTATTAAGTTCGGATGCAATTTCTGTGTTTCGTCGTCAATAAGAAGGTCCAAGTGATACAGTAAACCTGAAGTGAAGCATCGGAATCTAAAACTGGACTCACGGGACGGGTTCAAATCATAGAAATTTAGAGTGTGAGTCCTCTTGTCCTTAAGTCGGCACTGTACCTTTTGTATTAAATTCGGATGCAATTTCTGTGTTTCATCGTCAATAAGAAGGTCCAAGGGATACAATAAACATGAAGTGAAGCATCGGAATCTGAAACTGGACTGACAGGAGAGGTTCAAATCATAGAGAGTTAGAGTGTCAGTCCGCTAGTACTTAAGTCATCATTGCGCCTTTTGTATTAAATTCGGATGCAATTTCTTTGTTTCATCGTCAATAAGAAGGTCCAAGGGATACAGTAATCCTATAGTGCAGCATCGGAATCTAAAACTGGACTCTCTGGAGAGGTTCAAATCATAGAAAGTTTGAGTGTCAGTCCTCTTGTACTTAAGTCGGCATTGTGCCTTTTGTACTAATTCGGAGGCAATTTCTGTGTTTCATCGTCAATAAGAAGGTCCAAGTGATACAGTAAACCTGAAGTGAAGCATCGGAATCTAAAACTGGACTCACGGGACAGGTTCAAATCATGGAAAATTAGAGTGTCAGTCCTCTTGTACTTAAATCGGCACTGTGACTTTTGTATTAAATTCGGATGCAATTTCTGTGTTTCATCGTCAATAAGAAGGTCTAAGGGATACAGTAAAACTGAAGTGAACCATCGGAATCTAAAACTGGACTCACAGGATAGGTTCAAATCATAGAGAGTTAGAGTGTCAGTCCTGTTGTACTTAAGTCGGTATTATGCCTTTTGTATTCATTTCGGAAGCAATTTCTGTGTTTCGTCGTCAATAAGAAGGTCCAAGGGATACAATAAACACGAGGTGAAGCATCGGAATCTGAAACTGGACTCACAGGAGATGTTCAAATCATAGAAAGTTAGAGTGTCATCCTCTTGTACTTAAGTCGGCATTGTGCCTTTTGTATTAAATTCGGATGCAATTTCTGTTTTTCATCGTCAATAAGAAGGTCCAAGGGATACAGTAAACCTGAAGTGAGACATCGGAATCTAAAACTGGACTGACAGGAGTGGTTCAAATCATAGAGAGTTAGAGTGTCAGTCCGCTTGTACTTAAGTCGGCATTATGCCCTTTGTATTAATTTCGGAACAATTTCTGTGTTTCGTCGTCAATAAGAAGGTCCAAGGGATACAATAAACACGAAGTGAAGCATCGGAATCTGAAAATGGACTCACAGGAGATGTTCAAATCATAGAAAGTTAGAGTGTCATCCTCTTGTATTTAAGTCGGCATTGTGCCTTTTGTATTAAATTCGGATGCAATTTCTGTGTTTCATCGTCAATAAGAAAGTCCAAGGGAGACAGTAAACGTGAAGTGAAGCGTCACAATCCAAAACTGTACTCACAGGAGAGGTTCAAATAATAGAGAGGTAGAGTGTCAGTCCTCTTGTACTTAAGTCAGCATTGTGCCTTTTGTATTAAATTCGGATACAATTTCTGTGTTTCATCGTCAATAAGAAGGTCCAAGGGATACAGTAAACCTGAAGTGAAGCATCGGAATCGAAAACTGTACTCACAGGAGAGGTTCAAATCATAGAGAGATAGAGTGTCAGTCCACTTGTACATAAGTCGGAATTGTGCCTTTTGTATTAAATTCGGATGCTGTTTCTGTGTTTCATCGTCAATAAGAAAGTCCAAGGGATACAGTAAATCTGAAGTGAAGCATCGGAATCTAAAACTGGACTCACAGGAGAGGTTCAAATCATAGAAATTTAGAGTGTCAGTCCTCCTGTACTTAAGTCGGCATTGCACCTTTTGTATTAAATTCGGATGAAATATCTGTGTTCCATCGTCAATAAGAAGGTCCATGGGGTACGGTAAACCTAAAGTGAAGCATCGGAATCTAAAACTGGACTCACAGGAGAGGTTCAAATCATAGAAAGATAGAGTGTCAATCCTGTGTACTTAAGTCGTCATTGTGCCTTTTGTATTAAATTCGGATGCAATTTCTGTGTTTCATCGTCAATAAGAAGGTCCAAGGTATACAGTAAACCTGAAGTGAAGCATCGAAATCTAAAACTGGACTCACAGGAGAGATTCAAATCATAGAAAGTTAGAGTGTCAGTCCTCTTGTACTTAAGTAGACGTTGTGCATTTGGTATTAAATTCGGATGCAATTTCTGTGTTTCATCGTCAATAAGAAGGTCCAAGGGATACAGTAAACCTGAAGTGAAGCATCAGAATCTAGAACAGGACTCACAGGAGAGGTTCAAATCATAGAAAGTTAAGGTGTCAGTCCTCTTGTACTTAAGTCGGCATTGTGCCATTTGTAATAAATTCGGAATGCAATTTCTGTGTTTCATCGTCAATAAGAAGGTCCAAGGGATACAGTTAACCTGAAGTGAACCATCGGAATCGAAAACTGGACTCACAGGAGCGGTTCAAAGCATAGAAAATTAGAGTGTCAGTCCTCTTGTACTTAAGTCGGCATTGTGCCATTTGTATTAATTTCGGATGCAAATACTGTGTTTCATCGTCAGTAAGAAGGTCCAAGGGATACAGTAAACCTAAAGTGATGCATCGGAATCTAAAACTGGACTCCCAGGACAGGTTCAAATCATAGAAAGTTTGAGTGTCAGTCCTCCTGTACATAAGTCGGCATTGTGCCTCTTGTATTAAATTTTGATGCATTTTCTGTGTATCAACGTCAATGAGAAAGTCCAAGGGATACAGTAAACCTGAAGTGAAGCATCGGAATCAAAAACTGTACTCACAGGAGAGGTTCAAATCATAGAAAGTTAGAGTGCCAGTCCTCTACTTCATAAGTCAGCATTGTGCCTTTTACATTAAATTCGGAAGCTATTTCTGTGTTTTATCGTCAATAAGAAGCTCCAAGGTATACAGTTAACCTGAAGTGAGGCATCGGAATGTAAAACTGGACTCACAGGAGAGGTTCAAATCATAGAATGTCAGAGTGTCAGTCCTCTTGTACTTAAGCCGGCATTCTGCCTTTTGTATTAAATTCGGATGCATTTTCTGTGTTTCATTGTCAATATGAAGGTCCAAAGGATACAGTTAACCTGAAGTGAAGCATCGGAATCTAAAACTGGACTCACAGGAGAGGTTCAAATCATAGAAAGTTAGAGTGTCAGTTCTCTTGTACTAAAGTCGGCATTGTGCCTTTTGTATTAAATTCGGATGCAATTTCTGTGTTTCATCGTCAATAAGAAGGTCCAAGGCATTCTTTAAACCTGAAGTGAAGCATCGGAATCTAAAACTGGACTCACAGGAGAGGTTCAAATCTTGTACTTAAGTCGGCACTGTGCCTTTTGTATAAAATTCGGATGGAGTTTCTGTGTTTCATCGTCAATAAGAAGGTCCAAGGGATACAGTAAACCTGAAGTGAAGCATTGGAATCTAAAACTTGACTCACAGGAGAGGTTCAAACCATAGAAAGTTAAAGCGTCAGTCGTCTTGTACTTATGTCGGCATTGTGCCTTTTGTATTAAATTCGGATGCAATTTCTCTGTATCGTCATCAATAAGAAGGTCCAAGGGATACAGTAAAAAAGAAGTGAAACATCGGAATCTGAAACTGGACTAACAGGAGAGGTTGAAATCATAGAATATTAGAGTGTCAGTCCTCTTGTACTTATGTCGGCACTGTGCCTTTTGTATTAAATTTGGATGCAATTTCTGTGTTTCATCGTCAATAAGAAGGTCCAAGGGATACAGTGAACCAGAATTGAAGCATCGGAATCTAAAACTGGACTCACAGGATAGGTTCAAATCATAGAGAGTTAGAGTGTCAGTCCTCTAGTACTTAAGTCGGCATTGTGCCTTTTGTATTAAATTCGGATGCAATTTGTGTGTTTCATCGTCAATAAGAAGGTCCAAGGAATACAGTAAACCTGAAGTAAAGCATCGGAATCTATAACTGGACGCACAGGAGAGATTCAAATCATACAAAGTTAGAGTGTCATTCCTCTTGTATTTAAGTCGGCATTGTGCCTTTTGTATTAATTTCGGATGCAATTTCTGTGTTTCATCGTCAATTAGAAGGTCCAAGGGATACAGTAAACCTGAAGTGAAGCATTGGAATCTAAAACTGGACACACAGGAGAGGTTCAAATCATAGAGAATTAGAGTGTCAGTCCTCTTGTACTTAAGTCGGCATTGTGCCATTTGTATTAATTTCGGATGCAAATACTGTGTTTCATCGTCAATAAGAAGGATCAAGGTATACAGTTATCCAGAAGTGAAGCATCGGAATCTAAAACTGGACTCACAGGAGAGGTTAAAATCATAGAAAGTTAGAGTGTCAATCCTCTTGTACTTAAGTCGGCATTGTGCCTTTTGTATTAAATTCGGATGCAATTTCTGTGTTCCATCGTCAATAAGAAGGTCCAAGGGATACAGTAAACCTGAAGTGAAGCATCGGAATCTAAAACTGGACTCACAGGAGAGGTTCAAATCATAGAGAGTTAGAGTGTCAGTCCTCATGTACATAAGTCGGCATTGTGCCTTTTGTATTAAATTCGGATGCAATTTCTGTGTTACATCGTCAATAAGAAGGTATAAGGGATACAGTAAACCAGAAGTGAAGCATCGGAATCTAAAACTGGACTCACAGGAGAGGTTCAAATCATAGAGATGTAGAGTGTCAGTCCTCCTGTACTTAACTCGGCTTTGCACCTTTTGTATTAAATTCGGATGAAATTTCTGTGTTTCATCGTCAAGAAGAAGGTCCATGGGGTACGGTAAAACTGAAGTGAAGCATCGGAATCTAAAACTGGAGTTACAGGAGAGGTTCAAATCATAGAAAGATAGAGTGTCAATCCTCTTGTACTTAAGTCGTCATAGTGCCTTTTGTATTAAATTCGGATGCAATTTCTGTGTTTCATCGTCAATACGAATGTCCAAGGAATACAGTAAACCTGAAGTGAAGCATCGGAATCTAAAACTGGACTCACAGGAAAGGTTCAAATCATAGGAAGTTAGAATGTCAGTCCTCTTGTACTTAAGTTGGCATTGTGCCTTTTGTATTAAATTCGGATGCAATTTCTTTGTTTCATCGTCCATAAGAAGGGCCAAGGGATACAGTAAACCTGAAGTGAAGCATCAGAATCTAAAACAGGACTCACACTAGAGGTTCAAATCATAGAAAGTTAAGGTGTCAGTCCTCTTGTACTTAAGTCGGCAATGTGCCTTTTGTATTAAATTCGGATGCACTTTCTGTGTTTTATCGTCAATAACTAGGTCCAAGGTATACAATAAACCTGAAGTGAAGCATCGAAATCTAAAACTGGACTCACACTAGAGGTTCAAATCATAGAAAGTTACGGTGTCAGTCCTCTTGTACTTAAGTCGGCATTGTGCCATTTGTATTAAATTCGGATGCAATTTCTGTGTTTCATCGTCAATAAGAAAGTCCAAGGGATACAGTAAACCTATTGTGAAGCATCGGAATCGAAAACTGGACTCACAGGAGAGGTTCAAATCATAGAAAATTATAGTGTCAGTCCTCTTGTACTTAAGTCGGCATTGTGTCTTTTGTATTAAATTCGGATGCAATTTCTGTGTTTCATCGTCAGCAACAAGGTCCAAGGGATACAGTAAACCTAAAGTGATGCATCGGAATCTAAAACTGGACTCCCAGGACAGGTTCAAATCATAGAAAGTTTGAGTGTCAGTCCTCCTGTACATAAGTCGGCATTGTGACTCTTGTATTAAATTTGGATGCATTTTCTGTGTTTCAACGTCAATGAGAAGGTCCAAGGGATACAGTAAACCTGAAGTGAAGCATCGGAATCTAAAACTGGACTCACAGGAGAGGTTCAAATCATAGAAATTTAGAGTGTCAGTCCTCTTGTTCATAAGTCAGCATTGTGCCTTTTATATTTAATTCGGATGCAATTTCGGTGTTTCATCGTCAATAAGAAGCCCCAAGGAATACAGTTAACCTGAAGTGAGGCATCGGAATGTAAAACTGGACTCACAGGAGAGGTTCAAATCATAGAAAGTCAGAGTGTCAGTCCTCTTGTACTTAAGCCGGCATTGTGCCTTTTGTATTAAATTCGGATGCATTTTCTGTGTTTCATTGTCAATACGAAGGTCCAAGGGATACAGTTAACCTGAAGTGAAGCAACGGAATCTGAAACTGGACTCACAGGAGAGGTTCAAATCATAGAAAGTTAGAGTGTCAGTCCTCTTGTACTAAAGTCGGCATTGTGCCTTTTGTATTAAATTCGGATGCAATTTCTGTGTTTCATCGTCAATAAGAAGGTCCAAGGGATACAGTAAACCTGAAGTGAAGCATTGGAATATAAAACTTGACTCACAGGAGAGGTTCAAACCATAGAAAGTTAAAGTGTCAGTCGTCGTGTACTTAAGTCGGCATTGTGGCTTTTGTATTAAATTCGGATGCAATTTCTCTGTATCATCATTAATAAGAAGGTCCAAGGGATACAGTAAACCTGAAGTGAAGCATCGGAATCGAAAACTGGACTCACAGGAGCGGTTCAAAGCATAGAAAATTAGAGTGTCAGTCCTCTTGTACTTAAGTCGGCATTGTGCCATTTGTATTAATTTCGGATGCTAATACTGTGTTTTATCGTCAATAAGAAGGTCCAAGGTATACAGTTATCCAGAACTGAAGCATCGGAATCTAAAACTGTACTCACAGGAGAGGTTCAAATCATAGAAATTTAGAGTGTCAGTCCTCCTGTACTTAACTCGTCATTGCACCTTTTGTATTAAATTCGGATGAAATTTCTGTGTTTCATCGTCAATAACTAGGTCCAAGGTATACAGGTAACCTGAAGTGAGGCATCGGAATGTAAAACTGGACTCACAGGAGAGGTTCAAATCATAGAAAGTCAGAGTGTCAGTCCTCTTGTACTTAAGCCGGCATTGTGCCTTTTGTATTAAATTCGGATGCATTTTCCGTGTTTCATTGTCAATACGAAGGTCCAAGGGATACAGTTAACCTGAAGTGAAGCATCGGAATCTAAAACTGGACTCACAGGAGAGGTTCAAATCATAGAAAGTTAGAGTGTCAGTCCTCTTATACTTAAGTCAGCATTGTGCCTTTTGTATTAAATTCGGATGCAATTTCTGTGTTTCATCGTCAATTAGGAGGTCCAAGGGATACAGTAAACCTGAAGTGAAGCATCGGAATCTAATACTGGACACACAGGAGAGGTTCAAATCATAGAGAATTAGAGTGTCAGTCCTCTTGTACTTAAGTCGGCATTGTGCCTTTTGCATTAAATCCGGATGCAATTTCTGTGTTTCATCGTCAATAATAAGGTCCAAGGGATACAGTAAACCTGAAGTGAAGCATCGAAATCTAAAACTGAACTCACAGGAGGGGTTCAAATCATACAAAGTTAGAGTGTAAGTCCTCTTGTACTTAAGTCGGCATTGTGCCCTTTGTATTAAATTGGTATGCTATCTCTGTGATTCATCGTCAATAAGAAGGTCCAAGAGATACAGAAAACGTGAAGTGAAGCATTGGAATCTAAAACTGGACTCACAGGAGAGGTTCAAATCATAGAAAGTTAGAGGGTCAGTCCTCTTGTACTTAAGTCGGCATTGTGCCTTTTGTATTCAGATCGGATGCAATTTCTGTGTTTCATCGTCAATAAGAAGGTCGAAGGGATACAGTAAACCTGAAGTGAAGCATCGGAATCTAAAACTGGACTCACAGGAGAGGTTCAAATCATAGAACGTTAGAGTGTCAATCCCCTTTTAATTAAGTCGTCATTGTGCCTTTTGTATTAAATTCGGATGCAATTTCTGTGTTTCATCGTCAATAAGAATGTCCAAGGGATACAGTAAACCTGACGTGAAGCATCGGAATCTAAAACTGGACTCACAGGAGAGGATACAAATCATAGTAAGTTAGAGTGTCAGTCCTCATGTACTTAAGTCGGCATTGTGCCTTTTGTATTAAATTCGGATGCAATTTCTGTGTTTCATCGTCAATAAGAAGGTCCAACGGATACAGTAAACCTGTAGTGAAGCATCGGAATCTAAAACTGGACCCACAGGAGAGGTTCAAATCATGGTACGTTACAGTGTCAGTCCTCTTGTACTTAAGTCGGCATTGTGCCTTTAGTATTAAATTCGTATGCAATTTCTGTCTTTCATCGTCAATAAGAAGGTCTAAGGGATATAGTAAACCAGAAGAGGAGCATCGGAATCTAAAACTGGACTCACAGGAGAGGTTCAAATCATACAGAGTTAGAGTGTCAGTCCACTTGTACATAAGTCGGCATTGTGCCTTTTGTATTAAATTCGGATGCTGTTTCTGTGTTTCATCGTCAATAAGAAAGTCCAAGGGATACAGTAAAACTGATGTGAAGCATCGGAATCTAAAACTGGACTCACAGGAGAGGTTCAAATCATAGAGAGTTATAGTGTCAGTCCTCTTGTTCATAAGTCGGCATCGTGCCTTTTGTATTAAATTCGGATGCAATTTCTGTGTTTCATCGTCAATAAGAAGGTCCAAGGGTTACAGTAAACCTGAAGTGAAGCATCGGAATCTAAAACAGGACTCACAGGAGAGGTTCAAATCATAGAGAGTTAGAGTGTCAGTCGTCTTGTACTTAAGTCGGCATTGTGCCTTTTGTGTTAAATTCGGATGCAATTTCAGTGTTTCATCGTCAATAAGAAGGTTCAAGGGATACAGTAAACCTGAAGTGAAGCATCGGAATCTAAAACTGGACTCACAGGAGAGGTTTAAATCATAGAAATTTAGAGTGTCAGTCCTCTTGTACTTAAGTCGGCATTGTGATAATTGTATTAAATTCGGTTGCAATTTCTGCGTTTCATCGTCAATAAGAATGTCCAGTGATACAGTAATCCTGAAGAGAAGCATTGTAATCTAAAACTCGTCTCACATGAGAGGTTGAAATCATAGTAAGTTACAGTGTCAGTCCTCTTGTACTTAAGTGGGCATTGTGCCTTTCGTATTAAATTCGGATGTAATTTCTGTGTTTCATCGTCAATAAGAATGTCCAAGGGATACAGTAAACCGGAAGTGAAGCATCGGAATCTAAAACTGGACTCACAGGAGAGGTTCAAATCAAAGAAAGTTGAGTCTCAGTCCTCTTGTACTTATGTCGTCATTGTGCATTTTGTATTAAATTCGGATGCAATTTCTGTGTTTCATCGTCAATAAGATGGTCCAAGGGATATAGTAAACCTGAAGTGAAGCAGCGGAATCTAAAACCGGACTCACAGGAGAGGTTCAAATCATAGAGAGTTAGAGTGTCAGTCGTCTTGTACTTAAGTCGGCATTGTGCCTTTTGTGTTAAATTCGGATGCAATTTCAGTGTTTCATCGTCAATAAGAAGGTTCAAGGGATACAGTAAATCTCAAATGAAGCATCGGAATCTAAAACTGGAGTCACAGGAGAGGTTCAAAACATAGAAAGTTAGAGGGTCAGTCCTCTTTTACTTAAGTCGGCATTGTGACGTTTGTATTAAATTCGGATGCATTTTCTGTGTTTCATTGTCAATACGAAGGTCCAAGGGATACAGTAAACCTGAAGTGAAGCATCGGAATCTAAAACTGGACTCACAGGAGAGGTTCAAATCATAGAAAGTTAGAGTGTCAGTCCTCTTGTACTTAAGTCGGCATTGTGCCTTATGTATTAAATTCGGATGCAATTTCTGTGTTTCATCGTCAATAAGAAGGTCAAAGGCATTCAGTAAACCTGAAGTGAAGCATCGGAATCTAAAAGTGGACTCACAGGAGCGGTTCAAATCGTAGAGAATTAGAGTGTCAGTCCTCTTGTACTTAAGTCGGCATTGTGCCTTTTGCATTAAATTCGGAAGCAATTTCTGTGTTTCATCGTCAATAAGAAGGTCGAAGAGATACAGTAAACCTGAAGTGAAGCATCGGAATCTAAAACTGGACTCACAGGAGAGGTTCAAATCATAGAACGTTAGAGTGTCAATCCCCTTTTACTTAAGTCGTCATTGTGCCTTTTGTATTAAATTCGGATGCAATTTCTGTGTTTCATCGTCAATAAGAATGTCCAAGGGATACAGTAAACCTGAAGTGAAGCATCTGAATCTAAAACTGGACTCACAGGAGAGGATACAAATCATAGAAAGTTAGAGTGTCAGTCCTCATGTACTTAAGTCGGCATTGTGCATTTTGTATTAAATTCGGATGCAATTTCTGTGTTTCATCGTCAGTAAGAAGGTCCAAGGGATACAGTAAACCTGAAGTGAAGCATCGGAATCTAAAACTGGACTCACAGGAGAGGTTCAAATCATGGTACGTTACAGTGTCAGTCCTCTTGTACTTAAGTCGGCATTGTGCCTTCAGTATTAAATTCGTATGCAATTTCTGTCTTTCATCGTGAATGAGAAGGTCTAAGGGATATAGTAAACCAGAAGTGGAGCATCGGAATCTAAAACTGGACTCACAGGAGAGGTTCAAATCATACAGAGTTAGAGTGTCAGTCCGCTTGTACAGAAGTCGGCATTGTGCCTTTTGTATTAAATTCGGATGTTGTTTCTGTGTTTCATGGTCAATAAGAAAGTCCAAGGAATACAGTAAAACTGATGTGAAGCATCGGAAACTAAAACTGGACTCACAGGAGAGGTTCAAATCATAGAGAGTTATAGTGTCAGTCCTCTTGTACATAAGTGAGCATCGTGCCTTTTGTATTAAATTCGGATGCAATTTCTGTGTTTCATTGTCAATAAGAAGGTCCAAGGGTTACAGTAAACCTGAAGTGAAGCATCGGAATCTAAAACTGGACTCACAGGAGAGGTTTAAATCATAGAAATTTAGAGTGTCAGTCCTCCTGTACTTAAGTCGGCATTGTGCCTTTTGTATTAAATTCGAATGCAATTTCTGTGTTTCATCGTCAATAAGAAGGTCCGAGAGATACAGTAAACCTGAAGTGAAGCATCGTAATCTAAAACTGGACTCACACAAGAAGTTCCAATCATAGAGAGTTAGAGTGTCAGTCCTCATGTACTTAAGTCGGCATTGTGCCAATTGTATTAAATTCGGTAGCAATTTCTGCGTTTCATCGTCAATAAGAATGTCCAGTGATACAGTAATCCTGAAGAGAAGCATTGTAATCTAAAACTCGTCTCACATGAGAGGTTGAAATCATAGTAAGTTACAGTGTCAGTCCTCTTGTACTTAAGTCGGCATTATGCCTTTCGTATTACATTCGGATGTAATTTCTGTGTTTCATCGTCAATAAGAAGGTTATAGGGATACAGTAAACCTGAAGTGAAGCATCGGAATCTAAAACTGGACTCACAGGAGAGGTTCAAATCATAGAAAATTAGAGTGTCCCTCCTCTTGTGCTTAAGTCGGCACTGTGAATTTTGTATTAAATTCGGATGCAGTTTCTGTGTTTCATCGTCAATAAGAACGTCCAACGGATACAGTAAACCTGAAGTGAAGCATCGGAATCTAAATCTGGACTCATAGGAGAGGTTCAAATCATAGAGAGTTAGAGTGTCAGTCCTCTTGTACATAAGTCGGCATTGTGCCTTTTGTATTAAATTCGGATGCTGTTTCTGTGTTTCATCGTCAATAAGAAAGTTCAAGGGATACAGTAAACCTAAAGTGATGCATCGGAAGATAAAACTGGACTCACAGGAGAGGTTCAAATCATAGAAATTTAGAGTGTCAGTCCTCTTGTACTTAAGCCGGCATTGCACCTTTTGTATTTAATTCGGATGCAATTTCTGTGTTTCATCGTCGATAAGAAGGTCCAAGGGGTACGGTAAACCTGAAGTGAAGCATCGGAATCTAAACCTGGACTCACAGGAGAGGTTCAAATCATAGAAAGTTAGAGTGTCAATCCCCTTTTACTTAAGTCGTCATTGTGCCTTTTGTATTAAATTCGGATGCAATTTCTGTGTTTCATCGTCAATAAGAATGTCCAAAGGATACAGTAAACCTGAAGTGAAGCATCGGAATCTGAAACTGGACTCACAGGAGAGGTTCAAATCATAGAGAGTTAGAGTGTCAGTCATCTTATACATAAGTCGGCATTGTGCCTTTTGTATTAAATTCGAAGCAATTTCTGTGTTTCATCGTCAATAAGAAGGTCCGAGAGATACAGTAAACCTGAAGTGAAGCATCGTAATCTAAAACTGGACTCACAGGAGTAGTTGAAATCATAGAGAGTTAGAGTGTCAGTCCTCTTGTACTTAAGTCGGCATTGTGCCAATTGTATTAAATTCGGTTGCAATTTCTGCGTTTCATCGTCAATAAGAATGTCCAGGGATACAGTAATTCTGAAGAGAAGCATCGGAATCAAAAACTCGTCTCACATGAGAGGTTCAAATCATAGTAAGTTACAGTGTCAGTCCTCTTGTACTTAAGTCGGAATTGTGCATTTCGTATTAAATTCGGATGTAATTTCTGTGTTTCATCGTCAATAAGAATGTCCAAGGGATACAGTAAACCTGAAGTGAAGCATCGGAATCTAAAACTGGACTCACAGGAGAGGTTCAAATCATAGAGAGTTAGAGTGTGTGTCCTCTTGTTCATAAGTCGGCATTGTGCCTTTTGTATTAAATTCGGTTGCAATTTCTGTGTTTCATCGTCAATAAGATGGATCAGGGGATACAGTAAACCTTAAGTGAAGGATCGGGATCTAAAACTGGACTCACAGGAGAGGTTCAAATCAAAGAAAGTTAGAGCTCAGTCCTCTTGTACTTATGTCGGCATTGTGCGTTTTTTATTAAATTCGGATGCAATTTCTGTGATTCATCGTCTATAAGAAGGTCCAAATAATATAGTAAACCTGAAGTGAAGCAGCGGAATCTAAACCCAGACTCACAGGTGAGGTTCAAATCATAGAGAGGTAGAGAGTCAGTCGTCTTGTACTTAAGTCGGCATTGTGCCTTTTGTGTTAAATTCGTATGCTATTTCTGGGTTTCATCGTCAATAAGAAGGTCCAAGGGATGCAGTAACCCTGAAGCTATGCATCGGAATCTAACACAGGACTCACAGGAGAGGTTCAAATCATAGAAAGGTAGAGTGTCAGTGCTCTTGTACTTAAGTCGGCATTGTGCCTTTTGTATGATATTCGAATGCAATTTCTGTGTTTCGTCGTCAATAAGAAGGTCCAAGGGATACAGTAACCTGAGGTGAAGCATCGGATTCTAAAACTGGACTCACAGGAGATGTTCAAATCATTGAAAGTTAGAATGTCAGTCCTCTTGTACTTAAGTCGGCATTGTGACGTTTGTCTTAAATTCGGATGCAATATCTGTGTTTCATCGCCAATAAGAAGGTCTGAGGGATACAGTAAACCTGAAGTTAAGCATCGTAATCTAAAACTGGACTCACAGGAGGGGTTCAAATCAAAGAGAGTTAGAGTGTCTGTCCTCTTGTACGTAAGTCGGCATTGTGCCAATTGTATTAAATTCGGTTGCAATTTCTGCGTTTCATCGTCAATAACAAGGTCCAGTGATACAGTAAACCTGAAGAGAAGCATCTGAAACTAAAACTCGACTCACAGGAGAGGTTCAAATCATAGTAAGTTACAGTGTCAGTCCTCTTGTAGTTAAGTCGGCATTGTGCCTTTCGTATTAAATTCGGATGTAATTTCTGTGTTTCATCGTCAATAAGAATGTCCGAGGGATACAGTAAACCTGAAGTGAAGCATCGGAATCTAAATTGGACTCACAGGAGAGGTTCAAAACATAGAGAGTTAGAGTGTCAGTCCTCCAGTTCTTAAGTCGGCATTGTGCCTTTTGTATTAAATTCGGATGCAATTTCTGTGTATCATCGTCAATGAGAAGGTCCAAGGAATACAGTAAACCTGAAGTGAAGCATCGGAATCTAAAACTGGACGCACAGGAGAGATTCAAATCATACAAAGTTAGAGTGTCATTACTCTTGTCCTTATGTCGGCATTGTGCCTTTCGTATTAATTTCGGATGCAGTTTCTGTGTTTCATCGTCAATTAGAAGGTCCAAGGGGTACAGTTAACCTGAAGTGAAGCATCGGAATCTAAAACTGGACTCACAGGAGAGGTACAAATCATAGAGAATTAGAGTGTCAGTCCTCTTGTACTTAAGTCAGCATTGTGCCTATTGTCTTCAAATCGGATGCAATTTCTGTGTTTCATCGTCAATAAGATGGTCCAGGGGAAACAGTAAACCTGAAGTAAAGCATCGGAATCTAAGACTGGACTCACAGGAGAGGTTCAATTCAGAGAAAGTTAGAGTGTCAGTCCTCTTGTACTTATGCGGCATTGCGCCTTTTGTATTAAATTCAGATGCAATTTCTGTGTTTCATCGTCAATAAGAAGGTCCAAGGGATACAGTAAACCTGAGGTGAAGCATCGTAATCTAAAACTGTACTCACAGGAGAGGTTCAAATCATAGAGAGTTAGAGTGTCAGCCCTCATGTACGTAAGTCGGCATTGTGCCTTTTGTATTAAATTCGGAAGCAATTTCTGTGTTTCATCGTCAATAAGAAGGTCCAAGGGGTACGGTAAACCTGAAGTGAAGCATCGGAATCTAAAACTGGACTCACAGGAGAGGTTCAAATCATAGAAAGTTAGAGTGTCAGTCCTCTTGTACTTAAGTCGCCATTGTGCCTTTTATATTCAGATCGGATACAATTTCTGTGTTTCATCGTCAATAAGAAGGTCGAAGGGATACATTAAACCTGAAGTGAAGCATCGGAATCTAAAACTGGACTCACAGGAGAGGTTCAAATCATAAACAGTTAGAGTGTCAGTCCTCTTGTACATAAGTCGGCATTGTGCCTTTTGTATTACATTCGGATGCAGTTTCTGTGTTTCATCGTCAATAAGAAAGTTCAAGGGATACAGTAAACCTGAAGTGAAGCATCGGAATCTAAAACTGGACTCACAGGAGAGGTTCAAATCATGGAAATTTAGAGTGTCAGTCCTCTTGTACTTTAGTCGGCATTGCACCTTTTGTATTTAAATCGGATGCAATTTCTGTGTTTCATCGTCAATAAGAAGGTCCAAGGGGTACGGTAAACCTGAAGTGAAGCATCGGAATCTAAAACTGGACTCACAGGAGAGGTTCAAATCATAGTACGCTACAGTGTCAGTCCTCTTGTACTTAAGTCGGCATTGTGCCTTTTGTATTAATGTCGTATGCAATTTCTGTCTTTCATCGTCAATAAGAAGGTCCAAGGGATACAGTAAAACAGAAGTGGAGCATCGGAATCCAAAACTGGACTCACAGGAGAGGTTCAAATCATAGATAGTTAGAGTGTCAGTCCTCTTGTACATAAGTCGGCATCGTGCCTTTAGTATTAAATTCGGATGCAATTTCTGTGTTTCATCGTCAATAAGAAGGTCCTAGGGTTACAGCAAACCTTAAGTGAAGCATCGGAATCTAAAACTGGACTCACAGGAGAGGTTTAAATCATAGAAATTTAGAGTGTCAGTCCTCCTGTACTTAAGTCGGCATTGTGCCTTTTGTATTGAATTCGAATGCAAATTCTGTGTTTCATCGTCAATAAGAAGGTCCGAGAGATACAGTAATCCTGAAGTGAAGCATCGTAATCTAAAACTGGACTCACAGGAGAAGTTCAAATCATAGAGAGTTAGAGTGTCAGTCCTCTTGTACTTAAGTCGGCATCGTGCCAATTGTATTAAATTCGGTTGCAATTTCTGCGTTTCATCGTCAATAAGAATGTCCAGTGATACAGTAAACTCGAAGAGAAGCATCGGAATCTAAAACTCGACTCACATGAGAGGTTCAAATCATAGTAAGATACAGTGTCAGTCCTCTTGTACTTAAGTCGGCATTGTGCCTTTCGTATTAAATTCGGATGTAATATCTGTGTTTCATCGTCAATAACAATGTCCAAGGGATACAGTAAACCTGAAGTGAAGCATCGGCATCTAAAACTGGACTCACAGGAGAGGTTCAAATCATAGAGAGTTAGAGTGTCAGTCCTCTTGTACATAAGTCAGCATTGTGCCTTTTGTATTAAATTCGGTTGCAATTTCTGCGTTTCATGGTCAATAAGAATGTCCAGTGATACAGTAAACATGAAGAGAAGCATCGGAATCTAAAACTCGACTCACATGAGAGGTTCAAATCATAGTAAGATACAGTGACAGTCCTCGTGTACTTAAGTCGGCATTGTGCGTTTTGTATTAAATTCGGATGCAATTTCAGTGTTTCATCGCCAATAAAATGGTCCCAGGGATATAGTAAACCTGAAGTGAAGCAGCGGAATCTAAAACCGGACTCACAGGAGAGGTTCAAAGCATAGAAAGTTAGAGGGTCAGTCCTCTTGTACTTCAGTCGGCATTGTGCCTTTTGTAATAAATTCGGAAGCAATTTCGAGGTTTCATCGTCAATAAGAAGGTCCAAGGGATACAGTAAACCTGAAGTGAAGCATCGGAATCTAAAACTGGACTCAGTGGAGAGGTTCAAATCATAGAGAGTTAGAGTGTCAGTCCTCTTGTACATAAGTCGGCATTGTGCCTTTTGTATTACATTCGGATGCAATTTCTGTGTTTCATCGTCAGTAAGAAAGTTCAAGGGATACAGTAAACCTGAAGTGAAGCATCGGAATCTAAAACTGGACTCACAGGAGAGGTTCAAATCATAGAAATTTAGAGTGTCAGTCCTCTTGTACTTAAGTCGGCATTGCACCTTTTGTATTTAATTCGGATGCAATTTCTGTGTTTCATCGTCAATAAGAAGGTCCAAGGGGAACGGTAAACCTGAAGTGAAGCATCGGAATCTAAAACTGGACTCACAGGAGAGGTTCAAATCATAGTACGCTACAGTGTCAGTCCTCTTGTACTTAAGTCGGCATTGTGCCTTTAGTATTAATGTCGTATGCAATTTCTGTCTTTCATCGCCAATAAGAAGGTCCAAGGGATACAGTAAACCAGAAGTGGAGCATCGGAATCTAAAACTGGACTACAGGAGAGGTTCAAATCATAGAGAGTTAGAGTGTCAGTCCTCTTGTACTTAAGTCGGCATTGTGCCTTTCGTATTAAATTCGGATGTAATTTCTGTGTTTCATCGTCAATAAGAAGGTCTGAGGGATACAGTAAACCTGAAGTTAAGCATCGTAATCTAAAACTGGACTCACAGGAGGGGTTCAAATCAAAGAGAGTTAGAGTGTCTGTCCTCTTGTACGTAAGTCGGCATTGTGCCAATTGTATTAAATTCGGTTGCAATTTCTGCGTTTCATCGTCAATAAGAAGGTCCAGTGATACAGTAAACCTGAAGAGAAGCATCTGAAACTAAAACTCGACTCACAGGAGAGGTTCAAATCATAGTAAGTTACAGTGTCAGTCCTCTTGTACTTAAGTCGGCATTGTGCCTTTCGTATTAAATTCGGATGTAATTTCTGTGTTTCATCGTCAATAAGAATGTCCGAGGGATACAGTAAACCTGAAGTGAAGCATCGGAATCTAAATTGGACTCACAGGAGAGGTTCAAAACATAGAGAGTTAGAGTGTCAGTCCTCCAGTTCTTAAGTCGGCATTGTGCCTTTTGTATTAAATTCGGATGCAATTTCTGTGTATCATCGTCAATGAGAAGGTCCAAGGAATACTGTAAACCTGAAGTGAAGCATCGGAATCTAAAACTGGACGCACAGGAGAGATTCAAATCATACAAAGTTAGAGTGTCATTACTCTTGTCCTTATGTCGGCATTGTGCCTTTCGTATTAATTTCGGATGCAGTTTCTGTGTTTCATCGTCAATTAGAAGGTCCAAGGGGTACAGTAAACCTGAAGTGAAGCATCGGAATCTAAAACTGGACTCACAGGAGAGGTACAAATCATAGAGAATTAGAGTGTCAGTCCTCTTGTACTTAAGTCAGCATTGTGCCTATTGTCTTCAAATCGGATGCAATTTCTGTGTTTCATCGTCAATAAGATGGTCCAGGGGAAACAGTAAACCTGAAGTAAAGCATCGGAATCTAAGACTGGACTCACAGGAGAGGTTCAATTCAGAGAAAGTTAGAGTGTCAGTCCTCTTGTACTTATGCGGCATTGCGCCTTTTGTATTAAATTCAGATGCAATTTCTGTGTTTCATCGTCAATAAGAAGGTCCAAGGGATACAGTAAACCTGAGGTGAAGCATCGTAATCTAAAACTGTACTCACAGGAGAGGTTCAAATCATAGAGAGTTAGAGTGTCAGCCCTCATGTACGTAAGTCGGCATTGTGCCTTTTGTATTAAATTCGGAAGCAATTTCTGTGTTTCATCGTCAATAAGAAGGTCCAAGGGGTACGGTAAACCTGAAGTGAAGCATCGGAATCTAAAACTGGACTCACAGGAGAGGTTCAAATCATAGAAAGTTAGAGTGTCAGTCCTCTTGTACTTAAGTCGCCATTGTGCCTTTTATATTCAGATCGGATACAATTTCTGTGTTTCATCGTCAATAAGAAGGTCGAAGGGAAACATTAAACCTGAAGTGAAGCATCGGAATCTAAAACTGGACTCACAGGAGAGGTTCAAATCATAAACAGTTAGAGTGTCAGTCCTCTTGTACATAAGTCGGCATTGTGCCTTTTGTATTACATTCGGATGCAGTTTCTGTGTTTCATCGTCAATAAGAAAGTTCAAGGGATACAGTAAACCTGAAGTGAAGCATCGGAATCTATAACTGGACTCACAGGAGAGGTTCAAATCATGGAAATTTAGAGTGTCAGTCCTCTTGTACTTTAGTCGGCTTTGCACCTTTTGTATTTAAATCGGATGCAATTTCTGTGTTTCATCGTCAATAAAAAGGTCCAAGGGGTACGGTAAACCTGAAGTGAAGCATCGGAATCTAAAACTGGACTCACAGGAGAGGTTCAAATCATAGTACGCTACAGTGTCAGTCCTCTTGTACTTAAGTCGGCATTGTGCCTTTTGTATTAATGTCGTATGCAATTTCTGTCTTTCATCGTCAATAAGAAGGTCCAAGGGATACAGTAAAACAGAAGTGGAGCATCGGAATCCAAAACTGGACTCACAGGAGAGGTTCAAATCATAGATAGTTAGAGTGTCAGTCCTCTTGTACATAAGTCGGCATCGTGCCTTTAGTATTAAATTCGGATGCAATTTCTGTGTTTCATCGTCAATAAGAAGGTCCTAGGGTTACAGCAAACCTTAAGTGAAGCATCGGAATCTAAAACTGGACTCACAGGAGAGGTTCAAATCATAGATAGTTAGAGTGTCAGTCCTCTTGTACTTAAGTCGGCATCGTGCCAATTGTATTAAATTCGGTTGCAATTTCTGCGTTTCATCGTCAATAAGAATGTCCAGTGATACAGTAAACTTGAAGAGAAGCATCGGAATCTAAAACTCGACTCACATGAGAGGTTCAAATCATAGTAAGATACAGTGTCAGTCCTCTTGTACTTAAGTCGGCATTGTGCCTTTCGTATTAAATTCGGATGTAATATCTGTGTTTCATCGTCAATAACAGTGTCCAAGGGATACAGTAAACCTGAAGTGAAGCATCGGCATCTAAAACTGGACTCACCGGAGAGGTTCAAATCATAGAGAGTTAGAGTGTCAGTCCTCTTGTACATAAGTCAGCATTGTGCCTTTTGTATTAAATTCGGTTGCAATTTCTGCGTTTCATGGTCAATAAGAATGTCCAGTGATACAGTAAACATGAAGAGAAGCATCGGAATCTAAAACTCGACTCACATGAGAGGTTCAAATCATAGTAAGGTACAGTGTCAGTCCTCCTGTACTTAAGTCGGCATTGTGCGTTTTGTATTAAATTCGGATGCAATTTCAGTGTTTCATCGCCAATAAAAAGGTCCCAGGGATATAGTAAACCTGAAGTGAAGCAGCGGAATCTAAAACCGGACTCACAGGAGAGGTTCAAAGCATAGAAAGTTAGAGGGTCAGTCCTCTTGTACTTCAGTCGGCATTGTGCCTTTTGTAATAAATTCGGAAGCAATTTCGAGGTTTCATCGTCAATAAGAAGGTCCAAGGGATACAGTAAACCTGAAGTGAAGCATCGGAATCTAAAACTGGACTCAGTGGAGAGGTTCAAATCATAGAGAGTTAGAGTGTCAGTCCTCTTGTACATAAGTCGGCATTGTGCCTTTTGTATTACATTCGGATGCAATTTCTGTGTTTCATCGTCAGTAAGAAAGTTCAAGGGATACAGTAAACCTGAAGTGAAGCATCGGAATCTAAAACTGGACTCACAGGAGAGGTTCAAATCATAGAAATTTAGAGTGTCAGTCCTCTTGTACTTAAGTCGGCATTGCACCTTTTGTATTTAATTCGGATGCAATTTCTGTGTTTCATCGTCAATAAGAAGGTCCAAGGGGAACGGTAAACCTGAAGTGAAGCATCGGAATCTAAAACTGGACTCACAGGAGAGGTTCAAATCATAGTACGCTACAGTGTCAGTCCTCTTGTACTTAAGTCGGCATTGTGCCTTTAGTATTAATGTCGTATGCAATTTCTGTCTTTCATCGCCAATAAGAAGGTCCAAGGGATACAGTAAACCAGAAGTGGAGCATCGGAATCTAAAACTGGACTACAGGAGAGGTTCAAATCATAGAGAGTTAGAGTGTCAGTCCTCTTGTACTTAAGTCGGCATTGTGCCTTTCGTATTAAATTCGGATGTAATTTCTGTGTTTCATCGTCAATAACAATGTCCAAGGGATACAGTAAACCTCTAGTGAAGCATCGGAATCTAAAACTGGACTCACAGGAGAGGTTCAAATCATAGAGAGTTAGAGTGTCAGTCCTCTTGTACTTAAGTCGGCATTGTGCTTTTGTATTAAATTCGGATGCTATTTCGGTCTTTCATCGACAATAAGAAGGTCCACGAGATACAGTAAACCTTAAGTGAAGCATCGGGATCTAAAACTGAACTCACAGGAGAGGTTCAAATCATAGAGAGTTAGAGTGTCAGTCCCCTTGTACATAAGTCAGCATTGTGCCTTTTGTATTAAATTCGGAAGCAATTTCTGTGTTTCATCGTCAATAAGAAGGTCCAAGGGGTACGGTAAACCTGAAGTGAAGCATCGGAATCTAAAACTGGACTCACAGGAGAGGTTCAAATCATAGAAAGTTAGAGTGTCAGTCCTCTTGTACTTAAGTCGCCATTGTGCCTTTTATATTCAGATCGGATACAATTTCTGTGTTTCATCGTCAATAAGAAGGTCGAAGGGATACATTAAACCTGAAGTGAAGCATCGGAATCTAAAACTGGACTCACAGGAGAGGTTCAAATCATAAACAGTTAGAGTGTCAGTCCTCTTGTACATAAGTCGGCATTGTGCCTTTTGTATTACATTCGGATGCAGTTTCTGTGTGTCATCGTCAATAAGAAAGTTCAAGGGATACAGTAAACCTGAAGTGAAGCATCGGAATCTAAAACTGGACTCACAGGAGAGGTTCAAATCATGGAAATTTAGAGTGTCAGTCCTCTTGTACTTTAGTCGGCATTGCACCTTTTGTATTTAAATCGGATGCAATTTCTGTGTTTCATCGTCAATAAGAAGGTCCAAGGGGTACGGTAAACCTGAAGTGAAGCATCGGAATCTAAAACTGGACTCACAGGAGAGGTTCAAATCATAGTACGCTACAGTGTCAGTCCTCTTGTACTTAAGTCGGCATTGTGCCTTTTGTATTAATGTCGTATGCAATTTCTGTCTTTCATCGTCAATAAGAAGGTCCAAGGGATACAGTAAAACAGAAGTGGAGCATGGGAATCCAAAACTGGACTCACAGGAGAGGTTCAAATCATAGATAGTTAGAGTGTCAGTCCTCTTGTACATAAGTCGGCATCGTGCCTTTAGTATTAAATTCGGATGCAATTTCTGTGTTTCATCGTCAATAAGAAGGTCCTAGGGTTACAGCAAACCTTAAGTGAAGCATCGGAATCTAAAACTGGACTCACAGGAGAGGTTTAAATCATAGAAATTTAGAGTGTCAGTCCTCCTGTACTTAAGTCGGCATTGTGCCTTTTGTATTGAATTCGAATGCAAATTCTGTGTTTCATCGTCAATAAGAAGGTCCGAGAGATACAGTAATCCTGAAGTGAAGCATCGTAATCTAAAACTGGACTCACAGGAGAAGTTCAAATCATAGAGAGTTAGAGTGTCAGTCCTCTTGTACTTAAGTCGGCATCGTGCCAATTGTATTAAATTCGGTTGCAATTTCTGCGTTTCATCGTCAATAAGAATGTCCAGTGATACAGTAAACTTGAAGAGAAGCATCGGAATCTAAAACTCGACTCACATGAGAGGTTCAAATCATAGTAAGATACAGTGTCAGTCCTCTTGTACTTAAGTCGGCATTGTGCCTTTCGTATTAAATTCGGATGTAATATCTGTGTTTCATCGTCAATAACAATGTCCAAGGGATACAGTAAACCTGAAGTGAAGCATCGGCATCTAAAACTGGACTCACAGGAGAGGTTCAAATCATAGAGAGTTAGAGTGTCAGTCCTCTTGTACATAAGTCAGCATTGTGCCTTTTGTATTAAATTCGGTTGCAATTTCTGCGTTTCATGGTCAATAAGAATGTCCAGTGATACAGTAAACATGAAGAGAAGCATCGGAATCTAAAACTCGACTCACATGAGAGGTTCAAATCATAGTAAGATACAGTGTCAGTCCTCCTGTACTTAAGTCGGCATTGTGCGTTTTGTATTAAATTCGGATGCAATTTCAGTGTTTCATCGCCAATAAAAAGGTCCCAGGGATATAGTAAACCTGAAGTGAAGCAGCGGAATCTAAAACCGGACTCACAGGAGAGGTTCAAAGCATAGAAAGTTAGAGGGTCAGTCCTCTTGTACTTCAGTCGGCATTGTGCCTTTTGTAATAAATTCGGAAGCAATTTCGAGGTTTCATCGTCAATAAGAAGGTCCAAGGGATACAGTAAACCTGAAGTGAAGCATCGGAATCTAAAACTGGACTCAGTGGAGAGGTTCAAATCATAGAGAGTTAGAGTGTCAGTCCTCTTGTACATAAGTCGGCATTGTGCCTTTTGTATTACATTCGGATGCAATTTCTGTGTTTCATCGTCAGTAAGAAAGTTCAAGGGATACAGTAAACCTGAAGTGAAGCATCGGAATCTAAAACTAGACTCACAGGAGAGGTTCAAATCATAGAAATTTAGAGTGTCAGTCCTCTTGTACTTAAGTCGGCATTGCACCTTTTGTATTTAATTCGGATGCAATTTCTGTGTTTCATCGTCAATAAGAAGGTCCAAGGGGAACGGTAAACCTGAAGTGAAGCATTGGAATCTAAAACTGGACTCACAGGAGAGGTTCAAATCATAGTACGCTACAGTGTCAGTCCTCTTGTACTTAAGTCGGCATTGTGCCTTTAGTATTAATGTCGTATGCAATTTCTGTCTTTCATCGCCAATAAGAAGGTCCAAGGGATACAGTAAACCAGAAGTGGAGCATCGGAATCTAAAACTGGACTACAGGAGAGGTTCAAATCATAGAGAGTTAGAGTGTCAGTCCTCTTGTACTTAAGTCGGCATTGTGCCTTTCGTATTAAATTCGGATGTAATTTCTGTGTTTCATCGTCAATAACAATGTCCAAGGGATACAGTAAACCTCTAGTGAAGCATCGGAATCTAAAACTGGACTCACAGGAGAGGTTCAAATCATAGAGAGTTAGAGTGTCAGTCCTCTTGTACTTAAGTCGGCATTGTGCTTTTGTATTAAATTCGGATGCTATTTCGGTCTTTCATCGACAATAAGAAGGTCCACGAGATACAGTAAACCTTAAGTGAAGCATCGGGATCTAAAACTGAACTCACAGGAGAGGTTCAAATCATAGAGAGTTAGAGTGTCAGTCCCCTTGTACATAAGTCAGCATTGTGCCTTTTGTATTAAATTCGGAAGCAATTTCTGTGTTTCATCGTCAATAAGAAGGTCCAAGGGGTACGGTAAACCTGAAGTGAAGCATCGGAATCTAAAACTGGACTCACAGGAGAGGTTCAAATCATAGAAAGTTAGAGTGTCAGTCCTCTTGTACTTAAGTCGCCATTGTGCCTTTTATATTCAGATCGGATACAATTTCTGTGTTTCATCGTCAATAAGAAGGTCGAAGGGATACATTAAACCTGAAGTGAAGCATCGGAATCTAAAACTGGACTCACAGGAGAGGTTCAAATCATAAACAGTTAGAGTGTCAGTCCTCTTGTACATAAGTCGGCATTGTGCCTTTTGTATTACATTCGGATGCAGTATCTGTGTTTCATCGTCAATAAGAAAGTTCAAGGGATACAGTAAACCTGAAGTGAAGCATCGGAATCTAAAACTGGACTCACAGGAGAGGTTCAAATCATGGAAATTTAGAGTGTCAGTCCTCTTGTACTTTAGTCGGCATTGCACCTTTTGTATTTAAATCGGATGCAATTTCTGTGTTTCATCGTCAATAAGAAGGTCCAAGGGGTACGGTAAACCTGAAGTGAAGCATCGGAATCTAAAACTGGACTCACAGGAGAGGTTCAAATCATAGTACGCTACAGTGTCAGTCCTCTTGTACTTAAGTCGGCATTGTGCCTTTTGTATTAATGTCGTATGCAATTACTGTCTTTCATCGTCAATAAGAAGGTCCAAGGGATACAGTAAAACAGAAGTGGAGCATCGGAATCCAAAACTGGACTCACAGGAGAGGTTCAAATCATAGATAGTTAGAGTGTCAGTCCTCTTGTACATAAGTCGGCATCGTGCCTTTAGTATTAAATTCGGATGCAATTTCTGTGTTTCATCGTCAATAAGAAGGTCCTAGGGTTACAGCAAACCTTAAGTGAAGCATCGGAATCTAAAACTGGACTCACAGGAGAGGTTTAAATCATAGAAATTTAGAGTGTCAGTCCTCCTGTACTTAAGTCGGCATTGTGCCTTTTGTATTGAATTCGAATGCAATTTCTGTGCTTCATCGTCAATAAGAAGGTCCGAGAGATACAGTAATCCTGAAGTGAAGCATCGTAATCTAAAACTGGACTCACAGGAGAAGTTCAAATCATAGAGAGTTAGAGTGTCAGTCCTCTTGTACTTAAGTCGGCATCGTGCCAATTGTATTAAATTCGGTTGCAATTTCTGCGTTTCATCGTCAATAAGAATGTCCAGTGATACAGTAAACTTGAAGAGAAGCATCGGAATCTAAAACTCGACTCACATGAGAGGTTCAAATCATAGTAAGATACAGTATCAGTCCTCTTGTACTTAAGTCGGCATTGTGCCTTTCGTATTAAATTCGGATGTAATATCTGTGTTTCATCGTCAATAACAATGTCCAAGGCATACAGTAAACCTGAAGTGAAGCATCGGCATCTAAAACTGGACTCACAGGAGAGGTTCAAATCATAGAGAGTTAGAGTGTCAGTCCTCATGTACATAAGTCAGCATTGTGCCTTTTGTATTAAATTCGGTTGCAATTTCTGCGTTTCATGGTCAATAAGAATGTCCAGTGATACAGTAAACATGAAGAGAAGCATCGGAATCAAAAACTCGACTCACATGAGAGGTTCAAATCATAGTAAGATACAGTGTCAGTCCTCCTGTACTTAAGTCGGCATTGTGCGTTTTGTATTAAATTCGGATGCAATTTCAGTGTTTCATCGCCAATAAAAAGGTCCCAGGGATATAGTAAACCTGAAGTGAAGCAGCGGAATCTAAAACCGGACTCACAGGAGAGGTTCAAAGCATAGAAAGTTAGAGGGTCAGTCCTCTTGTACTTCAGTCGGCATTGTGCCTTTTGTAATAAATTCGGAAGCAATTTCGAGGTTTCATCGTCAATAAGTAGGTCCAAGGGATACAGTAAACCTGAAGTGAAGCATCGGAATCTAAAACTGGACTCAGTGGAGAGGTTCAAATCATAGAGAGTTAGAGTGTCAGTCCTCTTGTACATAAGTCGGCATTGTGCCTTTTGTATTACATTCGGATGCAATTTCTGTGTTTCATCGTCAGTAAGAAAGTTCAAGGGATACAGTAAACCTGAAGTGAAGCATCGGAATCTAAAACTGGACTCACAGGAGAGGTTCAAATCATAGAAATTTAGAGTGTCAGTCCTCTTGTACTTAAGTCGGCATTGCACCTTTTGTATTTAATTCGGATGCAATTTCTGTGTTTCATCGTCAATAAGAAGGTCCAAGGGGAACGGTAAACCTGAAGTGAAGCATCGGAATCTAAAACTGGACTCACAGGAGAGGTTCAAATCATAGTACGCTACAGTGTCAGTCCTCTTGTACTTAAGTTGGCATTGTGCCTTTAGTATTAATGTCGTATGCAATTTCTGTCTTTCATCGCCAATAAGAAGGTCCAAGGGATACAGTAAACCAGAAGTGGGGCATCGGAATCTAAAACTGGACTACAGGAGAGGTTCAAATCATAGAGAGTTAGAGTGTCAGTCCTCTTGTACTTAAGTCGGCATTGTGCCTTTCGTATTAAATTCGGATGTAATTTCTGTGTTTCATCGTCAATAACAATGTCCAAGGGATACAGTAAACCTCTAGTGAAGCATCGGAATCTAAAACTGGACTCACAGGAGAGGTTCAAATCATAGAGAGTTAGAGTGTCAGTCCTCTTGTACTTAAGTCGGCATTGTGCTTTTGTATTAAATTCGGATGCTATTTCGGTCTTTCATCGACAATAAGAAGGTCCACGAGATACAGTAAACCTTAAGTGAAGCATCGGGATCTAAAACTGAACTCACAGGAGAGGTTCAAATCATAGAGAGTTAGAGTGTCAGTCCCCTTGTACATAAGTCAGCATTGTGCCTTTTGTATTAAATTCGGATGCAATTTCTGTGTTTCATCGTCAATAAGAAGGTCCAAGTGATACAGTAAACCTGAAGTGAAGCATCGGAATCTAAAATTGGACTCACAGCAGAGGTTCAAATCATAGAAAGTTAGAGGGTCAGTCCTCTTGTACTTAAGTCGGCATTGTGCCTTTTGTATTGAATTCGGATGCAATTTCTCGGTTTCATCGTAAATAAGAAGGTCCACGGGATACAGTAAACCTGAAGTGATGCATCGGAATCAAAAACTAGACTCGCAGGAGAGGTTCAAATCATAGAGAGTTAGAGTGGCAGTCCTCTTGTTCATAAGTTTTCATTGTGCGTTTTGTATTAATTTCGGATGCAATTTCTGTGTTTCATCGTCAATAAGAAGGTTCAAGGGATACAGTAAACATGAAGTGAAGTATCGCAATCTAAAACTGGACTCGCAGGCAAGGTTCTAATCATAGAAAGTTAGAGTGTCTGTCGTCTTGAACTTAAGTCACCATTGTGCATTTTGTATTAAATTCAGATGCAATTTCTGTGTTTCATAGTCAATAAGAAGGTCCAAGGGATACAGTAAACCTGAAGTGAAGCATCGGAATCTAAAACTGGACTCACAGGAGAGGTTCAAATCATAGAAAGTTAGAGGGTCAGTCCTCTTGTACTTATGTCGGCATTGTGCCTTTCGTATTATATTCGGATGCAATTTCTAGGTTTCATCGTCAATAAGAAGGTCCAAGGGATACAGTAAATGTGAAGTGAAGCATCGGAATCTAAAACTGGACTCACAGGAGAGGTTCAAATCATAGAAAGTTGGAGTGTCAGTCCTCTTGTACTTAAGGCGGCATTGTGCCTATTGTGTTAAATTCGGTTGCAATATCTGTGTTTCATCGTCAATAAGAAGGTTCAAGGGATACAGTAATCCGGAAGTGAAGCATCGGGATCTAAAACTGGACTCACAGGAGAGGTTCAAATCATAGAGAGTTAGAGTGTCAGTCCTCTTGTACATAAGTCAGCATTGTGCCTTTTGTATTAAATTCGGTTGCAATTTCTGCGTTTCATCGTCAATAAGAATGTCCAGTGATACAGTAAACATGAAGAGAAGCATCGGAATCTAAAACTCGACTCACATGAGAGGTTCAAATCATAGTAAGATACAGTGTCAGTCCTCCTGTACTTAAGTCGGCATTGTGCGTTTTGTATTAAATTCGGATGCAATTTCAGTGTTTCATCGCCAATAAAAAGGTCCCAGGGATATAGTAAACCTGAAGTGAAGCAGCGGAATCTAAAACCGGACTCACAGGAGAGGTACAAAGCATAGACAGTTAGAGGGTCAGTCCTCTTGTACTTAAGTCGGCATTGTGCCTTTTGTATTAAATTCGGAAGCAGTTTCGAGGTTTCATCGTCAATAAGAAGGTCCAAGGGATACAGTAAACCTGAAGTGAAGCATCGGAATCTAAAACTGGACTCACTGGAGAGGTTCAAATCATAGAGAGTTAGAGTGTCATTCCTCTTGTACATAAGTCGGCATTGTGCCTTTTGTATTCAGATCGGATACAATTTCTGTGTTTCATCGTCAATAAGAAGGTCGAAGGGATACAGTAAACCTGAAGTTAAGCATCGGAATCTAAAACTGGACTCACAGGAGAGGTTCAAATCATAAACAGTTAGAGTGTCAGTCCTCTTGTACATAAGTCGGCATTGTGCCTTTTGTATTACATTCGGATGCAATTTCTGTGTTTCATCATCAATAAGAAAGTTCAAGGGATACAGTAAACCTGAAGTGAAGCATCGGAATCTAAAACTGGACTCACAGGAGAGGTTCAAATCATGGAAATTTAGAGTGTCAGTCCTCTTGTACTTTAGTCGGCATTGCACCTTTTGTATTTAATTCGGATGCAATTTCTGTGTTTCATCGTCAATAAGAAGGTCCAAGGGGTACGGTAAACCTGAAGTGAAGCATCGGAATCTAAAACTGGACTCACAGGAGAGGTTCAAACCATAGTACGCTACAGTGTCAGTCCTCTTGTACTTAAGTCGGCATTGTGCCTTTTGTATTAATGTCGTATGCAATTTCTGTCTTTCATCGTCAATAAGAAGGTCCAAGGGATACAGTAAACCAGAAGTGGAGCATCGGAATCTAAAACTGGACTCACAGGAGAGGTTCAAATCATAGATAGTTAGAGTGTCAGTCCTCTTGTACATAAGTCGGCATCGTGCCTTTTGTATTAAATTCGGATGCAATTTCTGTGTTTCATCGTCAATAAGAAGGTCCAAGGGTCAGCAAACCTTAAGTGAAGCATCGGAATCTAAAACTGGACTCACAGGAGAGGTTTAAATCATAGAAATTTAGAGTGTCAGTCCTCCTGTACTTAAGTCAGCATTGTGCCTTTTGTATTGAATTCGAATGCAAATTCTGTGTTTCATCGTCAATAAGAAGGTCCGAGAGATACAGTAAACCTGAAGTGAAGCATCGTAATCTAAAACTGGACTCACAGGAGAAGTTCAAATCATAGAGAGTTAGAGTGTCAGTCCTCTTGTACTTAAGTCGGCATCGTGCCAATTGTATTAAATTCGGTTGCAATTTCTGCGTTTCATCGTCAATAAGAATGTCCAGTGATACAGTAAACTTGAAGAGAAGCATCGGAATCTAAAACTCGACTCACATGAGAGGTTCAAATCATAGTTAGATACAGTGTCAGTCCTCTTGTACTTAAGTCGGCATTGTGCCTTTCGTATTAAATTCGTATGTAATTTCTGTGTTTCATCGTCAATAACAATGTCCAAGGGATACAGTATACCTGAAGTGAAGCATCGGTATCTAAAACTGGACTCACAGGAGAGGTTCAAATCATAGAGAGTTAGAGTGTCAGTCCTCTTGTACTTAAGTCGGCATTGTGCTTTTGTATTAAATTCGGATGCTATTTCTGTCTTTCATCGACAATAAGAAGGTCCACGAGATACAGTAAACCTTAAGTGAAGCATCGGGATCTAAAACTGGACTCACAGGAGAGGTTCAAATCATAGAGAGTTAGAGTGTCAGTCCTCTTGTACATAAGTCAGCATTGTGCCTTTTGTATTAAATTCGGTTGCAATTTCTGCGTTTCATGGTCAATAAGAATGTCCAGTGATACAGTAAACATGAAGAGAAGCATCGGAATCTAAAACTCGACTCACATGAGAGGTTCAAATCATAGTAAGATACAGTGTCAGTCCTCCTGTACTTAAGTCGGCATTGTGCGTTTTGTATTAAATTCGGATGCAATTTCAGTGTTTCATCGCCAATAAAAAGGTCCCAGGGATATAGTAAACCTGAAGTGAAGCAGCGGAATCTAAAACCGGACTCACAGGAGAGGTTCAAAGCATAGAAAGTTAGAGGGTCAGTCCTCTTGTACTTCAGTCGGCATTGTGCCTTTTGTAATAAATTCGGAAGCAATTTCGAGGTTTCATCGTCAATAAGTAGGTCCAAGGGATACAGTAAACCTGAAGTGAAGCATCGGAATCTAAAACTGGACTCAGTGGAGAGGTTCAAATCATAGAGAGTTAGAGTGTCAGTCCTCTTGTACATAAGTCGGCATTGTGCCTTTTGTATTACATTCGGATGCAATTTCTGTGTTTCATCGTCAGTAAGAAAGTTCAAGGGATACAGTAAACCTGAAGTGAAGCATCGGAATCTAAAACTGGACTCACAGGAGAGGTTCAAATCATAGAAATTTAGAGTGTCAGTCCTCTTGTACTTAAGTCGGCATTGCACCTTTTGTATTTAATTCGGATGCAATTTCTGTGTTTCATCGTCAATAAGAAGGTCCAAGGGGAACGGTAAACCTGAAGTGAAGCATCGGAATCTAAAACTGGACTCACAGGAGAGGTTCAAATCATAGTACGCTACAGTGTCAGTCCTCTTGTACTTAAGTCGGCATTGTGCCTTTAGTATTAATGTCGTATGCAATTTCTGTCTTTCATCGCCAATAAGATGGTCCAAGGGATACAGTAAACCAGAAGTGGAGCATCGGAATCTAAAACTGGACTACAGGAGAGGTTCAAATCATAGAGAGTTAGAGTGTCAGTCCTCTTGTACTTAAGTCGGCATTGTGCCTTTCGTATTAAATTCGGATGTAATTTCTGTGTTTCATCGTCAATAACAATGTCCAAGGGATACAGTAAACCTCTAGTGAAGCATCGGAATCTAAAACTGGACTCACAGGAGAGGTTCAAATCATAGAGAGTTAGAGTGTCAGTCCTCTTGTACTTAAGTCGGCATTGTGCTTTTGTATTAAATTCGGATGCTATTTCGGTCTTTCATCGACAATAAGAAGGTCCACGAGATACAGTAAACCTTAAGTGAAGCATCGGGATCTAAAACTGAACTCACAGGAGAGGTTCAAATCATAGAGAGTTAGAGTGTCAGTCCCCTTGTACATAAGTCAGCATTGTGCCTTTTGTATTAAATTCGGATGCAATTTCTGTGTTTCATCGTCAATAAGAAGGTCCAAGTGATACAGTAAACCTGAAGTGAAGCATCGGAATCTAAAATTGGACTCACAGCAGAGGTTCAAATCATAGAAAGTTAGAGGGTCAGTCCTCTTGTACTTAAGTCGGCATTGTGCCTTTTGTATTGAATTCGGATGCAATTTCTCGGTTTCATCGTAAATAAGAAGGTCCACGGGATACAGTAAACCTGAAGTGATGCATCGGAATCAAAAACTAGACTCGCAGGAGAGGTTCAAATCATAGGGAGTTAGAGTGGCAGTCCTCTTGTTCATAAGTTTTCATTGTGCGTTTTGTATTAATTTCGGATGCAATTTCTGTGTTTCATCGTCAATAAGAAGGTTCAAGGGATACAGTAAACATGAAGTGAAGTATCGCAATCTAAAACTGGACTCGCAGGCAAGGTTCTAATCATAGAAAGTTAGAGTGTCTGTCGTCTTGAACTTAAGTCACCATTGTGCATTTTGTATTAAATTCAGATGCAATTTCTGTGTTTCATAGTCAATAAGAAGGTCCAAGGGATACAGTAAACCTGAAGTGAAGCATCGGAATCTAAAACTGGACTCACAGGAGAGGTTCAAATCATAGAAAGTTAGAGGGTCAGTCCTCTTGTACTTATGTCGGCATTGTGCCTTTCGTATTATATTCGGATGCAATTTCTAGGTTTCATCGTCAATAAGAAGGTCCAAGGGATACAGTAAATGTGAAGTGAAGCATCGGAATCTAAAACTGGACTCACAGGAGAGGTTCAAATCATAGAAAGTTGGAGTGTCAGTCCTCTTGTACTTAAGGCGGCATTGTGCCTATTGTGTTAAATTCGGTTGCAATATCTGTGTTTCATCGTCAATAAGAAGGTTCAAGGGATACAGTAATCCGGAAGTGAAGCATCGGGATCTAAAACTGGACTCACAGGAGAGGTTCAAATCATAGAGAGTTAGAGTGTCAGTCCTCTTGTACATAAGTCAGCATTGTGCCTTTTGTATTAAATTCGGTTGCAATTTCTGCGTTTCATCGTCAATAAGAATGTCCAGTGATACAGTAAACATGAAGAGAAGCATCGGAATCTAAAACTCGACTCACATGAGAGGTTCAAATCATAGTAAGATACAGTGTCAGTCCTCCTGTACTTAAGTCGGCATTGTGCGTTTTGTATTAAATTCGGATGCAATTTCAGTGTTTCATCGCCAATAAAAAGGTCCCAGGGATATAGTAAACCTGAAGTGAAGCAGCGGAATCTAAAACCGGACTCACAGGAGAGGTACAAAGCATAGACAGTTAGAGGGTCAGTCCTCTTGTACTTAAGTCGGCATTGTGCCTTTTGTATTAAATTCGGAAGCAGTTTCGAGGTTTCATCGTCAATAAGAAGGTCCAAGGGATACAGTAAACCTGAAGTGAAGCATCGGAATCTAAAACTGGACTCACTGGAGAGGTTCAAATCATAGAGAGTTAGAGTGTCATTCCTCTTGTACATAAGTCGGCATTGTGCCTTTTGTATTCAGATCGGATACAATTTCTGTGTTTCATCGTCAATAAGAAGGTCGAAGGGATACAGTAAACCTGAAGTTAAGCATCGGAATCTAAAACTGGACTCACAGGAGAGGTTCAAATCATAAACAGTTAGAGTGTCAGTCCTCTTGTACATAAGTCGGCATTGTGCCTTTTGTATTACATTCGGATGCAATTTCTGTGTTTCATCATCAATAAGAAAGTTCAAGGGATACAGTAAACCTGAAGTGAAGCATCGGAATCTAAAACTGGACTCACAGGAGAGGTTCAAATCATGGAAATTTAGAGTGTCAGTCCTCTTGTACTTTAGTCGGCATTGCACCTTTTGTATTTAATTCGGATGCAATTTCTGTGTTTCATCGTCAATAAGAAGGTCCAAGGGGTACGGTAAACCTGAAGTGAAGCATCGGAATCTAAAACTGGACTCACAGGAGAGGTTCAAACCATAGTACGCTACAGTGTCAGTCCTCTTGTACTTAAGTCGGCATTGTGCCTTTTGTATTAATGTCGTATGCAATTTCTGTCTTTCATCGTCAATAAGAAGGTCCAAGGGATACAGTAAACCAGAAGTGGAGCATCGGAATCTAAAACTGGACTCACAGGAGAGGTTCAAATCATAGATAGTTAGAGTGTCAGTCCTCTTGTACATAAGTCGGCATCGTGCCTTTTGTATTAAATTCGGATGCAATTTCTGTGTTTCATCGTCAATAAGAAGGTCCAAGGGTCAGCAAACCTTAAGTGAAGCATCGGAATCTAAAACTGGACTCACAGGAGAGGTTTAAATCATAGAAATTTAGAGTGTCAGTCCTCCTGTACTTAAGTCGGCATTGTGCCTTTTGTATTGAATTCGAATGCAAATTCTGTGTTTCATCGTCAATAAGAAGGTCCGAGAGATACAGTAAACCTGAAGTGAAGCATCGTAATCTAAAACTGGACTCACAGGAGAAGTTCAAATCATAGAGAGTTAGAGTGTCAGTCCTCTTGTACTTAAGTCGGCATCGTGCCAATTGTATTAAATTCGGTTGCAATTTCTGCGTTTCATCGTCAATAAGAATGTCCAGTGATACAGTAAACTTGAAGAGAAGCATCGGAATTAAAACTCGACTCACATGAGAGGTTCAAATCATAGTTAGATACAGTGTCAGTCCTCTTGTACTTAAGTCGGCATTGTGCCTTTCGTATTAAATTCGGATGTAATTTCTGTGTTTCATCGTCAATAACAATGTCCAAGGGATACAGTATACCTGAAGTGAAGCATCGGTATCTAAAACTGGACTCACAGGAGAGGTTCAAATCATAGAGAGTTAGAGTGTCAGTCCTCTTGTACTTAAGTCGGCATTGTGCTTTTGTATTAAATTCGGATGCTATTTCTGTCTTTCATCGACAATAAGAAGGTCCACGAGATACAGTAAACCTTAAGTGAAGCATCGGGATCTAAAACTGGACTCACAGGAGAGGTTCAAATCATAGAGAGTTAGAGTGTCAGTCCTCTTGTACATAAGTCAGCATTGTGCCTTTTGTATTAAATTCGGTTGCAATTTCTGCATTTCATCGTCAATAAGAATGTCCAGTGATACAGTTCACATGAAGAGAAGCATCGGAATCTAAAACTCGACTCACATGAGAGGTTCAAATCATAGTAAGATACAGTGTCAGTACTCCTGTACTTAAGTCGGCATTGTGCGTTTTGTATTAAATTCGGATGCAATTTCAGTGTTTCATCGCCAATAAAAAGGTCCCAGGGATATAGTAAACCTGAAGTGAAGCAGCGGAATCTAAAACCGGACTCACAGGAGAGGTTCAAAGCATAGAAAGTTAGAGGGTCAGTCCTCTTGTACTTAAGTCGGCATTGTGCCTTTTGTATTAAATTCGGAAGCAATTTCGAGGTATCATCGTCAATAAGAAGGTCCAAGGGATACAGTAAACCTGAAGTGAAGCATCGGAATCTAAAACTGGACTCACTGGAGAGGTTCAAATCATAGAGGGTTAGAGTGTCAGACCTCTTGTACATAAGTCGGCATTGTGCCTTTTGTATTACATTCGGATGCAATTTCTGTGTTTCATCGTCAGTAAGAAAGTTCAAGGGATACAGTAAACCTGAAGTGAAGCATCGGAATCTAAAACTGGACTCACAGGAGAGGTTCAAATCATAGAAATTTAGATTGTCAGACCTCTTGTACTTAAGTCGGCATTGCACTTTTGTATTTAATTCGGATGCAATTTCTGTGTTTCATCGTCAATAAGAAGGTCCAAGGGGAACGGTAAACCTGAAGTGAAGCATCGGAATCTAAAACTGGACTCACAGGAGAGGTTCAAATCATAGTACGCTACAGTGTCAGTCCTCTTGTACTTAAGTCGGCATTGTGCCTTTAGTATTATTGTCGTATGCAATTTCTGTCTTTCATCGTCAATAAGAAGGTCCAAGGGATACAGTAAACCAGAAGTGGAGCATCGGAATCTAAAACTGGACTACAGGAGAGGTTCAAATCATAGAGAGTTAGAGTGTCAGTCCTCTTGTACATAAGTCGGCATCGTGCCTTTTGTATTAAATTCAGATGCAATTTCTGTGTTTCATCGTCAATAAGAAGGTCCAAGGGTTACAGTAAACCTGAAGTGAAGCACCGGAATCTAAAACTGGACTCACAGGAGAGGTTTAAATCATAGAAATTTAGAGTGTCAGTCCTCCTGTACTTAAGTCGGCATCATGCCAATTGTATTAAGTTCGGTTGCAATTTCTGCGTTTCATCGTCAATAAGAATGTCCAGTGATACAGTAAACCTGAAGAGAAGCATCGGATTCTAAAACTCGACTCACATGAGAGGTTCAAATCATAGTAAGTTACAGTGTCAGTCCTCTTGTACTGAAGTCGGCATTGTGCCTATCGTATTAAATTCGGATGTAATTTCTTTGTTTCATCGTCAATAACAATGTCCAAGGGATACAGTAAACCTGAAGTGAAGCATCGGAATCTAAAACTGGACTCACAGGAGAGGTTCAAATCATAGGGAGTTAGAGTGTCAGTCCTCTTGTACTTAAGTCGGAATTGTGTTTTTGTATTAAATTCGGATGCTATTTCTGTCTTTCATCGACAATAAGAAGGTCCACGAGATACAGTAAACCTTAAGTGAAGCATCGGGATCTAAAACTGAACTCACAGGAGAGGTTCAAATCATAGAGAGTTAGAGGGTCAGTCCTCTTGTACATAAGTCAGCATTGTGCCTTTTGTATTAAATTCGGATGCAATTTCTGTGTTTCATCGTCAATAAGAAGGTCCAAGTGATACAGTAAACCTGAAGTGAAGCATCGGAATCTAAAATTGGACTCACAGGAGAGGTTCAAATCATAGTAAGTTAGAGGGTCAGTCCTCTTGTACTTAAGTCGGCATTGTGCCTTTTGTATTGAATTCGGATGCAATTTCTCGGTATCATCGAAAATAAGAAGGTCCACGGGATACAGTAAACCTGAAGTGATGCATCGGAATCAAAAACTAGACTCGTAGGAGAGGTTCAAATCATAGAGAGTTAGAGTGGCAGTCCTCTTGTTCATAAGTTGGCATTGTGCGTTTTGTATTAATTTCGGATGCAATTTCTGTGTTTCATCGTCAATAAGAAGGTTCAAGGGATACAGTAAACCTGAAGTGAAGCATCGCAATCTAAAACTGGACTCGCAGGCAAGGTTCTAATCATAGAAAGTTAGAGTGTCTGTCGTCTTGAACTTAAGTCAGCATTGTGCCTTTTGTATTAAATTCGGATGCAATTTCTGTGTTTCATAGTCAATAAGAAGGTCCAAGGGATACAGTAAACCTGAAGTGAAGCATCGGAATCTAAAACTGGACTCACAGGAGAGGTTCAAATCATAGAAAGTTAGAGGGTCAGTCCTCTTGTACTTAAGTCGGCATTGTGCCTTTTGTATTAGATTCGGATGTAATTTCTAGGTTTCATCGTCAATAAGAAGGTCCAAGGGATACAGTAAATGTGAAGTGAAGCATCGGAATCTAAAACTGGACTCACAGGAGAGGTTCAAATCATAGAAAGTTGGAGTGTCAGTCCTCTTGTACTTAAGGCGGCATTGTGCCTATTGTGTTAAATTCGGTTGCAATATCTGTGTTTCATCGTCAATAAGAAGGTTCAACGGATACAGTAAACCTGAAGTGAAGCATCGGAATCTAAAACTGGACTCACAGGAGAGATTCAAATCATAGAGAGTTAGAGTGTCAGTCCTCTTGTACTTAAGTCGGCATTGTGCCTTTTGTATTAAATTCGGATGCTATTTCTGGGTTTCATCGTCAATAAGAAGGTCCAAGGGATGCAGTAAACCTGAAGTGATGCATCGGAATCTAAAACAGGACTCACAGGAGATATTCAAATCATAGAAAGTTAGAGCGTCAGTTCACTTGTACTGAAGTCCGCATTGTGCCTTTTGTATTAAATTCGGATGCAATTTCTGTGTTTCATCGTCAATACGAAGGTCCAAAGGATACAGTAAACCTGAAGTGAAGCATCGGAATCTAAAACTGGACTCACAGGAGAGGTTTAAATCATAGAAATTTAGAGTGTCAGTCCTCCTGTACTTAAGTCGGCATTGTGCCTTTTGTATTGAATTCGAATGCAAATTCTGTGTTTCATCGTCAATAAGAAGGTCCGAGAGATACAGTAATCCTGAAGTGAAGCATCGTAATCTAAAACTGGACTCACAGGAGAAGTTCAAATCATAGAGAGTTAGAGTGTCAGTCCTCTTGTACTTAAGACGGCATCGTGCCAATTGTATTAAATTCGGTTGAAATTTCTGCGTTTCATCGTCAATAAGAATGTCCAGTGATACAGTAAACTTGAAGAGAAGCATCGGAATCTAAAACTCGACTCACATGAGAGGTTCAAATCATAGTAAGATACAGTGTCAGTCCTCTTGTACTTAAGTCGGCATTGTGCCTTTCGTATTAAATTCGGATGTAATTTCTGTGTTTCATCGTCAATAACAATGTCCAAGGGATACAGTAAACCTGAAGTGAAGCATCGGAATCTAAAACTGGACTCACAGGAGAGGTTCAAATCATAGAGAGTTAGAGTGTCAGTCCTCTTGTACTTAAGTCGGCATTGTGCTTTTGTATTAAATTCGGATGCTATTTCTGTCTTTCATCGACAATAAGAAGGTCCAAGGGATACAGTAAACCTGAAGTGAAGCATCGGAATCTAAAACTGGACTCACTGGAGAGGTTCAAATCATAGAGAGTTAGAGTGTCAGTCCTCTTGTACATAAGTCGGCATTGTGCCTTTTGTATTACATTCGGCTGCAATTTCTGTGTTTCATCGTCAGTATAAAAGTTCAAGGGATACAGTAAACCTGAAGTGAAGCATCGGAATCTAAAACTGGACTCACAGGAGAGGTTCAAATCATAGAAATTTAGAGTGTCAGTCCTCTTGTACTTAAGTCGGCATTGCACCTTTTGTATTTAATTCGGATGCAATTTCTGTGTTTCATCGTCAATAAGAAGGTCCAAGGGGAACGGTAAACCTGAAGTGAAGCATCGGAATCTAAAACTGGACTCACAGGAGAGGTTCAAATCATAGTACGCTACAGTGTCAGTCCTCTTGTACTTAAGTCGGCATTGTGCCTTTAGTATTAATGTCGTATGCAATTTCTGTCTTTCATCGTCAATAAGAAGGTCCAAGGGATACAGTAAACCAGAAGTGGAGCATCGGAATCTGAAACTGGACTACAGGAGAGGTTCAAATCATAGAGAGTTAGAGTGTCAGTCCTCTTGTACTTAAGTCGGCATTGTGCCTTTCGTATTAAATTCGGATGTAATTTCTGTGTTTCATCGTCAATAACAATGTCCAAGGGACACAGTAAACCTGAAGTGAAGCATCGGAATCTAAAACTGGACTCACAGGAGAGGTTCAAATCATAGAGAGTTAGAGTGTCAGTCCTCTTGTACTTAAGTCGGCATTGTGCTTTTGTATTAAATTCGGATGCTATTTCTGTCTTTCATCGACAATAAGAAGGTCCACGAGATACAGTAAACCTTAAGTGAAGCATCGGGATCTAAAACTGAACTCACAGGAGAGGTTCAAATCATAGAGAGTTAGAGTGTCAGTCCTCTTGTACATAAGTCAGCATTGTGCCTTTTGTATTAAATTCGGATGCAATTTCTGTGTTTCATCGTTAATAAGAAGGTCCAAGTGATACAGTAAACCTGAAGTGAAGCATCGGAATCTAAAATTGGACTCACAGGAGAGGTTCAAATCATAGAAAGTTAGAGGGTCAGTCCTCTTGTACTTAAGTCGGCATTGTGCCTTTTGTATTGAATTCGGATGCAATTTCTCGGTTTCATCGTAAATAAGAAGGTCCACGGGATACAGTAAACCTGAAGTGATGCATCGGAATCAAAAACTAGACTCGCAGGAGAGGTTCAAATCATAGAGAGTTAGAGTGGCAGTCCTCTTGTTCATAAGTTTTCATTGTGCGTTTTGTATTAATTTCGGATGCAATTTCTGTGTTTCATCGTCAATAAGAAGGTTCAAGGGATACAGTAAACATGAAGTGAAGCATCGCAATCTAAAACTGGACTCGCAGGCAAGGTTCTAATCATAGAAAGTTAGAGTGTCTGTCGTCTTGAACTTAAGTCAGCATTGTGAATTTTGTATTAAATTCAGATGCAATTTCTGTGTTTCATAGTCAATAAGAAGGTCCAAGGGATACAGTAAACCTGAAGTGAAGCATCGGAATCTAAAACTGGACTCACAGGAGAGGTTCAAATCACAGAAAGTTAGAGGGTCAGTCCTCTTGTACTTAAGTCGGCATTGTGCCTTTCGTATTAAATTCGGATGCATATTTCTAGGTTTCATCGTCAATAAGAAGGTCCAAGGGATACAGTAAACGTGAAGTGAAGCATCGGAATCTAAAACTGGACTCACAGGAGAGGTTCAAATCATAGAAAGTTGGAGTGTCAGTCCTCTTGTACTTAAGGCGGCATTGTGCCTATTGTGTTAAATTCGGTTGCAATATCTGTGTTTCATCGTCAATAAGAAGGTTCAAGGGATACAGTAAACCTTAAGTGAAGCATCGGGATCTAAAACTGGACTCACAGGAGAGGTTCAAATCATAGAGAGTTAGAGTGTCAGTCCTCTTGTACATAAGTCAGCATTGTGCCTTTTGTATTAAATTCGGTTGCAATTTCTGCGTTTCATCGTCAATAAGAATGTCCAGTGATACAGTTAACATGAAGAGAAGCATCGGAATGTAAAACTCGACTCACATGAGAGGTTCAAATCATAGTAAGATACAGTGTCAGTCCTCCTGTACTTAAGTCGGCATTGTGCGTTTTGTATTAAATTCGGATGCAATTTCAGTGTTTCATCGCCAATAAAAAGGTCCCAGGGATATAGTAAACCTGAAGTGAAGCAGCGGAATCTAAAACCGGACTCACAGGAGAGGTTCAAAGCATAGAAAGTTAGAGGGTCAGTCACCTTGTACTTAAGTCGGCATTGTGCCTTTTGTATTAAATTCGGAAGCAGTTTCCAGGTTTCATCGTCAATAAGAAGGTCCAAGGGATACAGTAAACCTGAAGTGAAGCATCGGAATCTAAAACTGGACTCACTGGAGAGGTTCAAATCATAGAGAGTTAGAGTGTCAGTCCTCTTGTACATAAGTCGGCATTGTGCCTTTTGTATTCAGATCGGATACAATTTCTGTGTTTCATCGTCAATTAGAAAGGTCGAAGGGATACAGTAAACCTGAAGTTAAGCATCGGAATCTAAAACTGGACTCACAATAGAGGTTCAAATCATAAACAGTTAGAGTGTCAGTCCTCTTGTACATAAGTCGGCATTGTGCCTTTTGTATTACATTCGGATGCAATTTCTGTGATTCATCATCAATAAGAAAGTTCAAGGGATACAGTAAACCTGAAGTGAAGCATCGGAATCTAAAACTGGACTCACAGGAGAGGTTCAAATCATGGAAATTTAGAGTGTATGTCCTCTTGTACTTTAGTCGGCATTGCACCTTTTGTATTTAATTCGGATGCAATTTCTGTGTTTCATCGTCAATAAGAAGGTCCAAGGGGTACGGTAAACCTGAAGTGAAGCATCGGAATCTAAAACTGGACTCACAGGAGAGGTTCAAACCATAGTACGCTACAGTGTCAGTCCTCTTGTACTTAAGTCGGCATTGTGCCTTTTGTATTAATGTCGTATGCAATTTCTGTCTTTCATCGTCAATAAGAAGGTCCAAGGGATACAGTAAACCAGAAGTGGAGCATCGGAATCTAAAACTGGACTCACAGGAGAGGTTCAAATCATAGATAGTTAGAGTGTCAGTCCTCTTGTACATAAGTCGGCATCGTGCCTTTTGTATTAAATTCGGATGCAATTTCTGTGTTTCATCGTCAATAAGAAGGTCCAAGGGTTACAGCAAACCTTAAGTGAAGCATCGGAATCTAAAACTGGACTCACAGGAGAGGTTTAAATCATAGAAATTTAGAGTGTCAGTCCTCCTGTACTTAAGTCGGCATTGTGCCTTTTGTATTGAATTCGAATGCAAATTCTGTGTTTCATCGTCAATAAGAAGGTCCGAGAGATACAGTAAACCTGAAGTGAAGCATCGTAATCTAAAACTGGACTCACAGGAGAAGTTCAAATCATAGAGAGTTAGAGTGGTAGTCCTCTTGTACTTAAGTCGGCATCGTGCCAATTGTATTAAATTCGGTTGCAATTTCTGCGTTTCATCGTCAATAAGAATGTCCAGTGATACAGTAAACTTGAAGAGAAGCATCGGAATCTAAAACTCGACTCACATGAGAGGTTCAAATCATAGTAAGATACAGTGTCAGTCCTCTTGTACTTAAGTCGGCATTGTGCCTTTCGTATTAAATTCGGATGTAATTCCTGTGTTTCATCGTCAATAACAATGTCCAAGGGATACAGTAAACCTGAAGTGAAGCATCGGTATCTAAAACTGGACTCACAGGAGAGGTTCAAATCATAGAGAGTTAGAGTGTCAGTCCTCTTGTACTTAAGTCGGCATTGTGCTTTTGTATTAAATTCGGATGCTATTTCTGTCTTTCATCGACAATAAGAAGGTCCACGAGATACAGTAAACCTTAAGTGAACCATCGGGATCTAAAACTGGACTCACAGGAGAGGTTCAAATCATAGAGAGTTAGAGTGTCAGTCCTCTTGTACATAAGTCAGCATTGTGCCTTTTGTATTAAATTCGGATGCAATTTCAGTGTTTCATCGCCAATAAAAAGGTCCCAGGGATATAGTAAACCTGAAGTAAAGCAGCGGAATCTAAAACCGGACTCACAGGAGAGGTTCAAAGCATAGAAAGTTAGAGGGTCAGTCCTCTTGTACTTAAGTCAGCATTGTGCCTTTTGTATTAAATTCGGAAGCAATTTCGAGGTTTCATCGTCAATAAGAAGGTCCAAGGGATACAGTAAACCTGAAGTGAAGCATCGGAATCTAAAACTGGACTCACTGGAGAGGTTCAAATCATAGAGAGTTAGAGTGTCAGTCCTCTTGTACATAAGTCGGCATTGTGCCTTTTGTATTACATTCGGATGCAATTTCTGTGTTTCATCGTCAGTAAGAAAGTTCAAGGGATACAGTAAACCTGAAGTGAAGCATCGGAATCTAAAACTGGACTCACAGGAGAGGTTCAAATCATAGAAATTTAGAATGTCAGACCTCTTGTACTTAAGTCGGCATTGCACCTTTTGTATTTAATTCGGATGCAATTTCTGTGTTTCATCGTCAATAAGAAGGTCCAAGGGGAACGGTAAACCTGAAGTGAAGCATCGGAATCTAAAACTGGACTCACAGGAGAGGTTCAAATAATAGTACGCTACAGTGTCAGTCCTCTTGTACTTAAGTCGGCATTGTGCCTTTAGTATTAATGTCGTATGCAATTTCTGTCTTTCATCGTCAATAAGAAGGTCCAAGGGATACAGTAAAAAAAAAAGTGGAGCATCGGAATCTAAAACTGGACTACAGGAGAGGTTCAAATCATAGAGAGTTAGAGTGTCAGTCCTCTTGTACATAAGTCGGTATCGTGCCTTTTGTATTAAATTCGGATGCAATTTCTGTGTTTCATCGTCAATAAGAAGGTCCAAGGGTTACAGTAAACCTGAAGTGAAGCACCGGAATCTAAAACTGGACTCACAGGAGAGGTTTAAATCATAGAAATTTAGAGTGTCAGTCCTCCTGTACTTCAGTCGGCATCATGCCAAATGTATTAAATTCGGTTGCAATTTCTGCGTTTCATCGTCAATAAGAATGTCCAGTGATACAGTAAACCTGAAGAGAAGCATCGGAATCTAAAACTCGACTCACATGAGAGGTTCAAATCATAGTAAGTTACAGTGTCAGTCCTCTTGTACTGAAGTCGGCATTGTGCCTATCGTATTAAATTCGGATGTAATTTCTTTGTTTCATCGTCAATAACAATGTCCAAGGGATACAGTAAACCTGAAGTGAAGCATCGGAATCTAAAACTGGACTCACAGGAGAGGTTCAAATCATAGGGAGTTAGAGTGTCAGTCCTCTTGTACTTAAGTCGGCATTGTGTTTTTGTATTAAATTCGGATGCTATTTCTGTCTTTCATCGACAATAAGAAGGTCCACGAGATACAGTAAACCTTAAGTGAAGCATCGGGATCTAAAACTGAACTCACAGGAGAGGTTCAAATCATAGAGAGTTAGAGGGTCAGTCCTCTTGTACATAAGTCCGCATTGTGCCTTTTGTATTAAATTCGGATGCAATTTCTGTGTTTCATCGTCAATAAGAAGGTCCAAGTGATACAGTAAACCTGAAGTGAAGCATCGGAATCTAAAATTGGACTCACAGGAGAGGTTCAAATCATAGAAAGTTAGAGGGTCAGTCCCCTTGTACTTAAGTCGGCATTGTGCCTTTTGTATTGAATTCGGATGCAATTTCTCGGTATCATCGTAAATAAGAAGGTCCACGGGATACAGTAAACCTGAAGTGATGCATCGGAATCAAAAACTAGACTCGTAGGAGAGGTTCAAATCATAGAGAGTTAGAGTGGCAGTCCTCTTATTCATAAGTTGGCATTGTGCGTTTTGTATTAATTTCGGATGCAATTTCTGTGTTTCATCGTCAATAAGAAGGTTCAAGGGATACAGTAAACCTGAAGTGAAGCATCGCAATCTATAACTGGACTCGCAGGCAAGGTTCTAATCATAGAAAGTTAGAGTGTCTGTCGTCTTGAACTTAAGTCAGCATTGTGCCTTTTGTATTAAATTCGGATGCAATTTCTGTGTTTCATAGTCAATAAGAAGGTCCAAGGGATACAGTAAACCTGAAGTGAAGCATCGGAATCTAAAACTGGACTCACAGGAGAGGTTCAAATCATAGAAAGTTAGAGGGTCAGTCCTCTTGTACTTAAGTCGTCATTGTGCCTTTTGTATTAAATTCGGATGTAATTTCTAGGTTTCATCGTCAATAAGAAGGTCCAAGGGATACAGTAAACGTGAAGTGAAGCATCGGAATCTAAAACTGGACTCACAGGAGAGGTTCAAATCATAGAAAGTTGGAGTGTCAGTCCTCTTGTACTTAAGGCGGCATTGTGCCTATTGTGTTAAATTCGGTTGCAATATCTGTGTTTCATCGTCAATAAGAAGGTTCAAGGGATACAGTAAACCTGAAGTGAAGCATCGGAATCTAAAACTGGACTCACAGGAGAGATTCAAATCATAGAGAGTTAGAGTGTCAGTCCTCTTGTACTTAAGTCGGCATTGTGCCTTTTGTATTTAATTCGGATGCTATTTCTGGGTTTCATCGTCTATAAGACGGTCCAAGGGATGCAGTATACCTGAAGTGATGCATCGGAATCTAAAACAGGACTCACAGGAGATATTCAAATCATAGAGAGTTAGAGCGTCAGTTCACTTGTACTGAAGTCCGCATTGTGCCGATTGTATTAAATTCGGATGCAATTTCTGTGTTTCATCGTCAATACGAAGGTCCAAAGGATACAGTAAACCTGAAGTGAAGCATCGGAATCTAAAACTGGACTCACAGGAGAGGTTCAAAACATAGAAATATAGAGTGTCAGTGCTCTTGTACTTAAGTCGGCATTGTGCCTTTTGTATGAAATTCGGATGCAATTTCTGTTTTCATCGTCAATAAGAAGGTCCAAGGGATACAGTAACCTGAAGTGAAGCATCGGAATCTAAAACTGGACTCAAAGGAGATGTTCAAATCAATGAAAGTTAGAATGTCAGTCCTCTCGTACTTAAGGCGGCATTGTGACTATTGTATTAATTTCGGTTGCAATTTCTGTCTTTCTCGTCAATAAGATGGTTCAAGGGATACAGTAAAGCTGAAGTGAGGCATCGGAATCTAAAACTGGACTCACAGGATAGGTTCAAATCAAAGAAAGTTTGAGTCTCAGTCCTCTTGTACTTATGTCGGCATTGTACGTTTTGTATTAAATTCGGATCCAATTTCTGTGTTTCATCGTCAATAAGAAGGTCCAAGGGATACAGTAGACCAGAATTGAAGCAGCGGAATCTAAAACTGGACTCACAGGAGAGGTTCAAATCATAGAAAGTTAGAGTGTCAGTCGTCTTGTACTTAAGTCGGCATTGTGCCTTTTGTGTTAAGTTCGGATGCAATTTCTGTGTTTCATCGTCAATAAGAAGGTTCAAGGGATACAGTAAACCTGAAATGAAGCATCGTAATCTATAACTGGACTCACAGGAGAGGTTCACAACATAGAAAGTTAGAGGGTCAGTCCTCTTGTACTTAAGTCGGCATTGTGCCTTTTGTATTGAATTCGGATGCAATTTCTCGGTTTCATCGTCAATAAGAAGGTCCAAGGGATACAGTAAACCTGAAGTGATGCATCGGAATCTAAAACCGGACTCACAGGAGAGGTTCAAATCATAGAAAGTTAGGGTGTCAGTCCTCTTGTACTGAAGTCGGCATTGTGCCTTTTGTATTAAATTCGGATTCTATTTCTGGGTTTCATCGTCAATAAGAAGGTCCAAGGGATGCAGTTAACCTGAAGTGATGCATCGGAATCTAAAACAAGACTCACAGGAAATATACAAATCATAGAGAGTTAGAGCGTCAGTTCTCTTGTACTTAAGTCCGCATTGTGCCTTTTGTATTAAATTCGGATGCAATTTCTGTGTTTCATCGTCAATACGAAGGTCCAGGGGATACAGTAAACCTGAAGTGAAGCATCGGAATCTGAAACTGGACTCACAGGAGAGTTTCAAATCAAAGAGAGTTAGAGTGTCAGTCCTCTTGTACTTAAGTCGGCATTGTGCCAATTGTATTAAATTCGGTTGCAATTTCTGCATTTCATCGTCAATAAGAAGGTCCAGTGATACAGTAAACCTGAAGACAGGCATCTGAGACTAAAACTCGACCCACAGGAGAGGTTCAAATCATAGTAAGTTACAGTGTCAGTCCTCTTGTACTTAAGTCGGCATTGTGCCTTTCGTATTAAATTCGGATGTAATTTCTGTGTTTCATCGTCAATAACAATGTCCAAGGGATACAGTAAACCTGAAGTGAAGCATCGGAATCTAAAACTGGACTCACAGGAGAGGTTCAAATCATAGAGAGTTAGAGTGTCAGTCCTCTTGTACTTAAGTCGGCATTGTCCTTTTGTATTAAATTCGGATGCTATTTCTGTCTTTCATCGACAATAAGAAGGTCCACGAGATACAGTAAACCTTAAGTGAAGCATCGGGATCTAAAACTGGACTCACAGGAGAGGTTCAAATCATAGAGAGTTAGAGTGTCAGTCCTCTTGTACATAAGTCAGCATTGTGCCTTTTGTATTAAATTCGGTTGCAATTTCTGCGTTTCATCGTCAATAAGAATGTCCAGTGATACAGTTAACATGAAGAGAAGCATCGGAATCTAAAACTCGACTCACATGAGAGGTTCAAATCATAGTAAGATACAGTGTCAGTCCTCCTGTACTTAAGTCGGCATTGTGCGTTTTGTATTAAATTCGGATGCAATTTCAGTGTTTCATCGCCAATAAAAAGGTCCCAGGGATATAGTAAACCTGAAGTGAAGCAGCGGAATCTAAAACCGGACTCACAGGAGAGGTTCAAAGCATAGAAAGTTAGAGTGTCAGTCCTCTTGTACTTAAGTCGGCATTGTCCTTTTGTATTAAATTCGGATGCTATTTCTGTCTTTCATCGACAATAAGAAGGTCCACGAGATACAGTAAACCTTAAGTGAAGCATCGGGATCTAAAACTGGACTCACAGGAGAGGTTCAAATCATAGAGAGTTAGAGTGTCAGTCCTCTTGTACATAAGTCAGCATTGTGCCTTTTGTATTAAATTCGGTTGCAATTTCTGCGTTTCATCGTCAATAAGAATGTCCAGTGATACAGTAAACCTGAAGAGAAGCATCGGAATCTAAAACTCGACTCACATGAGAGGTTCAAATCATAGTAAGTTACAGTGTCAGTCCTCTTGTACTGAAGTCGGCATTGTGCCTATCGTATTAAATTCGGATGTAATTTCTTTGTTTCATCGTCAATAACAATGTCCAAGGGATACAGTAAACCTGAAGTGAAGCATCGGAATCTAAAACTGGACTCACAGGAGAGGTTCAAATCATAGGGAGTTAGAGTGTCAGTCCTCTTGTACTTAAGTCGGCATTGTGTTTTTGTATTAAATTCGGATGCTATTTCTGTCTTTCATCGACAATAAGAAGGTCCACGAGATACAGTAAACCTTAAGTGAAGCATCGGGATCTAAAACTGAACTCACAGGAGAGGTTCAAATCATAGAGAGTTAGAGGGTCAGTCCTCTTGTACATAAGTCCGCATTGTGCCTTTTGTATTAAATTCGGATGCAATTTCTGTGTTTCATCGTCAATAAGAAGGTCCAAGTGATACAGTAAACCTGAAGTGAAGCATCGGAATCTAAAATTGGACTCACAGGAGAGGTTCAAATCATAGAAAGTTAGAGGGTCAGTCCCCTTGTACTTAAGTCGGCATTGTGCCTTTTGTATTGAATTCGGATGCAATTTCTCGGTATCATCGTAAATAAGAAGGTCCACGGGATACAGTAAACCTGAAGTGATGCATCGGAATCAAAAACTAGACTCGTAGGAGAGGTTCAAATCATAGAGAGTTAGAGTGGCAGTCCTCTTATTCATAAGTTGGCATTGTGCGTTTTGTATTAATTTCGGATGCAATTTCTGTGTTTCAACGTCAATAAGAAGGTTCAAGGGATACAGTAAACCTGAAGTGAAGCATCGCAATCTATAACTGGACTCGCAGGCAAGGTTCTAATCATAGAAAGTTAGAGTGTCTGTCGTCTTGAACTTAAGTCAGCATTGTGCCTTTTGTATTAAATTCGGATGCAATTTCTGTGTTTCATAGTCAATAAGAAGGTCCAAGGGATACAGTAAACCTGAAGTGAAGCATCGGAATCTAAAACTGGACTCACAGGAGAGGTTCAAATCATAGAAAGTTAGAGGGTCAGTCCTCTTGTACTTAAGTCGTCATTGTGCCTTTTGTATTAAATTCGGATGTAATTTCTAGGTTTCATCGTCAATAAGAAGGTCCAAGGGATACAGTAAACGTGAAGTGAAGCATCGGAATCTAAAACTGGACTCACAGGAGAGGTTCAAATCATAGAAAGTTGGAGTGTCAGTCCTCTTGTACTTAAGGCGGCATTGTGCCTATTGTGTTAAATTCGGTTGCAATATCTGTGTTTCATCGTCAATAAGAAGGTTCAAGGGATACAGTAAACCTGAAGTGAAGCATCGGAATCTAAAACTGGACTCACAGGAGAGATTCAAATCATAGAGAGTTAGAGTGTCAGTCCTCTTGTACTTAAGTCGGCATTGTGCCTTTTGTATTTAATTCGGATGCTATTTCTGGGTTTCATCGTCTATAAGACGGTCCAAGGGATGCAGTATACCTGAAGTGATGCATCGGAATCTAAAACAGGACTCACAGGAGATATTCAAATCATAGAGAGTTAGAGCGTCAGTTCACTTGTACTGAAGTCCGCATTGTGCCGATTGTATTAAATTCGGATGCAATTTCTGTGTTTCATCGTCAATACGAAGGTCCAAAGGATACAGTAAACCTGAAGTGAAGCATCGGAATCTAAAACTGGACTCACAGGAGAGGTTCAAAACATAGAAATATAGAGTGTCAGTGCTCTTGTACTTAAGTCGGCATTGTGCCTTTTGTATGAAATTCGGATGCAATTTCTGTTTTCATCGTCAATAAGAAGGTCCAAGGGATACAGTAACCTGAAGTGAAGCATCGGAATCTAAAACTGGACTCAAAGGAGATGTTCAAATCAATGAAAGTTAGAATGTCAGTCCTCTCGTACTTAAGGCGGCATTGTGACTATTGTATTAATTTCGGTTGCAATTTCTGTCTTTCTCGTCAATAAGATGGTTCAAGGGATACAGTAAAGCTGAAGTGAGGCATCGGAATCTAAAACTGGACTCACAGGATAGGTTCAAATCAAAGAAAGTTTGAGTCTCAGTCCTCTTGTACTTATGTCGGCATTGTACGTTTTGTATTAAATTCGGATCCAATTTCTGTGTTTCATCGTCAATAAGAAGGTCCAAGGGATACAGTAGACCAGAATTGAAGCAGCGGAATCTAAAACTGGACTCACAGGAGAGGTTCAAATCATAGAAAGTTAGAGTGTCAGTCGTCTTGTACTTAAGTCGGCATTGTGCCTTTTGTGTTAAGTTCGGATGCAATTTCTGTGTTTCATCGTCAATAAGAAGGTTCAAGGGATACAGTAAACCTGAAATGAAGCATCGTAATCTATAACTGGACTCACAGGAGAGGTTCACAACATAGAAAGTTAGAGGGTCAGTCCTCTTGTACTTAAGTCGGCATTGTGCCTTTTGTATTGAATTCGGATGCAATTTCTCGGTTTCATCGTCAATAAGAAGGTCCAAGGGATACAGTAAACCTGAAGTGATGCATCGGAATCTAAAACCGGACTCACAGGAGAGGTTCAAATCATAGAAAGTTAGGGTGTCAGTCCTCTTGTACTGAAGTCGGCATTGTGCCTTTTGTATTAAATTCGGATTCTATTTCTGGGTTTCATCGTCAATAAGAAGGTCCAAGGGATGCAGTTAACCTGAAGTGATGCATCGGAATCTAAAACAAGACTCACAGGAAATATACAAATCATAGAGAGTTAGAGCGTCAGTTCTCTTGTACTTAAGTCCGCATTGTGCCTTTTGTATTAAATTCGGATGCAATTTCTGTGTTTCATCGTCAATACGAAGGTCCAGGGGATACAGTAAACCTGAAGTGAAGCATCGGAATCTGAAACTGGACTCACAGGAGAGTTTCAAATCAAAGAGAGTTAGAGTGTCAGTCCTCTTGTACTTAAGTCGGCATTGTGCCAATTGTATTAAATTCGGTTGCAATTTCTGCATTTCATCGTCAATAAGAAGGTCCAGTGATACAGTAAACCTGAAGACAGGCATCTGAGACTAAAACTCGACCCACAGGAGAGGTTCAAATCATAGTAAGTTACAGTGTCAGTCCTCTTGTACTTAAGTCGGCATTGTGCCTTTCGTATTAAATTCGGATGTAATTTCTGTGTTTCATCGTCAATAACAATGTCCAAGGGATACAGTAAACCTGAAGTGAAGCATCGGAATCTAAAACTGGACTCACAGGAGAGGTTCAAATCATAGAGAGTTAGAGTGTCAGTCCTCTTGTACTTAAGTCGGCATTGTCCTTTTGTATTAAATTCGGATGCTATTTCTGTCTTTCATCGACAATAAGAAGGTCCACGAGATACAGTAAACCTTAAGTGAAGCATCGGGATCTAAAACTGGACTCACAGGAGAGGTTCAAATCATAGAGAGTTAGAGTGTCAGTCCTCTTGTACATAAGTCAGCATTGTGCCTTTTGTATTAAATTCGGTTGCAATTTCTGCGTTTCATCGTCAATAAGAATGTCCAGTGATACAGTTAACATGAAGAGAAGCATCGGAATCTAAAACTCGACTCACATGAGAGGTTCAAATCATAGTAAGATACAGTGTCAGTCCTCCTGTACTTAAGTCGGCATTGTGCGTTTTGTATTAAATTCGGATGCAATTTCAGTGTTTCATCGCCAATAAAAAGGTCCCAGGGATATAGTAAACCTGAAGTGAAGCAGCGGAATCTAAAACCGGACTCACAGGAGAGGTTCAAAGCATAGAAAGTTAGAGGGTCAGTCCTCTTGTACTTAAGTCGGCATTGTGCCTTTTGTATTAAATTCGGAAGCAATTTCGAGGTTTCATCGTCAATAAGAAGGTCCAAGGGATACAGTAAACCTGAAGTGAAGCATCGGAATCTAAAACTGGACTCACTGGAGAGGTTCAAATCATAGAGAGTTAGAGTGTCAGTCCTCTTGTACATAAGTCGGCTTTGTGCCTTTTGTATTACATGCGGATGCAATTTCTGTGTTTCATCGTCAGTAAGAAAGTTCAAGGGATAAAGTAAACCTGAAGTGAAGCATCGGAATCTAAAACTATACTCACAGGAGAGGTTCAAATCATAGAAATTTAGAATGTCAGTCCTCTTGTACTTAAGTCGGCATTGCACCTTTTGTATTTAATTCGGATGCAATTTCTGTGTTTCATCGTCAATAAGATGGTCCAAGGGGAACGGTAAACCTGAAGTGAAGCATCGGAATCTAAAACTGGACTCACAGGAGAGGTTCAAATCATAGTACGCTACAGTGTCAGTCCTCTTGTACTTAAGTCGGCATTGTGCCTTTAGTATTAATGTCGTATGCAATTTCTGTCTTTCATCGTCAATAAGAAGGTCCAAGGGATACAGTAAACCAGAAGTGGAGCATCGGAATCTAAAACTGGACTACAGGAGAGGTTCAAATCATAGAGAGTTAGAGTGTCAGTCCTCTTGTACATAAGTCGGCATCGTGCCTTTTGTATTAAATTCGGAATGAATTTCTGTGTTTCATCGTCAATAAGAAGGTCCAAGGGTTACAGTAAACCTGAAGTGAAGCACCGGAATCTAAAACTGGACTCACAGGAGAGGTTTAAATCATAGAAATTTAGAGTGTCAGTCCTCCTGTACTTAAGTCGGCATCATGCCAATTGTATTAAATTCGGTTGCAATTTCTGCGTTTCATCGTCAATAAGAATGTCAAGTGATACAGTAAACCTGAAGAGAAGCATCGGAATCTAAAACTCGACTCACATGAGAGGTTCAAATCATAGTAAGTTACAGTGTCAGTCCTCTTGTACTGAAGTCGGTATTGTGCCTATCGTATTAAATTCGGATGTAATTTCTTTGTTTCATCGTCAATAACAATGTCCAAGGGATACAGTAAACCTGAAGTGAAGCATCGGAATCTAAAACTGGACTCACAGGAGAGGTTCAAATCATAGAGAGTTAGAGTGTCAGTCCCTTTGTACTTAAGTCGGCATTGTGCTTTTGTATTAAATTCGGATGCTATTTCTGTCTTTCATCGACAATAAGAAGGTCCACGAGATACAGTAAACCTTAAGTGAAGCATCGGGATCTAAAACTGAACTCACAGGAGAGGTTCAAATCATAGAGAGTTAGAGTGTCAGTCCTCTTGTACATAAGTCAGCATTGTGCCTTTTGTATTAAATTCGGATGCAATTGCTGTGTTTCATCGTCAATAAGAAGGTCCAAGTGATACAGTAAACCTGAAGTGAAGCATCGGAATCTAAAATTGGACTCACAGGAGAGGTTCAAATCATAGAAAGTTAGAGGGTCAGTCCTCTTGTACTTAAGTCGGCATTGTGCCTTTTGAATTGAATTCGGATGCAATTTCTCGGTATCATCGTAAATAAGAAGGTCCACGGGATACAGTAAACCTGAAGTGATGCATCGGAATCAAAAACTAGACTCGTAGGAGAGGTTCAAATCATAGAGAGTTAGAGTGGCAGTCCTCTTGTTCATAAGTTGGCATTGTGCGTTTTGTATTAATTTCGGATGCAATTTCTGTGTTTCATAGTCAATAAGAAGGTCCAAGGGATACAGTAAACCTGAAGTGAAGCATCGGAATCTAAAACTGGACTCACAGGAGAGGTTCAAATCATAGAAAGTTAGAGGGTCAGTCCTCTTGTACTTAAGTCGGCATTGTGCCTTTTGTATTAAATTCGGATGTAATTTCTAGGTTTCATCGTCAATAAGAAGGTCCAAGGGATACAGTAAACGTGAAGTGAAGCATCGGAATCTAAAACTGGACTCACAGGAGAGGTTCAAATCATAGAAAGTTGGAGTGTCAGTCCTCTTGTACTTAAGGCGGCATTGTGCCTATTGTATGAAATTCGGATGCTATTTCTGTGTTTCATCGACAATAAGAAGGTCCAAGAGATACAGTAAAGCTTAAGGGAAGCATCGGGATCAAAAACTGGACTCACAGGAGAGGTTCAAACCATAGAGTGTTGGAGTGTCAGTCCTCTTGTACTTAAGTCGGCATTGTGCCAATTGTATTAAATTCGGTTGCAATTTCTGCATTTCATCGTCAATAAGAAGGTCCAGTGATACAGTAAACCTGAAGAGAAGCATCTGAGACTAAAACTCGACTCACAGGAGAGGTTCAAATCATAGTAAGTTACAGTGTCAGTCCTCTTGTACTTAAGTCGGCATTGTGCCTTTCGTATTAAATTCGGATGTAATTTCTGTGTTTCATCGTCAATAGGAATTTCCAAGGGTTACAGTTAACCTGAAGTGAAGCATCGGAATCTAAAACTTCACTCACAGGAGAGATTCAAAACATAGAGAGTTATAGTGTCAGTCCTCTTGTACATAAGTCGGCATTGTGCCTTTTGTATGAAATTCGGATGCTATTTCTGTGTTTCATCGACAATAAGAAGGTCCAAGAGATACAGTAAAGCTTAAGGGAAGCATCGGGATCAAAAACTGGACTCACAGGAGAGGTTCAAACCATAGAGTGTTGGAGTGTCAGTCCTCTTGTACTTAAGTCGGCATTGTGCCTATTGTATTAAATTCGGTTGCAATTTCTGTCTTTCTCGTCAATAAGATGGTTCAAGGGATACAGTAAAGCTGAAGTGAGGCATCGGAATCTAAAACTGGACTCACAGGATAGGTTCAAATCAAAGAAAGTTTGAGTCTCAGTCCTCTTGTACTTATGTCGGCATTGTGCGTTTTGTATTAAATTCGGATGCAATTTCTGTGTTTCATCGTCAATAAGAAGGTCCAAGGGATACAGTAGACCAGAATTGAAGCAGCGGAATCTAAAACTGGACTCACAGGAGAGGTTCAAATCATAGAAAGTTAGAGTGTCAGTCGTCTTGTACTTAAGTCGGCATTGTGCCTTTTGTGTTAAGTTCGGATGCAATTTCTGTGTTTCATCGTCAATGAGAAGGTTCAAGGGATACAGTAAACCTGAAATGAAGCATCGTAATCTATAACTGGACTCACAGGAGAGGTTCAAAACATAGAAAGTTAGAGTGTCAGTCCTCTTGTACTTAAGTCGGCATTGTGCCTTTTGTATTGAATACGGATGCAATTTCTCGGTTTCATCGTCAATAAGAAGGTCCAAGGGATACAGTAAACCTGAAGTGATGCATCGGAATCTAAAACTGGACTCGCAGGAGAGGTTCAAATCATAGGGAGTTAGAGTGGCAGTCCTCTTGTTCATAAGTTGCATTGTGCGTTTTGTATTAATTTCGAATGCAATTTCTGTGTTTCATCGTCAATAAGAATGTTCAAGGGATACAGTAAACCTGAAGTGAAGCATCGGAATCTAAAACCGGACTCACAGGAGAGGTTCAAATCATAGAAAGTTAGGGTGTCAGTCCTCTTGTACTGAAGTCGGCATTGTGCCTTTTGTATTAAATTCGGATTCTATTTCTGGGTTTCATCGTCAATAAGAAGGTCCAAGGGATGCAGTAAACCTGAAGTGATGCATCGGAATCTAAAACAAGACTCACAGGAAATATACAAATCATAGAGATTTAGAGCGTCAGTTCTCTTGTACTTAAGTCCGCATTGTGCCTTTTGTATTAAATTCGGATGCAATTTCTGTGTTTCATCGTCAATACGAAGGTCCAGGTGATACAGTAAACCTGAAGTGAAGCATCGGAATCTGAAACTGGACTCACAGGAGAGTTTCAAATCAAAGAGAGTTAGAGTGTCAGTCCTCTTGTACTTAAGTCGGCATTGTGCCAATTGTATTAAATTCGGTTGCAATTTCTGCATTTCATCGTCAATAAGAAGGTCCAGTGATACAGTAAACCTGAAGAGAAGCATCTGAGACTAAAACTCGACTCACAGGAGAGGTTCAAATCATAGTAAGTTACAGTGTCAGTCCTCTTGTACTTAAGTCGGCATTGTGCCTTTCGTATTAAATTCGGATGTAATTTCTGTGTTTCATCGTCAATAAGAATGTCCAAGGGTTACAGTTAACCTGAAGTGAAGCATCGGAATCTAAAACTTCACTCACAGGAGAGATTCAAAACATAGAGAGTTAGAGTGTGAGTCCTCTTGTACATAAGTCGGCATTGTGCCCTTTGGATGAAATTCGGATGCTATTTCTGTGTTTCATCGACAATAAGAAGGTCCAAGAGATACAGTAAAGCTTAAGGGAAGCATCGTGATCGAAAACTGGACTCACAGGAGATTTTCAAACCATAGAGAGTTGGAGTGTCAGTCCTCATGTACTTAAGTCGGCATTGTGCCTATTGTATTAAATTCGGTTGCAATTTCTGTGTTTCACGTCAATAAGATGGTTCAAGGGATACAGTAAAGCTGAAGTGAGGCATCGGAATCTAAAACTGGACTCACAGGATAGGTTCAAATCAAAGAAAGTTTGAGTCTCAGTCCTCTTGTACTTATGTCGGCATTGTGCGTTTTGTATTAAATTCGGATGCAATTTCTGTGTTTCATCGTCAATAAGAAGGTCCAAGGGATACAGTAAACCAGAATTGAAGCAGCGGAATCTAAAACTGGACTCACAGGAGAGGTTCAAAACATAGAAATTTAGAGTGTCAGTCGTCTTGTACTTAAGTCGGCATTGTGCCTTTTGTGTTAAGTTCGGATGCAATATCTGTGTTTCATCGTCAATAAGAAGGTTCAAGGGATACAGTAAACCAGAAATGAAGCTTCGTAATCTATAACTGGACGCACAGGAGAGGTTCAAAACATAGAAAGTTAGAGGGTCAGTCCTCTTGTACTTAAGTCGGCATTGTGCCTTTTGTATTGAATTCGGATGCAATTTCTCGGTTTCATCGTCAATAAGAAGGTCCAAGGGATACAGTAAACCTGAAGTGATGCATCGGAATCTAAAACTGGACTCGCAGGAGAGGTTCAAATCATAAAGAGTTAGAGTGGCAGTCCTCTTGTTCATAAGTTGGCATTGTGCGTTTTGTATTATTTTCGGATGCAATTTCTGTGTTTCATCGTCAATAAGAAAGTTCAAGGGATACAGTAAACCTGAAGTGAAGCATCGGAATCTAAAACTGAACTCGCAGGCGAGGTTCCAATCATAGAAAGTTAGAGTGACAGTCGTCTTGAGCTTAAGTCGGCATTGTGCCTTTTGTATTAAATTCGGATGCAATTTCTGTGTTTCATAGTCAATAAGAAGGTCCAAGGGATACAGTAAACCTGAAGTGAAGCATCGGAAACTAAAACTGGACTCACAGGAGAGGTGCAAATCATAGAAAGTTAGAAGGTCAGTCCTCTTGTACTTAAGTCGGCATTGTGCCTTTTGTATTAAATTCGGATGTAATTTCTAGGTTTCATCGTCAATAAGAAGGTCCAAGGGATGCAGTAAACCTGAAGTGAAGCATCGGAATCTAAAACTGGACTCACAGGAGAGGTTCAAATCATAGTGAGTTGGAGTGTCAGTCCTCTTGTACTTAAGGCGGCATTGTGCCTATTGTGTTAAACTCGGTTGCGATTTCTGTGTTTCATCGTCAATATGAATGTTCAAGGGATACAGTAAACCTGAAGGGAAGCATCGGAATCTAAAACCGGACTCACAGGAGAGGTTCAAATCATAGAAAGTTAGGGTGTCAGTCCTCTTGTACTGAAGTCGGCATTGTGCCTTTTGTATTAAATTCGGATTCTATTTCTGGGTTTCATCGTCAATAAGAAGGTCCAAGGGATGCAGTAAACCTGAAGTGATGCATCGGAATCTAAAACAAGACTCACAGGAAATATTCAAATCATAGAGAGTTAGATCGTCAGTTCTGTTGTACTTAAGTCCGCATTGTGCCTTTTGTATTAAATTCGGATGCAATTTCTGTGTTTCATCGTCAATACGAAGGTCCAGGGGATACAGTAAACCTGAAGTGAAGCATCGGAATCTGAAACTGGACTCACAGGAGAGGTTCAAATCATAGAAAGTTAGAGTGTCAGTGCTTTTGTACTTAAGTCGGCATTGTGCCTTTTGTATGAAATTCGAATGCAATTTCTGTTTTTCATCGTCAATAAGAAGGTCCAAGGGATACAGTAACCTGAAGTGAAGCATCGGAATCTAAAACTGGACTCACAGGAGATGTTCAAATCATTGAAAGTTAGAATGTCAGTTTACTTGTACTTAAGTCGGCTTTGTGACATTTGTATTAAATTGGGATGCAATATCTGTGTTTCATCGTCAATAAGAAGGTCTCAAGGGATACAGTAAACCTGAAGTGAAGCATCGTAATCTAAAACTGGACTCACAGGAGAGGTTCAAATCAAAGAGAGTTAGAGTGTCAGTCCTCTTGTACTTACGTCGGCATTGTGCCAATTGTATTAAATTCGGTTGCAATTTCTGCGTTTCATCGTCAATAAGAAGGTCCAGTGATATAGTAAATCTGTAGAGAAGCATCTGAGACTAAAACTCGACTCACAGGAGAGGTTCAAACCATAGTTAGTTACAGTGACAGTCCTCTTGTACTTAAGACGGCATTTTTCCTTTCGTATTAAATTCGGATGTAATTTCTGTGTTTCATCGTCAATAAGAAAGTCCAAGGGATACAGTAAACCTGAAGTGAAGCATCGGAATCTAAAACTGGACTCACAGGAGAGGTTCAAAACATAGAGAGTTAGAGTGTCAGTCCTCTTGTACATAAGTCGGCATTGTGCCGTTTGTATGAAATTCGGATGCTATTTCTGTATTTCATCGACAATAAGAAGGTCCAAGAGATACAGCAAACCTTAAGTGAAGCATCGGGATCAAAAACTGGACTCACAGGAGAGGTTCAAACCATAGAGAGTTGGATTGTCAGTCCTCTTGTACTTAAGTCGGCATTGTGCCTATTGTATTGAATTCGGTTCAATTTCTGTGTTTCATCGTCAATAAGATGGTTCAAGGGATACAGTAAACCTGAAGTGATGCATCGGAATCTAAAACTGGACTCACAGGAGAGGTTCAAATCATAGAGAGTTAGAGTGTGTCCTCTTGTCCATAAGTTGGCATTGTGCCTTTCGTATTAAATTCGGATGTAATTTCTGTGTTTCATCGTTAACAAGAATGTCCAAGGGATACAGTAAACCTGACGTGAAGCATCGGAATCTAAAACTGGACTCACAGGAGAGGTTCAAAACATAGAGAGTTAGAGTGTCAGTCCTCTTGTACATAATTCGGCATTGTGCCTTTTGTATTAAATTCGGATGCTATTTCTGTGTTTCATCGTCAATAAGAAGGTCCAAGGGATACAGTAATCCTGAAGTGAAGCATCGGAATCTAAAATTGGACTCACAGGCGAGGTTCTAATCATAGAAAATTAGAGTGTCAGTATTCTTGAACTTAAGTCGGCATTGTGCCTTTTGTATTAAATTCGGATGCAATTTCTGTGTTTCATCGTCAATAAGGAGGTCCAAGGTATACAGTAAACCTGAAGTGAAGCATCGGAATATAAAACTGGTCTCACAGGAGTGGTTCGAATCATAGAAAGTTAGGCGGTCAGTCCTCTTGTACTTAAGTCGGCATTGTGCCTTTTGTATTAAATTCGGATGTAATTTCTAGGTTTCATCGTCAATAAGAAGGTCCAAGGTATACAGTAAACCTGAAGTGAAGCATCGGAATCTAAAACTGGACTCACAGGAGAGGTTCAAATCATAGAAAGTTGGAGTGTCAGTCCTCTTGTACTTAAGGCGGCATTGTGCCTATTGTATTAAATTCGACTGCAATTTATGTGTTTCATCGTCAATAAGAAGGTTCAGGGGATACAGTAAACCTGAAGTGAAGCATCGGAATCTAAAACTGGACTCACAGGAGAGGTTCAAATCATAGAAAGTTAGAGTGTCAGTATTCTTGTACTTAAGTCGGCATTGTGCCTTTTGTATTAAATTTGGATGCTATTTCTGGGTTTCATCGTCAATAAGAAGGTCCAAGGGATGCAGTAAACCTGAAGTGAAGCATCGTAATCTAAAACTGGACTCACAGGAGAGGTTCAAATCATAGAGAGTTAGAGTGTCAATCCTCTTGTACTTAAGTCGGCATTGTGCCAATTGTATTAAATTCGGATGCAATTTCTGCGTTTCATCGTCAATAAGAAGGTCCAGTGATAGAGTAATCCTGAAGAAAAGCATTGGAATCTAAAACTCGACTCACAGGAGTGGTCCAAATCATAGTAAGTTACAGTGTCAGTCCTCTTGTACTTAAGTCGGCATTGTGCCTTTCGTATTAAATTCGGATGTAATTTCTGTGTTTCATCGTCAATAAGAATGTCCAAGGGATACAGTAAACCTGAAGTGAAGCATCGGAATCTAAAACTGGACTCACAGGAGAGGTTCAAAACATAGAGAGTTAGAGTGTCAGTCCTCTTGTAAATAAGTCGGCATTGTGCCTTTTGTATGACATTCGGATGCAATTTCTGTGTTTCATCATCAATAAGAAGGTCCAAGGGATACAGTAAACCAGAAGTGAAGCAGCGGAATCTAAAACTGGACTCACAGGAGAGGTTCAAGTCATAGAAAGTTAGAGTGTCAGTCGTCTTGTACTTAAGTCGGCATTGTGCCTTTTGTGTTAAATTCGGATGCAATTTCTGTGTTTCATCGTTAATAAGAACGTTCAAGGGATACAGTAAACCTGAAATGAAGCATCGGAATCTAAAACTGGACTCACAGGGGTGGTTCAAGACATAGAAAGTTAGAGGGTCAGTCCTCTTGTACTTAAGTCGGCATTGTGCCTTTTGTATTAAATTCGGTTGCAATTTCGAGGTTTCATCGTCAATAAGAAAGTCCAAGGGATACAGTAAAGATGAAGTGAAGTATCGGACTCTAAAATTGGACTCACAGGAGAGGTTCAATTCATAGAAAGTTAGAGTGTCAGTCCACTTGTATTTAAATCGGCATTGTGCCTTTTGTATTAAATTCGGATGCAATTTCTAGGTTTCATCGTCAATAAGAAGGTCCAAGGGATACAGTAAACTTGAAGTGATGCATCGGAACCTAAAATTGGCCTCACAGGAAAGGTTCAAATCATAGAGAGTTAGAGTGTCAGTCCACTTGTTCATAAGTTGGCATTGTGCGTTTTGTATTAATTTCGGATGCAATTTCTGTGATTCATCGTCAATAAAAAGGTTCAAGGGATACAGTAAACCTGAAGAGAAGCATCGGAATCTAAAACTGGACTCGCAGGCGAAGTTCAAATCATAGAAATTTAGAGTGTCAGTCGTCTTGAACTTAAGTCGGCATTGTGCCTTTTGTATTAAATTCGGATGCAATTTCCGTGTTTCATCGTCAATAAGAAGGTCCAAGGGATACAGTAAACCTGAAGTGAAGCATCGGAATCTAAAACTGGACTCACAGGGGAGGTTCAAATCATAGAAAGTTAGAGGGTCAGTCCTCTTGTACTTAAGTCGGCATTGTGCCTTTTGTATTAAATTCGGATGTATTTTCTAGGTTTCATCGTCAATAAGTAGGTCCAAGGTATACAGTAAACCTGAAGTGAAGCATCGGAATCTAAAACTGGACTCACTGGAGAGGTTCAAATCATAGAGAGTTAGAGTGTCAGTCCTATGGTACATAAGTCAGCATTGTGCCTTTTGTATTAAATACGGATGCAATTTCTGTGTTTCATCTTCAATAAGAAGGTCCAAGGGATACAGTAAACCTGAAGTGAAGCATCGGAATCTAAAATTGGACTCACAGGACTGGTTCAAATCATGGAAAGTTAGAGTGTCAGTCCTCTTGTATTTAAATCGGCATTGTGCCTTTTGTATTGAATTCGGATGCAATTTCTAGGTTTCATCGTGAATAAGAAGGTCCTAGGGATACAGTAAACCCGAATTGATGCATCGGAATCTAAAACTGGACTCACAGGAGAGGTTCAAAACATAGAGAGTTAGAGTGTCAGTCCTCTTGTACATAATTCGGCATTGTGCCTTTTGTATTAAATTCGGATGCTATTTCTGTGTTTCATCGTCAATAAAAAGGTCCAAGGGATACAGTAAACCTGAAGTGAAGCATCGGAATCTAAAATTGGACTCACAGGCGAGGTTCTAATCATAGAAAGTTAGAGTGTCAGTCGTCTTGAACTTAAGTCGGCATTGTGCCTTTTGTATTAAATTCGGATGCAATTTCTGTGTTTCATCGTCAATAAGGAGGTCCAAGGTATACAGTAAACCTGAAGTGAAGCATCGGAATATAAAACTGGACTCACAGGAGAAGTTCGAATCATAGAAAGTTAGACGGTCAGTCCTCTTGTACTTAAGTCGGCATTGTGAATTTTGGATTAAATTCGGATGTAATTTCTAGGTTTCATCGTCAATAAGAAGGTCCAAGGTATACAGTAAACCTGAAGTGAAGCATCGGAATCTAAAACTGGACTCAGAGGAGAGGTTCAAATCATAGAAAGTTGGAGTGTCAGTCCTCTTGTACTTAAGGCGGCATTGTGCCTATTGTATTAAATTCGACTGCAATTTCTGTGTTTCATCGTCAATAAGAAGGTTCAGGGGATACAGTAAACCTGAAGTGAAGCATCGTAATCTAGAACTGGACTCACAGGAGAGGTTCAAATCATAGAGAGTTAGAGTGTCAAACCTCTTGTACTTAAGTCGGCATTGTGCCAATTGTATTAAATTCGGATGAAATTTCTGCGTTTCATCGTCAATAAGAAGGTCCAGTGATAGAGTAATCCTGAAGAGAAGCATTGGAATCTAAAACTCGACTCACAGGAGAGGTTCAAAACATAGAGAGTTAGAGTGTCAGTCCTCTTGTAAATAAGTCGGCATTGTGCCTTTTGTATGAAATTCGGATGCAATTTCTGTGTTTCATCATCAATAAGAAGGTCCAAGGGATACAGTAAACCAGAAGTGAAGCAGCGGAATCTAAAACTGGACTCACAGGAGAGGTTCAAATCATAGAAAGTTAGAGTGTCAGTCGTCTTGTATTTAAGTCGGCATTGTGCCTTTTGTGTTAAATTCGGATGCAATTTCTGTGTTTCATCGTCAATAAGAAGGTTCAAGGGATACAGTAAACCTGAAATGAAGCATCGGAATCTAAAACTGGACTCACAGGAGTGGTTCAAGACATAGAAAGTTAGAGGGTCAGTCCTCTTGTACTTAAGTCGGCATTGTGCCTTTTGTATTAAATTCGGTTGCAATTTCGAGGTTTCATCGTCAATAAGAAAGTCCAAGGGATACAGTAAACCTGATGTGAAGCATCGGAATCTAAAACTGGACTCAGTGGAGAGGTTCAAATCATAGAGAGTTAGAGTGTCAGTCCTCTTGTACATAAGTCAGCATTGTGCCTTTTGTATTAAATTCGGATGCAATTTCTGTGTTTCATCCTCAATAAGAAGGTCCAAGGGATGCAGTAAAGCTGAAGTGAAGCATTGGACTCTAAAATTGGACTCACAGGAGAGGTTCAATTCATAGAAAGTTAGAGTGTCAGTCCACTTGTATTTAAATCGGCATTGTGCCTTTTGTATTGAATTCGGATGCAATTTCTAGGTTTCATCGTCAATAAGAAGGTCCAAGGGATACAGTAAACTTGAAATGATGCATCGGAACCTAAAATTGGCCTCACAGGAGAGGTTCAAATCATAGAGAGTTAGAGTGTCAGTCCACTTGTTCATAAGTTGGCATTGTGCGTTTTGTATTAATTTCGGATGCAATTTCTGTGATTCATCGTCAATAAGAAGGTTCAAGGGATACAGTAAACCTGAAGAGAAGCATCGGAATCTAAAACTGGACTTGCAGGCGAAGTTCAAATCATAGAAATTTAGAGTGTCTGTCGTCTTGAACTTAAGTCGGCATTGTGCCTTTTGTATTAAATTCGGATGCAATTTCTGTGTTTCATCGTCAATAAGAAGGTCCAAGGGATACAGTAAACCTGAAGTGAAGCATCGGAATCTAAAACTGGACTCACAGGGAAGGTTCAAATCATAGAAAGTTAGAGTGTCAGTCCTCTTGTACTTAAGTCGGCATTGTGCCTTTCGTATTAAATTCGGATGTAATTTCTAGGTTTCATCGTCAATAAGTAGGTCCAAGGTATACAGTAAACCTGAAGTGAAGCATCGGAATCTAAAACTGGACTCACATGAGAGGTTCAAATCATAGAAAGTTGGAGTGTCGTCCTCTTGTACTTAAGGCGGCATTGTACCTATTGTATTAAATTCGGTTGCAATTTCTGTGTTTCATCGTTAATAAGAAGGTTCAGGGGATACAGTAAACCTGAAGTGAAGCATCGGAATCTAAAACTAGACTCACAGGAGAGGTTCAAATCATAGTAAGATAGAGTGTCAGTCCTCTTGTACTTAAGTCGGCATTGTGCCTTTTGTATTAAATTCAGATGCTATTTCTGGGTTTCATCGTCTATAAGAAGGTCCAAGGGATGCAGTAAACCTGAAGTGAAGCATCGTAATCAAAAACTGGACTCACAGGAGAGGTTCAAATCATAGAGAGTTAGAGTGTCAGTCCTCTTGTACTTAAGTCGGCATTGTGCCAATTGTATTAAATTCGGTTGCAATTTCTGCATTTCATCGTCAATAAGAAGGTCCAGTGATACAGTAAACCTGAAGAGAAGCATCGGAATCTAAAACTCGACTCACAGGAGACGTTCAAATCATAGAGAGTTAGAGTGTCTGTCCTCTTGTACATAATTCGGCATTGTGCATTTTGAATTAAATTCGGATGCTATTGCTGTGTTTCATCGACAATAAGAAGGTCCAAGAGATACAGTAAACCTTAAGTGAAGCATCGGGATCTAAAACTGCACTCACACAAGAGGTTCAAAACATAGAAAGTTAGAGGGTCAGTCCTCTTGTACTTAAGTCGGCATTGTGCCTTTTGTATTAAATTCGGATGCAATTTCGAGGTTTCATCGTCAATAAGAAAGTCCAAGGGATACAGTAAACCTGAGGTGAAGCATCGGAATCTAAAACTGGACTCACAGGAGAGGTTCAAATCATAGAAAGTTGGAGTGTCGTCCTCTTGTACTTAATGTGGCATTGTACCTATTGTATTAAATTCGGTTGCAATTCCTGTGTTTCATCGTCAATAAGACGGTTCAGGGGATACAGTAAACCTGAAGTGAAGCATCGGAATTTAAAACTGGACTCACAAGAGAGGTTCAAATCAAAGAAAGTTAGAGTGTCAATCCTCTTGTACTTATGTCGGCATTGTGCGTTTTGTATTAAATTCGGATGCAATTTCTGTGTTTCATCGTCAATAAGAAGGTCCAAGGAATACAGTAAACCTGAAGGGAAGCAGCGGAATCTAAAACTGGACTCACAGGAGAGGTTCAAATCATAGAAAGTTAGTGTGTCAGTCGTCTTGTACTTAAGTCGGCATTGTGCCTTTTGTGTTAAATTCAGATGCAATTTCTGTGTTTCATCGTCAATAAGAAGGTTCAAGGGATACAGTAAACCTGAAGTGAAGCATCGGAATCTAAAACTGGACTCACAGGAGAGGTTCAAAACATAGAGAGTTAGAGTATCAGTCCTCTTGTACATAAGTCGGCATTGTGCCTTTTGTATGAAATTCGGATGCTATTACTCTGTTTCATCGACAATAAGAAGGTCCAAGAGATACAGTAAACCTTAAGTGAAGCATCGGGATCTAAAACTGGACTCACAGGAGAGGTTCAAACCATAGAGAGTTGGAGTGTCAGTCCTCTTGTACTTAAGTCGGCATAGTGCCTATTGTATTAAAATCGGTTGCAATTTCTGTGGCTCATCGTCAATAAGTTGGTTCAAGGGATACAGTAAACCTGAAGTGAAGCATCGGAATCTAAAACTGGACTCACAGGAGAGGTTCAAATCAAAGAAAGTTAGAGTCTCAGTCCTCTTGTACTTATGTCGGCATTGTGCGTTTTGTATTAAATTCGGATGCTATTTCTGTGTTTGATCGTCAATAAGAAGGTCCAAGGGATACACTAAACCAGAAGTGAAGCAGCGGAATCCAAAACTGGACTCACAGGTGAGGTTCAAATCATAGAAAGTTAGAGTGCCAGTCGTCTTGTACTTAAGTCGGCATTGTGCCTTTTGTGTTAAATTCGGATGCAATTTCTGTCTTTCATCGTCAATAAGAAGGTTCAAGGGATACATAAACCTGAAATGAAGCATCGGAATCTAAAACTGGACTCACAGGAGTGGTTCAAAACATAGAAAGTTAGAGGGTCAGTCCTCTTGTACTTAAGTCGGCATTGTGCCTTTTGTATTAAATTCGGATGCAATTTCGAGGTTTCATCGTCAATAAGAAAGTCCAAGGGATACAGTAAACCTGAGGTGAAGCATCGGAATCTAAAACTGGACTCACAGGAGAGGTTCAAATCATAGAAAGTTGGAGTGTCGTCCTCTTGTACTTAATGTGGCATTGTACCTATTGTATTAAATTCGGTTGCAATTCCTGTGTTTCATCGTCAATAAGACGGTTCAGGGGATACAGTAAACCTGAAGTGAAGCATCGGAATTTAAAACTGGACTCACAAGAGAGGTTCAAATCAAAGAAAGTTAGAGTGTCAATCCTCTTGTACTTATGTCGGCATTGTGCGTTTTGTATTAAATTCGGATGCAATTTCTGTGTTTCATCGTCAATAAGAAGGTCCAAGGAATACAGTAAACCTGAAGGGAAGCAGCGGAATCTAAAACTGGACTCACAGGAGAGGTTCAAATCATAGAAAGTTAGTGTGTCAGTCGTCTTGTACTTAAGTCGGCATTGTGCCTTTTGTGTTAAATTCAGATGCAATTTCTGTGTTTCATCGTCAATAAGAAGGTTCAAGGGATACAGTAAACCTGAAGTGAAGCATCGGAATCTAAAACTGGACTCACAGGAGAGGTTCAAAACATAGAGAGTTAGAGTATCAGTCCTCTTGTACATAAGTCGGCATTGTGCCTTTTGTATGAAATTCGGATGCTATTACTCTGTTTCATCGACAATAAGAAGGTCCAAGAGATACAGTAAACCTTAAGTGAAGCATCGGGATCTAAAACTGGACTCACAGGAGAGGTTCAAACCATAGAGAGTTGGAGTGTCAGTCCTCTTGTACTTAAGTCGGCATAGTGCCTATTGTATTAAAATCGGTTGCAATTTCTGTGGCTCATCGTCAATAAGTTGGTTCAAGGGATACAGTAAACCTGAAGTGAAGCATCGGAATCTAAAACTGGACTCACAGGAGAGGTTCAAATCAAACAAAGTTAGAGTCTCAGTCCTCTTGTACTTATGTCGGCATTGTGCGTTTTGTATTAAATTCGGATGCAATTTCTGTGTTTCATCGTCAATAAGAAGGTCCAAGGGATACAGTAAACCAGAAGTGAAGCAGCGGAATCTAAAACTGGACTCACAGGAGAGGTTCAAATCATAGAAAATTAGAGTGTCAGTCGTCTTGTACTTAATTCGGCATTGTGCATTTTGTGTTAAATTCGGATGCAATTTCTGTCTTTCTTCGTCAATAAGAAGGTTCAAGGGATACAGTAAACCTGAGGTGAAGCATCGGAATCTAAAACTGGACTCACAGGAGAGGTTCAAATCATAGAAAGTTGGAGTGTCGTCCTCTTGTACTTAATGTGGCATTGTACCTGTTGTATTAAATTCGGTTGCAATTCCTGTGTTTCATCGTCAATAAGAAGGTTCAGGGGATACAGTAAACCTGAAGTGAAGCATCGGAAACTAAAACTGGACTCAAAGGCGAGTTTCAAATCATAGAAAGTTAGAGTTTTAGTCCTCTTGTACTTAAGTCGGCATTGTGTCTTTTGTATTAAATTCGGATGCTATTTCTGGGTTTCATCGTCTATAAGAAGGTCCAAGGGATGCAGTAAACCTGAAGTGAAGCATCGTAATCTAAAACTGGACTCACAGGAGAGGTTCAAATCATAGAGAGTTAGAGTGTCAGTCCTCTTGTACTTAAGTCGGCATTGTGCCAATTGTATTAAATTCAGTTGCAATTTCTGCGTTTCATCGTCAATAAGAAGGTTCAAGGGATACAGTAAACCTGAAGTGAAGCATCGGAATTTAAAACTGGACTCACAGGAGAGGTTCAAAACATAGAGAGTTAGAGTGTCAGTCCTCTTGTACATTATTCGGCATTGTGCCTTTTGTATTGAATTCGGATGCTATTTCTGTGTTTCATCGACAATAAGAAGGTCCAAGAGATACAGGAAACCTTAAGTGAAGCATCGGGATCTAAAACTGGACTCACAGGAGAGGTTCAAATCATAGAGAATTAGAGTGTCAGTCCTCTTGTACCTAAGTCAGCATTGTGCCTATTGTATTAAATTCGGTTGCAATTTCTGTGTTTCGTCGTCAATAAGAAGGTTCAAGGGATACAGTAAACCTGAAGTGAAGCTTCGGAATTTAAAACTGGACTCACAGGAGAGGTTCAATTCAAAGAAAGTTAGAGTGTCTGTCCTCTTGTACTTATGTCGGCATTGTGCGTTTTGTATTAAATTCGGATGCAATTTCTGTGTTTCGTCGTCAATAAAAAGGTCCAAGGGATACAGTAAACCTGAAGGGAAGTAGCGGAATCTAAAACTGGACTCACAGGAGAGGTTCAAATCATAGAAAGTTAGTGTGTCAGTCGTCTTGTACTTAAGTCGGCATTGTGCCTTTTGTGTTAAACTCGGATGCAGTTTCTGTGTTTCATCGTCAATAAGAAGGTTCAAGGGATACAGTAAGCCTGAAATGAAGCATCGGAATCTAAAACTGGACTCACAGGAGAGGTTCAAAACATAGAAAGTTAGAGTGTCAGTGCCCTTGTACTTAAGTCGGCATTGTGCCTTTTGTGTTAAATTCGGATGCAATTTCTGTGTTTCATCGTCAATAAGAAGGTTCAAGGGATACAGTAAGCCTGAAATGAAGCATCGGAATCTAAATCTGGACTCACAGGAGAGGTTCCAAACATTGAAAGTTAGTGTGTCAGTGCTCTTGTATTTAAGTCGTTATTGTGCCTTTTGTATTAAATTCGGATGCAGTTTCGAGGTTGCATCGTCAATAAGAAGGTCCAAGGGATACAGTAAACCTGAAGTGAATCATCGGAATCTAAAACTGGACTCACAGGAGAGGTTCAAAACATAGAGAGTTAGAGTGTCAGTCCTCTTGTACATAAGTCGGCATTGTGCCTTTTGTATGAAATTCGAATGCTATTTCTGTGTTTCATCGACAATAACAAGGTCCAAGAGATACAGTAAACCTTAAGTGAAGCATCGGGATCTAAAACTGGACTCACAGGAGAGGTTCAAACCATAGAGAGTTGGAGTGTCAGTCCTCTTGTACTTAAGTCGGCATAGTGCCTATTGTATTAAAATCGGTTGCAATTTCTGTGGCTCATCGTCAATAAGTTGGTTCAAGGGATACAGTAAACCTCAAGTGAAGCATCGGAATCTAAAGCTGGACTCACAGGAGAGGTTCAAATCAAAGAAAGTTAGAGTCTCAGTCCTCTTGTACTTAAGTCGGCATTGTGTCTTTTGTATTAAATTCGGATGCTATTTCTGGGTTTCATCGTCTATAAGAAGGTCCAAGTGATACAGTAAACCACAAGTGAAGCAGCGGAATCTAAAACTGGACTCACAGGGGAGGTTCAAATCATAGAAAGTTAGAGTGTCAGTCGTCTTGTACTTAAGTCGGCATTGTGCCATTTGTGTTAAATTCGGATGCAATTTCTGTGTTTCATCGTCAATAAGAAGGTTCAAGGGATACAGTAAACCTTAAAGGAAGCATCGGAATCTAAAACTGGACTCACAGAAGTGGTTCAAAACATAGAGAGTTAGAGTGTCAGTCCTCATGTACCTAAGTCAGCATTGTGCCTATTGTATTAAATTCGGTTGCAATTTCTGTGTTTCGTCGTCAATAAGAAGGTTCAAGGGATACAGTAAACCTGAAGTGAAGCTTCGGTATTTAAAACTGGACTCACAGGAGAGGTTCAATTCAAAGAAAGTTAGAGTGTCTGTCCTCTTGTACTTATGTCGGCATTGTGCGTTTTGTATTAAATTCGGATGCTATTTCTGGGTTTCATCGTCTATAAGAAGGTCCAAGGGATGCAGTAAACCTGAAGTGAAGCATCGTAATCTAAAACTGGACTCACAGGAGAGGTTCAAATCATAGAGAGTTAGCGTGTCAGTCCTCTTGTACTTAAGTCGGCATTGTGCCAATTGTATTAAATTCGGTTGCAATTTCTGCGTTTCATCGTCAATAAGAACGTCCAGTGATACAGTAAACCTGAAGAGAAGCATCGGAATCTAAAACTCGACTCACAGGAGAGGTTCAAATCATAGTAAGTTACAGTGTCAGTCCTCTTGTACTTAAGTCGGCATTGTGCCTTTCGTATTAAATTCAATGTAATTTCTGTGTTTCATCGTCAATAAGATTGTCCAAGGGATACAGTAAACCCGAAGTGAAGCATCGGAATCTAAAACTGGACTCACAGGAATGGTTCAAAACATAGAGAGTTAGAGTGTCAGTCCTCTTTTACATAATTCGGCATTGTGCATTTTGTATTTAATTCGGATGCTATTTCTGTGTTTCATCGACAATAAGAAGGTCCCAGAGATACAGTAAACCTTAAGTGAAGCATCGGGATCTAAAACTGGACTCACAGGAGAGTTTCAAATCATAGAGAGTTAGAGTGTCAGTCCTCTTGTACTTAAGTCAGCATTGTGCCTATTGTATTAAATTCGGTTGCAATTTCTGTGTTTCGTCGTCAATAAGAAGGTTCAAGGGATACAGTAAACCTGAAGTGAAGCATCGGAATTTAAAACTGGACTCACAGGAGAGGTTCAAATCAAAGAATGTTAGAGTGTCAGTCCTCTTGTACTTATGTCGGCATTGTGCGTTTTGTATTAAATTCGGATGCAATTTCTGTGTTTCATCGTCAATAAGAAGGTCCAAGGGATACAGTAAACCTGAAGGGAAGCAGCGGAATCTAAAACTGGACTCACAGGAGAGGTTCAAATCATAGAAAGTTAGAGTGTCAGTCGTCTTGTACTTAAGTCGGCAGTGTGCCTTTTGTGTTAAATTCGGATGCAATTTCTGTGTTTCATCGTCAATAAGAAAGTTCAAGGGATACAGTAAGCCTGAAATGAAGCATCGGAATCTAAAACCGGACTCACAAGAGAGGTTCAAAACATAGAAAGTTGGAGTGTCAGTGCTCTTGTACTTAAGTCGGCATTGTGCATTTTGTATTAAATTCGGATGCATTTTCGAGGTTTCATCGCCAATAAGAAGGTCCAAGGGATACAGTAAACCTGAAGTGAAGCATCGGAATCTAAAACTGGACTCACTGGAGAGGTTCAAATCATAGAAAGTTAGAGTGTCAGTCGTCTTGTACTTAAGTCGGCATTGTGCCTTTTGTGTTAAATTCGGATGCAATTTCTGTGTTTCATCGTCAATAAGAAGGTTCAAGGGATACAGTAAACCTGAAATGAAGCATTGGAATCTAAAACTGGACTCAAAGGAGTGGTTCAAAACATAGAAAGTTAGAGGGTCAGTCCTCTTGTACTTAAGTCGGCATTGTGCATTTTGTATTAAATTCGGATGCAATTTCGAGGTTTCATCGTCAATAAGAAGTTTCAAGGGATACAGTAAACCTGAAGAGAAGCATCGGAATCTAAAACTGGACTTGCAGGCGAGGTTCAAATCATAGAAATTTAGAGTGTCAGTCGTCTTGAACTTAAGGCGCCATTGTGCCTATTGTATTAAATTCGACTGCAATTTCTGTGTTTCATCGTCAATAAGAAGGTTCAGGGGATACAGTAAACCTGAAGTGAAGCATCGAAATCTAAAACTGGACTTACAGGAGAGGTTCAAATCATAGAAAGTTAGAGTGTCAGTATTCTTGTACTTAAGTCGGCATTGTGCCTTTTGTATTAAATTCGGATGCTATTTCTGGGTTTCATAGTCAATACGAATGTCCAAGGGATACTGTAAACCTAAAGTGAAGCAGCGGAATCTAAAACTGGACTCACAGGAGAGGTTCAAATCATAGGAAGTTAGAGTGTCAGTGCTCTTGTACTTATGTCGGCATTGTGCCTTTTGTATTAAATTCGGATGCAATTTCTGTGTTTCATCGTCAATAAGAAGGTCCAAGGTATACAGTAAACCTGAAGTGAAGCATCGGAATCTAAAACTGGACTAACAGGAGAGGTTCAAATCATAGAATGTTAGAGGGTCAGTCCTCTTGTACTTAAGTCGGCATTGTGCCTTTTGTATTAAATTCGGATGTTATTTCTAGGTTTCATCGTCAATAAGAAGGTCCAAGGTATACAGTAAACCTGAAGTGAAGCATCGGAATCTAAAACTGGACTCACAGGAGAGGTTCAAATCATAGAAATTTGGAGTGTCAGTCCACTTGTACTTAAGGCGGCATTGTGCCTATTGTATTAAATTCGACTGCAATTTCTGTGTTTCTTCGTCAATAAGAAGGTTCAGGGGATACAGTAAACCTGAAGTGAAGCATCGGAATCTAAAACTGGACTCACAGGAGAGGTTCAAATCATAGTAAGTTACAGTGTCAGTCCTCTTGTAATTAAGTCGGCTATGTGCCTTTCATATTAAATTCAGATGTAATTTCTGTGTTTCATCGTCAATAAGAATGTCCAAGGGATACAGTAAACCTGAAGTGAAGCATCGGAATCTAAAACTGGACTCACAGGAGTGGTTCAAAACATAGAGAGTTAGAGTGTCAGTCCTCTTGTACATAATTCGGCATTGTGCCTTTTGTATTAAACTCGGATGCTATTTTTATGTTTCATCGACAATAAGAAGGTCCAAGAGATACAGTAAACCTTAAGTGAAGCATCGGGATCTAAAACTGGACTCACAGGAGAGGTTAAAATCATAGAGAGTTAGAGTGTCAGTCCTCTTGTACTTAAGTCAGCATTGTGCCTATTGTATTAAATTCGGTTGCAATTTCTGTGTTTAATCGTCAATAGGAAGGTTCAAGGGATACAGTAAACCTGAAGTGAAGCATCGGAATTTAAAACTGGACTCACAGGAGAGGTTCAAATTATAGAAAGTTAGAGTGTCAGTCCTCTTGTACTTATGTCGGCATTGTGCGTTTTGTATTAAATTCGGATGCAATTTCTGTGTTTCATCGTCAATAAGAAGGTCCAAGGGATACAGTAAACCTGAAGGGAAGCAGCGGAATCTAAAACTGGACTCACCGGAGAGGTTCAAATCATAGAAAGTTAGTGTGTCAGTCGTCTTGTACTTAAGTCGGCATTGTGCCTTTTGTATTAAATTCGGATGCAATTTCGAGGTTTCATCGTCAATAAGAAGGTCCAAGGGATACAGTAAACCAGAAGTGAAGCAACGGAATCTAAAACTGGACTCACTGGAGAGGTTCCAATCATAGAGAGTTAGAGTGTCAGTCCTCTTGTACATAAGTCAGCATTGTGCCTTTTGTATTAAATTCGGATGCAATTTCTGTGTTTCATCGTCAATAAGAAGGTCCAAGGGATACAGTAAACCTGAAGTGAAGCATCGTAATCAAAAATTGGACTCACAGGAAAGGTTCAAATCATAGAAAGTTAGAGTGTCAGTCCTCTTGTACTTAAATCATCATTGTGCCTTTTGTATTGAATTCGGATGCTATTTTTAGGTTTTATCGTCAATAAGAAGGTCCAAGGGATACAGTAAACCTGAAGTGATGCTTCGGAATCTAAAACTGGACTCACAGGATACGTTCAAATCATAGAGAGTTAGAGTGTCAGTCCTCTTGTTCATAAGTTGGCATTGTGCGCTTTGTATTAATTTCGGATGCAATTTCTGTGTTCCATCGTCAATAAGAAGTTTCAAGGGATACAGTAAACCTGAAGAGAACCATCGGAATCTAAAACTGGACTTGCAGCCGAGGTTCAAATCATAGAAATTTTGAGTGTCAGTCGTCTTGAACTTAAGGCGCCATTGTGCCTATTGTATTAAATTCGACTGCAATTTCTGTGTTTCATCGTCAATAAGAAGGTTCAGGGGATACAGTAAACCTGAAGTGAAGCATCGGAATCTAAAACTGGACTCACAGGAGTGGTTCAAAACATAGAGAGTTAGAGTGTCAGTCCTCTTGTACATAATTCGGCATTGTGCCTTTTGTATTAAACTCGGATGCTATTTTTATGTTTCATCGACAATAAGAAGGTCCAAGAGATACAGTAAACCTTAAGTGAAGCATCGGGATCTAAAACTGGACTCACAGGAGAGGTTAAAATCATAGAGAGTTAGAGTGTCAGTCCTCTTGTACTTAAGTCAGCATTGTGCCTATTGTATTAAATTCGGTTGCAATTTCTGTGTTTAATCGTCAATAGGAAGGTTCAAGGGATACAGTAAACCTGAATTGAAGCATCGGAATTTAAAACTGGACTCACAGGAGAGGTTCAAATTATAGAAAGTTAGAGTGTCAGTCCTCTTGTACTTAAGTCGGCATTGTGCCTTTTGAATGTAATTCGGATGCAAATTCTGTGTTTCGTCGTCAATAAGAAGGTCCAAGGGGTACAGTAAAAATCAAGTGAAGCATCGGAATCTAAAACTGGACTCACAGGCGAGGTTCATATCATAGAAAGTGAGAGTGTCAGTCCTCTTGTACTTAAGTCAGCATTGTGCCTTTTGTATTAAATTCGGATGCAATTTCTGTGTTTCATCGTCAATAAGAAGGTCCAAGGTATACAGTAAACCTGAAGTGAAGCATCGGAATCTAATACTGGACTCACAGGAGAGGTTCAAATCATAGAAAGTTAGAGTGTCAGTCCTCTTGTACTTAAGTCAGCATTGTGCCTTTTGTATTAAATTCAGATGCAATTTCTGTGTTACATCGTCAATAAGAAGGTCCAACGTATACAGTAATCCTGAAGTGAAGCATTGGAACCTAAAACTGGACTCACAGGTGATGTTCAAGTCATAGAAAGTTAGAGTGTCAGTCCTCTTGTACTTAAGTCGGCATTGTGCCTTTTGAATGTAATTCGGATGCAATTTCTGTGTTTCGTCGTCAATAAGAAGGTCCAAGAGGTACAGTAAAAATGAAGTGAAGCATCGGAATCTAAAACTGGACAAACAGGCGAGCTTCAAACCATAGAAAGTGAGAGTGTCAGTCCTCTTGTACTTAAGTCAGCATCGTGCCATTTGTATTACATTCGTATGCAATTTTTGTGTTTCATCGACAATAAGAAGGTGCAAGGTGTACAGTAAACCTGAAGTGAAGCATCGGAATCTAATACTGGACTCACAGGAGAGGTTCAAATCATAGAAATTTAGTGTCAGTCCTCTTGTACTTAAGTCGGCATTGTGCCTTTTGTATTAAATTCGGATGTAATTTCTAGGTTTCATCGTCAATAAGAAGGTCCAAGGGATACAGTAAACCTGAAGTGATGCATCGGAATCTAAAACTGGACTCACAGGAGAGGTTCAAATCATAGAAAGTTGGAGTGTCAGTCCTCTTTTACTTAAGGCGGCATTGTGCCTATTGTATTAAATTCGGTCGCAATTTCTGTGTTTCATCGTCAATAAGAAGGTCCAAGGGATACAGTAAACCTGAAGTGAAGCATCGGAATCTAAAACCGGACTCACAGGAGAGGTTCAAATCATAGAAAGATAGAGTTTCAGTCCTCTTGTACTAAAGCCGGCATTGTGCCTTTTGAGTTAATTTCCTATGCAATTTCCGTGCTTCATCGTCAAAAAGAAGGTCCAAGGGCTATAGTAAAGCTGAAGTGAAACATCGGGATCTAAAACTGGACTCACAGGAGAGGTTCATATCATAGAAAGTTAGAGAGTCAGTCCCCTTGTACTTAATTCGGCATTGTGCCGTTTGAATTTCATTTCGTTGCAATTTCTATGCTTCAACGTCAATAAGAAGGTCCATGGTATACAGTAAACCTGAGGTGTAGCATCGGAATCTAAAACTGGACTCACAGGAGAGGTTCAAATCATAGAAAGTTCGAGTGTCCGTCCTCTTGTACTTAAGTCGGCATTGTGCCTTTTGTATTAAATTCGCATGCAATTTCTGTGTTTCATCGTCAACAAGAAGGTTCAAGGGATACAGTAAACCTGAAATGAAGCATCGGAATCTAAAACTGGACTCACAGGAGAGGTTCAAAACATAGAAAGTTAGAGTATCAGTGCTCTTGTACTTATGTCGGCATTGTGCCTTTTGTATTAATTTCGGATGCAATTTCTGTGTTTCATCGTCAATAAGAAGGTTCAAGGGATATAGTAAACCTGAAGAGAAGCATCGGAATCTAAAACTGGACTCGCAGGCGAGGTTCAAATCGTAGAAAGTTAGAGTGTCAGTCGTCTTGAACTTAAGTCGGCATTGTGCCTTTTGTATCAAATTCGGATGCAATTTCTGTGTTTCAACGTCAATAAGAAGGTCCAAGGGATATAGTAAAATTGAAGTGAAGCATCGGAATCTAAAACTGGACTCACAGGAGAGGTTCAAATCATAGAAAGTTAGAGGGTTAGTCCACTTGTACTTAAGTCGGCATTGTGCCTTTTGTATTAAATTCGGATGTAATTTCTAGGTTTCATCGTCAATAAGAAGGTCCAAGGGATACAGTAAACCTGAAGTGAAGCATCGGAATCTAAAACTGGACTCACAGGAGAGGTTCAAATCTTAGAAAGTTGGAGTGTCAGTCCTCTTGTACTTAAGGCGGCATTGTGCCTATTGTATTAAATTCGGTCGCAATTTATGTGTTTCATCATCAATAAGAAGGATCAAGGGATACAGTAAACCTGAAGTGAAGCATTGGAATCTAAATCTGGACTCACAGGAGAGGTTCAAATCATAGAAAGTTAGAGTGTCAGTCCTCTTGTACTTAAGTCGGCATTGTGCCTTTTGTACTACATTCGGATGCTATTTCTGGGTTTCATCGTCAATAAGAAGGTCCTAGGGATGCAGTAAACCTGAAGTGAAGCATCGGAATCTAAAACTGGACTCACAGGAGATATTCAAATCATAGAGAGTTAGAGCATCAGTTCTCTTGTACTTAAGTCCGCATTGTGCCTTTTGTATTATATTCGGATGCAATTTCTGTGTTTCATCGTCATTACGAAGGTCCAAGGGATACAGTAAACCTGAAGTGAAGCATCGGAATCTAAAACTGGACTCACAGGAGAGGTTCAAATCATAGAAATTTAGAGTGTCAGTGCTCTTGTACTTATGTCGGCATTGTGCCTTTTGTATGAAATTCGGATGCAATTTCTGTTTTTCATCGTCAATAAGAAGGTCCAAGTGATACAGTAACCTTGAAGTGAAGCATCGGAATCTAAAACTGGACTCACAGGAGATGTTCAAATCATTGAGAGTTAGAGTGTCACTCCTCTTTTACTTAAGTCGGCATTGGGCCTTTTGTATTAAATTCGGATGCAATTTCTGTGATTCATCGTCAATAAGAATGTCCAAGGGATACAGTAAATCTGAGGTGAAGCATCGGAATCTAAAACTGGACTCACAGGAGAGGTTCAAATCATAGAAAGTTAGAGTGTCCGTCCTCTTGTACTTAAGTCGGCATTGTGCCTTTTGTATTAAACTCGGATGCAATTTCTGTGTTTCATCGTCAATAAGAAGGTCCAAGGGATACAGTAAACCTGAAGTGAAGCATCGGAATCTAAAACTGGACTCACAGGAGAGGTTCAAATCATAGTAAGTGAGAGTGTCAGTCCTCTTGTACTAAAGCCGGCATTGTGCCTTTTGAATTTAATTCCGATGCAATTTCTGTGCTTCATCGTCAAAAAGAAGGTCCAAGGGATACAGTAAAGCTGAAGTGAAACATCGGAATCTAAAACTAGACTCACAGGAGAGGTTCAAATCATAGAAAGTTAGAGAGTCAGCCCTCATGTACTTAATTCGGCATTGTGCCTTTTGAATTTCATTCCGTTGCAATTTCTATGCTTCATCGTCAATAAGAAGGTCCATGGTATACAGTAAACCTGAAGTGTAGCATCGGAATCTAAAACTGGACTCACAGGAGAGGTTCAAATCGTAGAAAGTTAGAGTGTTCGTCCTCTTGTATTTGCGTCGCCCTTGTGCCTTTTGAATTTAATTCCGATGCAATTTCTGTGTCTCATCGTCAATAAGAAGGTCAAAGGTATACAGTAAACTTGAAGTGAAGCATCGGAATCTAAAACTGGACTCACAGGAGAGATTCAAATCATAGAAAGTTAGAGTGCCAGTCCTCTTGTAATTATGTCGGCATATTGCCTTTTGAATTGATTTCCGATGCACTTTCTGTGCTTCATAGTCAATACGAAGGTCCATGGTATACAGTAAACATGAAGTGTAGCATCGGCATCTAAGACTGGACCCATAGGAGAGGTTCAAATCATAGATAGTTGGAGTGTCAGTCCTCTTGTACTTAAGTCGGCATTGTGCCTTTTGAAAGTAATTCGGATGCAATTTCTGTGTTTCGTCGTCAATAAGAAGGTCCAAGGGGTACAGTAATAATGAAGTGAAGCATCGGAATCTAAAACTGGACTCACAGGCGAGGTTCATATCATAGAAAGTTAGAGTGTCAGTCCTCTTGTACTTAAGTCGGCATTGTGCCTTTTGTATTGAATTCGGATCCTATTTTTTGGTTTTATCGTCAATAAGAAGGTCCAAGGGATACAGTAATCCTGAAGTGATGCATCGGAATCTAAAACTGGACTCACAGGAGAGGTTCAAATCATAGAGAGTTAGAGTGTCAGTCCTCTTGTACATAAGTCAGCATTGTGCGTTTTGTATTAAATTCAGATGCAATTTCTGTGTTACATCGTCAATAAGAAGGTCCAACGTATACTGTAATCCTGAAGTGAAGCATTGGAATCTAAAACTGGACTCACAGGAGAGGTTCAAATCATAGAAAGTTCGAGTGTCCGTCCTCTTGTACTTAAGTCGGCATTGTGCCTTTTGTATTAAATTCGCATGCAATTTCTGTGTTTCATCGTCAACAAGAAGGTTCAAGGGATACAGTAAACCTGAAATGAAGCATCGGAATCTAAAACTGGACTCACAGGAGAGGTTCAAAACATAGAAAGTTAGAGTATCAGTGCTCTTGTACTTATGTCGGCATTGTGCCTTTTGTATTAAATTCGGATGTAATTTCTAGGTTTCATCGTCAATAAGAAGGTCCAAGGGATACAGTAAACCTGAAGTGAAGCATCGGAATCTAAAACTGGACTCACAGGAGAGGTTCAAATCTTAGAAAGTTGGAGTGTCAGTCCTCTTGTACTTAAGGCGGCATTGTGCCTATTGTATTAAATTCGGTCGCAATTTATGTGTTTCATCATCAATAAGAAGGATCAAGGGATACAGTAAACCTGAAGTGAAGCATTGGAATCTAAATCTGGACTCACAGGAGAGGTTCAAATCATAGAAAGTTAGAGTGTCAGTCCTCTTGTACTTAAGTCGGCATTGTGCCTTTTGTACTACATTCGGATGCTATTTCTGGGTTTCATCGTCAATAAGAAGGTCCTAGGGATGCAGTAAACCTGAAGTGAAGCATCGGAATCTAAAACTGGACTCACAGGAGATATTCAAATCATAGAGAGTTAGAGCATCAGTTCTCTTGTACTTAAGTCCGCATTGTGCCTTTTGTATTATATTCGGATGCAATTTCTGTGTTTCATCGTCAATACGAAGGTCCAAGGGATACAGTAAACCTGAAGTGAAGCATCGGAATCTAAAACTGGACTCACAGGAGAGGTTCAAATCATAGAAATTTAGAGTGTCAGTGCTTTTGTACTTATGTCGGCATTGTGCCTTTTGTATGAAATTCGGATGCAATTTCTATTTTTCATCGTCAATAAGAAGGTCCAAGTGATACAGTAACCTTGAAGTGAAGCATCGGAATCTAAAACTGGACTCACAGGAGATGTTCAAATCATTGAGAGTTAGAGTGTCACTCCTCTTTTACTTAAGTCGGCATTGGGCCTTTTGTATTAAATTCGGATGCAATTTCTGTGTTTCATCGTCAATAAGAATGTCCAAGGGATACAGTAAATCTGAGGTGAAGCATCGGAATCTAAAACTGGACTCACAGGAGAGGTTCAAATCATAGAAAGTTAGAGTGTCCGTCCTCTTGTACTTAAGTCGGCATTGTGCCTTTTGTATTAAACTCGGATGCAATTTCTGTGTTTCATCGTCAATAAGAAGGTCCAAGGGATACAGTAAACCTGAAGTGAAGCATCGGAATCTAAAACTGGACTCACAGGAGAGGTTCAAATCATAGTAAGTGAGAGTGTCAGTCCTCTTGTACTAAAGCCGGCATTGTGCCTTTTGAATTTAATTCCGATGCAATTTCTGTGCTTCATCGTCAAAAAGAAGGTCCAAGGGATACAGTAAAGCTGAAGTGAAACATCGGAATCTAAAACTAGACTCACAGGAGAGGTTCAAATCATAGAAAGTTAGAGAGTCAGCCCTCATGTACTTAATTCGGCATTGTGCCTTTTGAATTTCATTCCGTTGCAATTTCTATGCTTCATCGTCAATAAGAAGGTCCATGGTATACAGTAAACCTGAAGTGTAGCATCGGAATCTAAAACTGGACTCACAGGAGAGGTTCAAATCGTAGAAAGTTAGAGTGTTCGTCCTCTTGTATTTGCGTCGCCCTTGTGCCTTTTGAATTTAATTCCGATGCAATTTCTGTGTCTCATCGTCAATAAGAAGGTCAAAGGTATACAGTAAACTTGAAGTGAAGCATCGGAATCTAAAACTGGACTCACAGGAGATATTCAAATCATAGAAAGTAAGAGTGCCAGTCCTCTTGTAATTATGTCGGCATATTGCCTTTTGAATTGATTTCCGATGCACTTTCTGTGCTTCATAGTCAATACGAAGGTCCATGGTATACAGTAAACATGAAGTGTAGCATCGGCATCTAAGACTGGACCCATAGGAGAGGTTCAAATCATAGATAGTTGGAGTGTCAGTCCTCTTGTACTTAAGTCGGCATTGTGCCTTTTGAAAGTAATTCGGATGCAATTTCTGTGTTTCGTCGTCAATAAGAAGGTCCAAGGGGTACAGTAATAATGAAGTGAAGCATCGGAATCTAAAACTGGACTCACAGGCGAGGTTCATATCATAGAAAGTTAGAGTGTCAGTCCTCTTGTACTTAAGTCGGCATTGTGCCTTTTGTATTGAATTCGGATGCTATTTTTTGGTTTTATCGTCAATAAGAAGGTCCAAGGGATACAGTAATCCTGAAGTGATGCATCGGAATCTAAAACTGGACTCACAGGAGAGGTTCAAATCATAGAGAGTTAGAGTGTCAGTCCTCTTGTACATAAGTCAGCATTGTGCGTTTTGTATTAAATTCAGATGCAATTTCTGTGTTACATCGTCAATAAGAAGGTCCAACGTATACTGTAATCCTGAAGTGAAGCATTGGAATCTAAAACTGGACTCACAGGTGAGGTTCAAATCATAGAAAGTTAGAGTGTCAGTCCTCTTGTACTTAAGTCGGCATTGTGCCTTTTGTATTGAATTCGGATGCTATTTTTTGGTTTTATCGTCAATAAGAAGGTCCAAGGGATACAGTAATCCTGAAGTGATGCATCGGAATCTAAAACTGGACTCACAGGAGAGGTTCAAATCATAGAGAGTTAGAGTGTCAGTCCTCTTGCTCATAAGTTGGCATTGTGCGTTTTGTATTAATTTCGGATGCCATTTCTGTGTTTCATCGTCAATAAGAAGGTTCATGGGATATAGTAAACCTGAAGAGAAGCATCGGAATCTAAAACAGGACTCGCAGGCGAGGTTCAAATCATAGAAAGTTAGAGTGTCAGTCGTCTTGAACTTAAGTCGGCATTGTGCCTTTTGTATCAAATTCGGATGCAATTTCTGTGTTTCATCGTCAATAACAAGGTCCAAGGGATACAGTAAACCTGAAGTGAAGCATCGGAATCTAAAACTGGACTCACAGAAGAGGTTCAAATCATAGAAAGTTAGAGGGTCAGTCCTCTTGTACTTAAGTCGGCATTGTGCCTTTTGTATTAAATTCATATGTAATTTCTAGGTTTCATCGTCAATAAGAAGGTCCAAGGGATACAGTAAACCTGAAGTGAAGCATCGGAATCTAAATCTGGACTCACAGGAGAGGTTCAAATAATAGAAAGTTGTAGTGTCAGTCCTCTTGTACCTATGGCGGTATTGTGCCTATTGTATTAAATTCGGTCGCAATATCTGTGTTTCATCATCAATAAGAAGGTTCAAGGGATACAGTAAACCTGAAGTGAAGCATTGGAATCTAAAACTGGACTCACAGGACAGGATCAAATCATTGAAAGTTAGAGTGTCAGTCCTCTTGTACTTAAGTCGGCATTGTGCCTTTTGTATTACATTCGGATGCTATATCTGGGTTTCATCGTCAATAAGAAGGTCCTAGGGATGCAGTAAACCTGAAGTGAAGCATCGGAATCTAAAACTGGACTCACAGGAGATATTCAAATCATAGAGAGTTAGAGCGTCTGTTCTCTTGTACTTAAGACCGCATTGTGCCTTTTGTATTAAATTCGGATGCAATTCCTGTGTTTCATCGTCAATACGAAGGTCCAAGGGATACAGTAAACCTGAAGTGAAGCATCGGAATCTAAAACTGGACTCACAGGTGAGGTTCAAGTCATAGAAAATTAGAGTGTCAGTCCTCTTGTACTTAAGTCGGCATTGTGCCTTTTGAATGTAATTGGGTTGCAATTTCCGTGTTTCGTCATCAATAAGAAGGTCCAAGGGGTACAGTAAATCTGAAGTGAAGCATCGGAATCTAAAACTGGACTCACAGGAGAGGTTCAAATCATAGAAATTTAGAGTGTCAGACCTCTTGTACTAAAGCCGGCATTGTGCCTTTTGAATTTAATTCCGATGCAATTTCTGTGCTTCATCGTCAAAAAGAAGGTCCAAGGGATACAGTAAATCTGAAGTAAAACATCGGAATCTAAAACTAGACTCACAGGAGAGGTTCAAATCACAGAAAGTTAGAGAGTCAGCCCTCATGTACTTAATTCGGCATTGTGCCTTTTGAATTTCATTCCGTTGCAATTTCTATGCTTCATCGTCAATAATAAGGTATATTGTATACAGTAAACCTGAAGTGTAGCATCGGAATCTAAAACTGGAGTCACAGGAGAGGTTCAAATCATAGAAAGTTAGAGTGTCCGTCCTCTTGTACTTAAGTCGGCATTGTGCCTTTTGAATTTAATTCCGTTGCAATTTCTGTGTCTCATCGTCAATAAGAAGGTCAAAGGTATACAGTAATCTTGAAGTGAAGCATCGGAATCTAAAACAGGACTCACAGGAGAGATTCAAATCATAGAAAGTTAGAGTGCCAGTCCTCTTGTAATTATGTCAGCATATTGCCTTTTGAATTGATTTCCGAAGCACTTTCTGTGCTTCATAGTCAATACGAAGGTCCATAGTATATAGTAAACATGAAGTGTAGCATCGGCATCTAAGACTGGACCCATAGGAGAGGTTCATATCATAGAAAGTGAGAGTGTCAGTCCTCTTGTACTTTAGTCAGCATTGTGCCTTTTGTATTAAATTCGGATGCAATTTCTGTGTTTCATCGTCAATAAGAAGGTCCAAGGTATACAGTCAACCTGCAGTGAAGCATCGGAATCTAATACTGGACTCACAGGAGAGGTTAAAATCATAGAAAGTTAGAGTGTCAGTCCTCTTGTACTTAAGTCTGCATTGTGCCTTTTGTATTAAATTCAGATGCAATATCTGTGTTACATCGTCAATAAGAAGGTCCAACGTATACAGTAATCCTGAAGTGAAGCATTGGAATCTAAAACTGGACTCACAGGTGAGGTTCAAGTCATAGAAAGTTAGAGTGTCAGTCCTCTTGTACTTAAGTCGGCATTGTGCCTTTTGAATGTAATTCGGATGCAATTTCTGTGTTTCGTCGTCAATAAGAAGGTCCAAGGGGTACAGTAAAAATGAAGTGAAGCATCGGAATCTAAAACTGGACTCACAGGCGAGGTTCAAATCATAGAAAGTGAGAGTGTCAGTCCTCTTGTACTTAAGTCAGCATCTTGCCATTTGTATTAAATTCGGATGCAATTTCGAGGTTTCATCGTCAATAAGAAGGTCCAAGGGATACAGTAAACCTGAAGTGAAGCATCGGAATCTAAAACTGAACTCACTGGACAGGTTCCAATCATAGAGAGTTAGAGTGTCAGTCCTCTTGTACATAAGTCAGCATTGTGCCTTTTCTATTAAATTCGGATGCAATTTCTGTGTTTCATCGTCAATTAGAAGGTCCAAGGGATAAAGTAAACCTGAAGTGAAGCATCGGAATCTAAAATTGGACTCCCAGGAAAGGTTCAAATCATAGAAAGTTAGAGTGTCAGTCCTCTTGTACTTATATCGGCATTGTGCCTTTTGTATTGATTTCGGATACTATTTTTAGGTTTTATCGTCAATAAGAAGGTCCAAGGGATACAGTAAACCTGAATTGATGCATCGGAATCTAAAACTGGACTCACAGGAGAGGTTCAAATCATAGAGAGTTAGAGTGTCAGTCCTCTTGTTCATAAGTTGGCATTGTGCGTTTTGTATAAATTTCGGATGCAATTTCTGTGTTTCATCGTCAATAAGAAGGTTCAAGGGATATAGTAAACCTGAAGAGAAGCATCGGAATCTAAAACTGGACTCGCAGGCGAGGTTCAAATCATAGAAACTTAGAGTGTCAGTCGTCTTGAACTTAAGTCGGCATTATGCCTTTTGTATCAAATTCGGATGCAATTTCTGTGTTTCATCGTCAATAACAAGGTCCAAGGGATACAGTAAACCTGAAGTGAAGCATCGGAATCTAAAACTGGACTCACAGGAGAGGTTCAAATCATAGAAAGTTAGAGGGTCAGTCCTCTTGTACTTAAGTCGGCATTGTGCCTTTTGTATTAAATTCGGATGTAATTTCTAGGTTTCATCGTCAATAAGAAGGTCCAAGGGATACAGTAAACCTAAAGTGATGCATCGGAATCCAAAACTGGACTCACAGGAGAGGTTCAAATCATAGAAAGTTGGAGTGTCAGTCCTCTTGTACTTAAGGCGGCATTGTGTCTATTGTATTAAATTCGGTCGCAATTTCAGTGTTTCATCGTCAATAAGAAGGTTCAAGGGATACAGTAAACCTGAAGTGAAGCATCGTAATCTAAAACTGGACTCACAGGAGAGGTTCTAATCATAGAAAGTTAGAGTGTCAGTCCTCTTGTACTTAAGTCGGCATAGTGCCTTTTGTATTGAATTCGGATGCTATATCTGGGTTTCATCGTCATTAAGAAGGTCCAAGGGATGCAGTAAACCTGAAGTGAAGCATCGGAATCTAAAACTGGACTCACAGGAGAGGTTCAAATCATAGAAAGTTAGGGTGTCAGTGCTCTTGTACTTTTGTCGGCATTGTGCTTTTTGTATGAAATTCGGATGCAACTTCTGTTTTTCATCGTCAATAAGAAGGTTCAAGGGATACAGTAACCTGAAGTGAAGCATCGGAATCTAAAACTGGACTCACAGGAGATGTTCAAATCATTGAAAGTTAGACTGTCAGTCCTCTTGTACTTAAGTCATCATTGTGCCTTTTGTATTACATTCGGATGCAATTTCTGTGTTTCATCGTCAATAAGAAGGTCCGAGGAATACAGTAAACCTGAGGTGAAGCATCGGAATCTAAAACTGGACTCACAGGAGAGGTTCAAATCATAGAAAGTTAGTGTGTCCGTCCACTTGTACTTAGGTCGGCATTGTGCCTTTTGTATTAAACTCGGATGCAATTTCTTTGTTTCATCGTCAATAAGAAGGTCCAAGGGATACAGTAAACCTGAAGTGAAGCATCGGAATCTATAACTGGACTCAAAGGAGAGGTTCAAATCATAGAAAGTTAGAGTGTCAGTCCTCTTGTACTAAAGCCGGCATTGTGCATTTTGAATTTAATTCCGATGCAATTTCCGTGCTTCATCGTCAAAAAGAAGGTCCAAGGGATACAGTAAAGCTGAAGTGAAACATCGGAATCTAATACTGGACTCACAGGAGAGGTTCAAATCATAGAAAGTTAGAGAGTCCGTCCTCTTGTACTTAATTCGGCATTGTGCCTTTTGAATTTCATTCCGTTGCAATTTCTATGCTTAATCGTCAATAAGAAGGTCCATGGTATACAGTAAACCTGAGGTGTAGCATCGGAATCTGAAACTGGACTCACAGGAGAGGTTCAAATCATAGAAAGTTTGAGTGTCCGTCCTCTTGTACTGAAGTCGGCATTGTGCCTTTTGAATTTAATTCCGATGCTATTTCTGTGTCTCATCGTCAATAAGAAGGTCAAAGGTATACAGTAAACTTGAAGTGAAGCATCGGAATCTAAATCTGGACTCACAGGAGATATTCAAGTCATAGAAAGTTAGATTGCCAGTCCTCTTGTAATTATGTCGGCATTGTACCTTTTGAATTGATTTCCGATGCACTTTCTGTGCTTCATAGTCAATACGAAGGTCCATGGTATACAGTAAACCTGAAGTGTAGCATCGGCATCATAGACTGGACCCATAGGGGAGGTTCAAATCATAGAATGTTGGAGTGTCAGTCCTCTTGTACTTATGTCGGCGTTGTGGATTTTGAATTTAATTCCGATGCAATTTCCGTGCTTCATCGTCAAAAAGAAGGTCCAAGGGATACAGTAAAGCTGAAGTGAAACATCGGAATCTAAAACTGGACTCACAGGAAAGGTTCAAAACATAGAAAGTTTGAGTGTCAGTGCTCTTGTACTTATGTCGGCATTGTGCCTTTTGTATTAAATTCGGATGCAATTTCGAGATTTAATCGTCAATAAGAAGGTCCAAGGGATACAGTAAACCTGAAGTGAAGCATCGGAATCTAAAACTGGACTCACTGGAGAGGTTCCAATCATAGAGAGTTAGAGTGTCTCTCCTCTTGTACATAAGTCAGCATTGTGTCTTTTGTATTAAATTCGGATGCAATTTCTGTGTTTCATCGTCAATAAGAAGGTCCAAGGGATACAGTAAACCTACAGCGAAGCATCGGAATCTAAAATTGGACTCACAGGAAAGGTTCAAATCATAGAAAGTTAGAGTGTCAGTCCTCTTGGACTTATATCGGCATTGTGCCTTTTGTATTGAATTCGGATACTATTTTTAGGTTTTATCGTCAATAAGAAGGTCCAAGGGATACAGTAAACCTGAATTGATGCATCGGAATCTAAAACTGGACTCACAGGAGAGGTTCAAATCATAGAGAGTTAGAGTGTCAGTCCTCTTGTTCATAAGTTGGCATTGTGCGTTTTGTATTAATTTCGGATGCAATTTCTGTGTTTCATCGTCAATAAGAAGGTTCAAGGGATATAGTAAACCTGAAGAGAAGCATCGGAATCTAAAACTGGACTCGCAGGCGAGGTTCAAATCATAGAAAGTTAGAGTGTCAGTCGTCTTGAACTTAAGTCGGCATTGTGCCTTTTGTATCAAATTCGGATGCAATTTCTGTGTTTCATCGTCAATAAGAAGGTCCAAGGGATACAGTAAACCTGAAGTGAAGCATCGGAATCTAAAACTGGACTCACAGCAGAGGTTCAAATCACAGAAAGTTAGAGGGTCAGTCCTCTTGTACTTAAGTCGGCATTGTGCCTTTTGTATTAAATTCGGATGTAATTTCTAGGTTTCATCGTCAATAAGAAGGTCCAAGGGATACAGTAAACCTGAAGTGAAGCATCGTAATCTAAAACTGGACTCACAGGAGAGGTTCAAATCATAGAAAGTTGGAGTGTCAGTCCTCTTGTACTTAAGGCGGCATTGTGCCTATTGTATTAAATTCGGTCGCAATTTCTGTGTTTCATCATCAATAAGAAGGTTCAAGGGATACAGTAAACCTGAAGTGAAGCATTGGAATCTAAAACTGAACTCACAGGAGAGGTTCAAATCATAGAAAGTTAGAGTGTCAGTCCTCTTGTACTTAAATCGGCATTGTGCCTTTTGTATTACATTCGGATGCTATTTCTGGGTTTCATCGTCAATAAGAAGGTCCTAGGTATGCAGTAAACCTGAAGTGAAGCATCGGAATCTAAAACTGGACTCACAGGAAATATTCAAATCATAGAGTGTTAGAGCGTCAGTTCTCTTGTACTTAAGTCCGCATTGTGCCTTTTGTATTAAATTCGGATGCAATTTCTGTGTTTCATCGTCAATACGAAGGTCCAAGGGATACAGTAAACCTGAAGTGAAGCATCGGAATCTAAAACTGGACTCACAGGAGATGTTCAAATCATTGAGAGTTAGAGTGTCAGTCCTCTTGTACTTAATTCGGCATTGTGCCTTTTGAATTTCATTCCGTTGCAATTTCTATGCTTCAGCGTCAATAAGAAGGTCCATGGTATACAGTAAGCCTGAAGTGTAGCATCGGAATCTGAAACTGGACTCACAGGAGAGGTTCAAATCATAGAAAGTTAGAGTGTCCGTCCTCTTGTACTTAAGTCGGCATTGTGCCTTTTGAATTTAATTCCGATGCAATTTCTGTGTCTCATCGTCAATAAGAAGGTCAAAGGTATACAGTAAACTTGAAGTGAAGCATCGGAATCTAAAACTGGACTCACAGGAGATATTCAAATCATAGAAAGTTAGAGTGCCAGTCCTCTTGTAATTATGTCGGCATATTGTCTTTTGAATTGATTTCCGAAGCACTTTCTGTGCTTCATAGTCAATACGAAGGTCCATGGTATACAGTAAACATGAAGTGTAGCATCGGCATCTAAGACTGGACCCATAGGAGAGGTTCAAATCATAGAAAGTTGGAGTGTCAGTCCTCTTGTACTTATGTCGGCGTTGTGGATTTTGAATTTAATTCCGATGCGATTTCCGTGCTTCATCGTCAAAAAGAAGGTCCAAGGGATACAGTAAAGCTGAAGTGAAACATCGGAATCTAAAACTGCACTCACAGGAGAGGTTCAAAACATAGAAAGTTAGAGTGTCAGTGCTCTTGTACTTATGTCGGCATTGTGCCTTTTGTATTAACTTCGGATGCAATGTCGAGGTTTCATCGTCAATAAGAAGGTCCAAGGGATACTGTAAACCTGAAGTGAAGCATCGGAATCTAAAACTGGACTCACTGGAGAGGTTCCAATCATAGAGAGTTAGAGTGTCAGTCCTCTTGTACATAAGTCAGCATTGTGTCTTTTGTATTAAATTCGGATGCAATTTCTGTGTTTCATCGTCAATAAGAAGGTCCAAGGGATACAGTAAACCTGAAGCGAAGCATTGGAATCTAAAATTGGACTCACAGGAAAGGTTCAAATCATAGATAGTTAGAGTGTCAGTCCTCTTGGACTTATATCGGCATTGTGTCTTTTGTATTGAATTCGGATACTGTTTTTAGGTTTTATCGTCAATAAGAAAGTCCAAGGGATACAGTAAACCTGAATTGATGCATCGGAATCTAAAACTGGACTCACAGGAGAGGTTCAAATCATAGAGATTTAGAGTGTCAGTCCTCTTGTTCATAAGTTGGCATTGTGCGTTTTGTATTAATTTCGGATGCAATTTCTGTGTTTCATCGTCAATAAGAAGTTTCAAGGGATATAGTAAACCTGAAGAGAACCATCGGAATCTAAATCTGGACTCGCAGGCGAGGTTCAAATCATAGAAAGTTAGAGTGTCAGTCGTCTTGAACTTAAGTCGGTATTGTGCCTTTTGTATCAAATTCGGATGCAATTTCTGTGTTTCATCGTCAATAAGAAGGTCCAAGGGATACAGTAAACCTGAAGTGATGCATCGGAATCTAAAACTGGACTCACAGGAGAGGTTCAAATCACAGAAAGTTAGAGTGTCAGTCCTCTTGTACTTAAGTCGGCATTGTGCCTTTTGTATCAAATTCGGATGCAATTTCTGTGTTTCATCGTCAATAAGAAGGTCCAAGGGATACAGTAAACCTGAAGTGAAGCATCGGAATCTAAAACTGGACTCACAGGAGAGGTTCAAATCACAGAAAGTTAGAGGGTCAGTCCTCTTGTACTTAAGTCGGCATTGTGCCTTTTGTATTAAATTCGGATGTAATTTCTAGGTTTCATCGTCAATAAGAAGGTCCAAGGGATACAGTAAACCTGAAGTGAAGCATCGTAATCTAAAACTGGACTCACAGGAGAGGTTCAAATCATAGAAAGTTGGAGTGTCAGTCCTCTTGTACTTAAGGCGGCATTGTGCCTATTGTATTAAATTCGGTCGCAATTTCTGTGTTTCATCATCAATAAGAAGGTTCAAGGGATACAGTAAACCTGAAGTGAAGCATTGGAATCTAAAACTGAACTCACAGGAGAGGTTCAAATCATAGAAAGTTAGAGTGTCAGTCCTCTTGTACTTAAATCGGCATTGTGCCTTTTGTATTACATTCGGATGCTATTTCTGGGTTTCATCGTCAATAAGAAGGTCCTAGGGATGCAGTAAACCTGAAGTGAAGCATCGGAATCTAAAACTGGACTCACAGGAAATATTCAAATCATAGAGTGTTAGAGCGTCAGTTCTCTTGTACTTAAGTCCGCATTGTGCCTTTTGTATTAAATTCGGATGCAATTTCTGTGTTTCATCGTCAATACGAAGGTCCAAGGGATACAGTAAACCTGAAGTGAAGCATCGGAATCTAAAACTGGACTCACAGGAGATGTTCAAATCATTGAGAGTTAGAGTGTCAGTCCTCTTGTACTTAATTCGGCATTGTGCCTTTTGAATTTCATTCCGTTGCAATTTCTATGCTTCAGCGTCAATAAGAAGGTCCATGGTATACAGTAAACCTGAAGTGTAGCATCGGAATCTGAAACTGGACTCACAGGAGAGGTTCAAATCATAGAAAGTTAGAGTGTCCGTCCTCTTGTACTTAAGTCGGCATTGTGCCTTTTGAATTTAATTCCGATGCAATTTCTGTGTCTCATCGTCAATAAGAAGGTCAAAGGTATACAGTAAACTTGAAGTGAAGCATCGGAATCTAAAACTGGACTCACAGGAGATATTCAAATCATAGAAAGTTAGAGTGCCAGTCCTCTTGTAATTATGTCGGCATATTGTCTTTTGAATTGATTTCCGAAGCACTTTCTGTGCTTCATAGTCAATACGAAGGTCCATGGTGTACAGTAAACATGAAGTGTAGCATCGGCATCTAAGACTGGACCCATAGGAGAGGTTCAAATCATAGAAAGTTGGAGTGTCAGTCCTCTTGTACTTATGTCGGCGTTGTGGATTTTGAATTTAATTCCGATGCGATTTCCGTGCTTCATCGTCAAAAAGAAGGTCCAAGGGATACAGTAAAGCTGAAGTGAAACATCGGATTCTAAAACTGCACTCACAGGAGAGGTTCAAAACATAGAAAGTTAGAGTGTCAGTGCTCTTGTACTTATGTCGGCATTGTGCCTTTTGTATTAACTTCGGATGCAATGTCGAGGTTTCATCGTCAATAAGAAGGTCCAAGGGATACTGTAAACCTGAAGTGAAGCATCGGAATCTAAAACTGGACTCACTGGAGAGGTTCCAATCATAGAGAGTTAGAGTGTCAGTCCTCTTGTACATAAGTCAGCATTGTGTCTTTTGTATTAAATTCGGATGCAATTTCTGTGTTTCATCGTCAATAAGAAGGTCCAAGGGATACAGTAAACCTGAAGCGAAGCATTGGAATCTAAAATTGGACTCACAGGAAAGGTTCAAATCATAGAAAGTTAGAGTGTCAGTCCTCTTGGACTTATATCGGCATTGTGCCTTTTGTATTGAATTCGGATACTGTTTTTATGTTTTATCGTCAATAAGAAAGTCCAAGGGATACAGTAAACCTGAATTGATGCATCGGAATCTAAAACTGGACTCACAGGAGAGGTTCAAATCATAGAGATTTAGAGTGTCAGTCCTCTTGTTCATAAGTTGGCATTGTGCGTTTTGTATTAATTTCGGATGCAATTTCTGTGTTTCATCGTCAATAAGAAGTTTCAAGGGATATAGTAAACCTGAAGAGAACCATCGGAATCTAAATCTGGACTCGCAGGCGAGGTTCAAATCATAGAAAGTTAGAGTGTCAGTCGTCTTGAACTTAAGTCGGTATTGTGCCTTTTGTATCAAATTCGGATGCAATTTCTGTGTTTCATCGTCAATAAGAAGGTCCAAGGGATACAGTAAACCTGAAGTGAAGCATCGTAATGTAAAACTGGACTCACAGGAGAGGTTCAAATCATAGAAAGTTGGAGTGTCAGTCCTCTAGTATTTAAGGCGGCATTGTGCCTATTGTATTAAATTCGGTCGCAATTTCTGTGTTTCATCATCAATAAGAAGGTTCAAGGGATACAGTAAACCTTAAGTGAAGCATTGGAATCTAAAACTGAACTCACAGGAGAGGTTCAAATCATAGAAAGTAAGAGTGTCAGTCCTCTTGTACTTAAGTCGGCATTGTGCCTTTTGTATTACATTCGGATGCTATTTCTGGGTTTCATCGTCAATAAGAAGGTCCTAGGGATGCAGTAAACCTGACGTGAAGCATCGGAATCTAAAACTGGACTCACAGGAGATATTCAAATCATAGAGAGTTAGAGCGTCAGTTCTCTTGTACTTAATTCGGCATTGTGCCTTTTGAATTTCATTCCGTTGCAATTTCTATGCTTCATCGTCAATAAGAAGGTCCATGGTATACAGTAAACCTGAAGTGTAGCATCGGAATCTAAAACTGGGCTCACAGGAGAGGTTCAAATCATAGAAAGTTAGAGTGTCCGTCCTCTTGTACTTAAGTCGGCATTGTGCCTTTTGAATTTAATTCCGATGCAATTTCTGTGTCTCATCGTCAATAAGAAGGTCAATGGTATACAGTAAACCTGAAGTGAAGCATCGGAATCTAATACTGGACTCACAGGAGAGGTTAAAATCATAGAAAATTAGAGTGTCAGTCCTCTTGTACTTAAGTCAGCTTTGTGCCTTTTGTATTAAATTCAGATGCAATTTCTGTGTTACATCGTCAATAAGAAGGTCCAACGTATACAGTAATCCTGAAGTGAAGCAATGGAATCTAAAACTTGACTCACAGGTGTGGTTCAAGTCATAGAAAGTTAGAGTGTCAGTCCTCTTGTACTTAAGTCGGCATTGTATTTTTGTATTAAATTCGGATGTAATTTCTAGGTTTCATCGTCAATAAGAAGGTCCAAGGGATACAGTAAACCTCAAGTGATGCATCGGAATCTAAAACTGGACTCACAGGAGAGGTTCAAATCATAGAGAGTTAGAGTGTCAGTCCTCTTGTTCATAAGTTGGCATTGTGCGTTTTGTATTAATTTCGGATGCAATTTCTGTGTTTCATCGTCAATAAGAAGGTCCAAGGGATACAGTAATCCTGAAGTGAAGCATTGGAATCTAAAACTGGACTCACAGGTGTGGTTCAAGTCATAGAAAGTTAGAGTGTCAGTCCTCTTGTACTTAAGTCGGCATTGTATTTTTGTATTAAATTCGGATGTAATTTCTAGGTTTCATCGTCAATAAGAAGGTCCAAGGGATACAGTAAACCTGAAGTGATGCATCGGAATCTAAAACTGGACTCACAGGAGAGGTTCAAATCATAGAAAGTTGGAGTGTCAGTCCTCTTGTACTTAGGGCGGCATTGTGTCTATTGTATTAAATTCGGTCGCAATTTCTGTGTTTCATCGTCAATAAGAAGGTTCAAGGGATACAGTAAACCTGAAGTGAAGCATCGGAATCCAAAACTGGACTCACAAGAGAGGTTAAAATCATAGAAAGTTAGAGTGTCAGTCCCCTTGTACTTAAGTCGGCATTGTGGCTTTTGTATTGAATTCGGATGCTCTATCTGGGTTTCATCGTCATTAAGAAGGTTTAAGGGATACAGTAAACCTGAAGTGAAGCATCGGAATCTAAAATTGGACTCCCAGGAAAGGTTCAAATCATAGAAAGTTAGAGTGTCAGTCCTCTTGTACTTATATCGGCATTGTGCCTTTTGTATTGAATTCGGATACAATTTTTAGGTTTTATCGTCAATAAGAAGGTCCAAGGGATACAGTAAACCTGAATTGATGCATCGGAATCTAAAACTGGACTCACAGGAGAGGTTCAAATCATAGAGAGTTAGAGTGTCAGTCCTCTTGTTCACAAGTTGGCATTGTGCGCTTTGTATAAATTTCGGATGCAATTTCTGTGTTTCATCGTCAATAAGAAGGTTCACGGGATATAGTAAACCTGAAGAGAAGCGTCGGAATCTAAAACTGGACTCGCAGGCGAGGTTCAAATCATAGAAACTTAGAGTGTCAGTCGTCTTGAACTTAAGTCGGCATTATGCCTTTTGTATCAAATTCGGATGCAATTTCTGTGTTTCATCGTCAATAACAAGGTCCAAGGGATACAGTAAACCTGAAGTGAAGCATCGGAATCTAAAACTGGACTCACAGGAGAGGTTCTAATCATAGAAAGTTAGAGGGTCAGTCCTCTTGTACTTAAGTCGGCATTGTGCCTTTTGTATTAAATTCGGATGTAATTTCTAGGTTTCTTCGTCAATAAGAAGGTCCAAGGGATACAGTAAACCTAAAGTGATGCATCGGAATCCAAAACTGGAATCACAGGAGAGGTTCAAATCATAGAAAGTTGGAGTGTCAGTCCTCTTGTACTTAAGGCGGCATTGTGTCTATTGTATTAAATTCGGTCGCAATTTCAGTGTTTCATCGTCAATAAGAAGGTTCAAGGTATACAGTAAACCTGAAGTGAAGCATCGTAATCTAAAACTGGACTCACAGGAGAGGTTCAAATCATAGAAAGTTAGAGTGTCAGTCCTCTTGTACTTAAGTCGGCATAGTGCCTTTTGTATTGAATTCGGATGCTATATCTGGGTTTCATCGTCATTAAGAAGGTCCAAGGGATGCAGTAAACCTGAAGTGAAGCATCGGAATCTAAAACTGGACTCACAGGAGAGGTTCAAATCATAGAAAGTTAGAGTGTCAGTGCTCTTGTACTTTTGTCGGCATTGTGCTTTTTGTATGAAATTCGGATGCAACTTCTGTTTTTCATCGTCAATAAGACGGTTCAAGGGATACAGTAACCTGAAGTGAAGCATCGGAATCTAAAACTGGACTCACAGGAGATGTTCAAATCATTGAAAGTTAGACTGTCAGTCCTCTTGTACTTAAGTCATCATTGTGCCTTTTGTATTACATTCGGATGCAATTTCTGTGTTTCATCGTCAATAAGAAGGTCCTAGGGATGCAGTAAACCTGACGTGAAGCATCGGAATCTAAAACTGGACTCACAGGAGATATTCAAATCATAGAGAGTTAGAGCGTCAGTTCTTTTGTACTTAATTCGGCATTGTGCCTTTTGAATTTCATTCCGTTGCAATTTCTATGCTTCATCGTCAATAAGAAGGTCCATGGTATACAGTAAACCTGAAGTGTAGCATCGGAATCTAAAACTGGGCTCACAGGAGAGGTTCAAATCATAGAAAGTTAGAGTGTCCGTCCTCTTGTACTTAAGTCGGCATTGTGCCTTTTGAATTTAATTCCGATGCAATTTCTGTGTCTCATCGTCAATAAGAAGGTCAATGGTATACAGTAAACCTGAAGTGAAGCATCGGAATCTAATACTGGACTCACAGGAGAGGTTAAAATCATAGAAAATTAGAGTGTCAGTCCTCTTGTACTTAAGTCAGCTTTGTGCCTTTTGTATTAAATTCAGATGCAATTTCTGTGTTACATCGTCAATAAGAAGGTCCAACGTATACAGTAATCCTGAAGTGAAGCATTGGAATCTAAAACTTGACTCACAGGTGTGGTTCAAGTCATAGAAAGTTAGAGTGTCAGTCCTCTTGTACTTAAGTCGGCATTGTATTTTTGTATTAAATTCGGATGTAATTTCTAGGTTTCATCGTCAATAAGAAGGTCCAAGGGATACAGTAAACCTGAAGTGATGCATCGGAATCTAAAACTGGACTCACAGGAGAGGTTCAAATCATAGAGAGTTAGAGTGTCAGTCCTCTTGTTCATAAGTTGGCATTGTGCGTTTTGTATTAATTTCGGATGCAATTTCTGTGTTTCATCGTCAATAAGAAGGTCCAAGGGATACAGTAATCCTGAAGTGAAGCATTGGAATCTAAAACTGGACTCACAGGTGTGGTTCAAGTCATAGAAAGTTAGAGTGTCAGTCCTCTTGTACTTAAGTCGGCATTGTATTTTTGTATTAAATTCGGATGTAATTTCTAGGTTTCATCGTCAATAAGAAGGTCCAAGGGATACAGTAAACCTGAAGTGATGCATCAGAATCTAAAACTGGACTCACAGGAGAGGTTCAAATCATAGAAAGTTGGAGTGTCAGTCCTCTTGTACTTAGGGCGGCATTGTGTCTATTGTATTAAATTCGGTCGCAATTTCTGTGTTTCATCGTCAATAAGAAGGTTCAAGGGATACAGTAAACCTGAAGTGAAGCATCGGAATCCAAAACTGGACTCACAAGAGAGGTTAAAATCATAGAAAGTTAGAGTGTCAGTCCCCTTGTACTTAAGTCGGCATTGTGGCTTTTGTATTGAATTCGGATGCTCTATCTGGGTTTCATCGTCATTAAGAAGGTCCAAGGGATACAGTAAACCTGAAGTGAAGCATCGGAATCTAAAATTGGACTCCCAGGAAAGGTTCAAATCATAGAAAGTTAGAGTGTCAGTCCTCTTGTACTTATATCGGCATTGTGCCTTTTGTATTGAATTCGGATACAATTTTTAGGTTTTATCGTCAATAAGAAGGTCCAAGGGATACAGTAAACCTGAATTGATGCATCGGAATCTAAAACTGGACTCACAGGAGAGGTTCAAATCATAGAGAGTTAGAGTGTCAGTCCTCTTGTACACAAGTTGGCATTGTGCGCTTTGTATAAATTTCGGATGCAATTTCTGTGTTTCATCGTCAATAAGAAGGTTCACGGGATATAGTAAACCTGAAGAGAAGCGTCGGAATCTAAAACTGGACTCGCAGGCGAGGTTCAAATCATAGAAACTTAGAGTGTCAGTCGTCTTGAACTTAAGTCGGCATTATGCCTTTTGTATCAAATTCGGATGCAATTTCTGTGTTTCATCGTCAATAACAAGGTCCAAGGGATACAGTAAACCTGAAGTGAAGCATCGGAATCTAAAACTGGACTCACAGGAGAGGTTCTAATCATAGAAAGTTAGAGGGTCAGTCCTCTTGTACTTAAGTCGGCATTGTGCCTTTTGTATTAAATTCGGATGTAATTTCTAGGTTTCTTCGTCAATAAGAAGGTCCAAGGGATACAGTAAACCTAAAGTGATGCATCGGAATCCAAAACTGGAATCACAGGAGAGGTTCAAATCATAGAAAGTTGGAGAGTCAGTCCTCTTGTACTTAAGGCGGCATTGTGTCTATTGTATTAAATTCGGTCGCAATTTCAGTGTTTCATCGTCAATAAGAAGGTTCAAGGGATACAGTAAACCTGAATTGAAGCATCGTAATCTAAAACTGGACTCACAGGAGAGGTTCAAATCATAGAAAGTTAGAGTGTCAGTCCTCTTGTACTTAAGTCGGCATAGTGCCTTTTGTATTGAATTCGGATGCTATATCTGGGTTTCATCGTCATTAAGAAGGTCCAAGGGATGCAGTAAACCTGAAGTGAAGCATCGGAATCTAAAACTGGACTCACAGGAGAGGTTCAAATCGTAGAAAGTTAGAGTGTCAGTGCTCTTGTACTTTTGTCGGCATTGTGCTTTTTGTATGAAATTCGGATGCAACTTCTGTTTTTCATCGTCAATAAGACGGTTCAAGGGATACAGTAACCTGAAGTGAAGCATCGGAATCTAAAACTGGACTCACAGGAGATGTTCAAATCATTGAAAGTTAGACTGTCAGTCCTCTTGTACTTAAGTCATCATTGTGCCTTTTGTATTACATTCGGATGCAATTTCTGTGTTTCATCGTCAATAAGAAGGTCCGAGGGATACAGTAAACCTGGGGTGAAGCACCGGAATCTAAAACTGGACTCACAGGAGAGGTTCAAATCATAGAAAGATAGAGTGTCAGTCCTCTTGTACTAAAGCCGGCATTGTGCATTTTGAATTTAATTCCGATGCAATTTCCGTGCTTCATCGTCAAAAAGAAGGTCCAAGGGATACAGTAAAGCTGAAGTGAAACATCGGAATCTAAAACTGGACTCACAGGAGAGGTTCAAATCATAGAAAGTTAGAGAGTCAGTCCTCTTGTACTTAATTCGGCATTGTGCCTTTTGAATTTCATTCCGTTGCAATTTCTATGCTTAATCGTCTATAAGAAGGTCCATGGTATACAGTAAACCTGAGGTGTAGCATCGGAATCTGAAACTGGACTCACAGGAGAGGTTCAAATCATTGAAAGTTAGAGTGTCCGTCCTCTTGTACTGAAGTCGGCATTGTGCCTTTTGAATTTAATTCCGATGCTATTTCTGTGTCTCATCGTCAATAAGAAGGTCAAAGGTATACAGTAAACTGGAAGTGAAGCATCGGAATCTAAATCTGGACTCACAGGAGATATTCAAATCATAGAAAGTTAGATTGCCAGTCCTCTTGTAATTATGTCGGCATTGTGCCTTTTGAATTGATTTCCGATGCACTTTCTGTGCTTCATAGTCAATACGAAGGTCCATGGTATACAGTAAACCTGAAGTGTAGCATCGGCATCATAGACTGGACCCATAGGGGAGGTTCAAATCATAGAATGTTGGAGTGTCAGTCCTCTTGTACTTATGTCGGCGTTGTGGATTTTGAATGTAATTCCGATGCAATTTCCGTGCTTCATCGTCAAAAAGAAGGTCCAAGGGATACAGTAAAGCTGAAGTGAAACATCGGAATCTAAAACTGGACTCACAGGAGAGGTTCGAAACATAGAAAGTTTGAGTGTCAGTGCTCTTGTACTTATGTCGGCATTGTGCCTTTTGTATTAAATTCGGATGCAATTTCGAGGTTTCATCGTCAATAAGAAGGTCCAAGGGATACAGTAAACCTGAAGTGAAGCATCGGAATCTAAAACTGGACTCACTGGAGAGGTTCCAATCATAGAGAGTTAGAGTGTCTGTCCTCTTGTACATAAGTCAGCATTGTGTCTTTTGTACTAAATTCGGATGCAATTTCTGTGTTTCATCGTCAATAAGAAGGTCCAAGGGATACAGTAAACCTACAGCGAAGCTTCGGAATCTAAAATTGGACTCACAGGAAAGGTTCAAATCATAGAAAGTTAGAGTGTCAGTCCTCTTGGACTTATATCGGCATTGTGCCTTTTGTATTGAATTCGGATACTATTTTAAGGTTTTATCGTCAATAAGAAGGTCCAAGGGATACAGTAAACCTGAATTGATGCATCGGAATCTAAAACTGGACTCACAGGAGAGGTTCAAATCATAGAAAGTTAGAGTGTCAGTCGTCTTGAACTTAAGTCGGCATTGTGCCTTTTGTATCAAATTCGGATGCAATTTCTGTGTTTCATCGTCAATAAGAAGGTCCAAGGGATACAGTAAACCTGAAGTGAAGCATCGGAATCTAAAACTGGACTCACAGGAGAGGTTCAAATCACAGAAAGTTAGAGGGTCAGTCCTCTTGTACTTAAGTCGGCATTGTGCCTTTTGTATTAAATTCGGATGTAATTTCTAGGTTTCATCGTCAATAAGAAGGTCCAAGGGATACAGTAAACCTGAAGTGAAGCATCGTAATCTAAAACTGGACTCACAGGAGAGGTTCAAATCATAGAAAGCTAGAGTGTCAGTCCTCTTGTACTTAAGTCGGCATTGTGCCTTTTGTATTACATTCGGATGCTATTTCTGGGTTTCATCGTCAATAAGAAGGTCCTAGGGATGCAGTAAACCTGAAGTGAAGCATCGGAATCTAAAACTGGACTCACAGGAGATATTCAAATCATAGAGTGTTAGAGCGTCAGTTCTCTTGTACTTAAGTCCGCATTGTGCCTTTTGTATTAAATTCGGATGCAATTTCTGTGTTTCATCGTCAATACGAAGGTCCAAGGGATACAGTAAACCTGAAGTGAAGCATCGGAATCTAAAACTGGACTCACAGGAGATGTTCAAATCATTGAGAGTTAGAGTGTCAGTCCTCTTGTACTTAATTCGGCATTGTGCCTTTTGAATTTCATTCCGTTGCAATTTCTATGCTTCATCGTCAATAAGAAGGTCCATGGTGTACAGTAAACCTGAAGTGTAGCATCGGAATCTAAAACTGGACTCACAGGAGAGGTTCAAATCATAGAGAGTTAGAGTGTCAGTCCTCTTGTTCATAAGTTGGCATTGTGCGTTTTGTATTAATTTCGGATGCAATTTCTGTGTTTCATCGTCAATAAGAAGGTTCAAGGGATATAGTAAACCTGAAGAGAAGCATCGGAATCTAAAACTGAACTCGCAGGCGAGGTTCAAATCATAGAAAGTTAGGGTGTCAGTCGTCTTGAACTTAAGTCGGCATTGTGCCTTTTGTATCAAATTCGGATGCAATTTCTGTGTTTCATCGTCAATAAGAAGGTCCAAGGGATACAGTAAACCTGAAGTGAAGCATCGGAATCTAAAACTGGACTCACAGGAGAGGTTCAAATCATAGAAAGTTAGAGTGTCAGTCCTCTTGTACTTAAGTCGGCATAGTGCCTTTTGTATTGAATTCGGATGCTATATCTGGGTTTCATCGTCATTAAGAAGGTCCAAGGGATGCAGTAAACCTGAAGTGAAGCATCGGAATCTAAAACTGGACTCACAGGAGAGGTTCAAATCATAGAAAGTTAGAGTGTCAGTGCTCTTGTACTTTTGTCGGCATTGTGCTTTTTGTATGAAATTCGGATGCAACTTCTGTTTTTCATCGTCAATAAGAAGGTTCAAGGGATACAGTAACCTGAAGTGAAGCATCGGAATCTAAAACTGGACTCACAGGAGATGTTCAAATCATTGAAAGTTAGACTGTCAGTCCTCTTGTACTTAAGTCATCATTGTGCCTTTTGTATTACATTCGGATGCAATTTCTGTGTTTCATCGTCAATAAGAAGGTCCGAGGGATACAGTAAACCTGAGGTGAAGCATCGGAATCTAAAACTGGACTCACAGGAGAGGTTCAATTCATAGAAAGTTAGAGTGTCCGTCCTCTTGTACTTAGGTCGGCATTGTGCCTTTTGTATTAAACTCGTATGCAATTTCTGTGTTTCATCGTCAATAAGAAGGTCCAAGGGATACAGTAAACCTGAAGTGAAGCATCGGAATCTAAAACTGGACTCACAGGAGAGGTTCAAATCATAGAAAGATAAAGTGTCAGTCCTCTTGTACTAAAGCCGGCATTGTGCATTTTGAATTTAATTCCGATGCAATTTCCGTGCTTCATCGTCAAAAAGAAGGTCCAAGGGATACAGTAAAGCTGAAGTGAAACATCGGAATCTAAAACTGGACTCACAGGAGAGGTTCAAATCATAGAAAGTTAGAGAGTCCGTCCTCTTGTACTCAATTCGGCATTGTGCCTTTTTAATTTCATTCCGTTGCAATTTCTATGCTTAATCGTCAATAAGAAGGTCCATGGTATACAGTAAACCTGAGGTGTAGCATCGGAATCTGAAACTGGACTCACAGGAGAGGTTCAAATCATAGAAAGTTAGAGTGTCCGTCCTCTTGTACTGAAGTCGGCATTGTGCCTTTTGAATTTAATTCCGATGCTATTTCTGTGTCTCATCGTCAATAAGAAGGTCAAAGGTATACAGTAAACTTGAAGTGAAGCATCGGAATCTAAATCTGGACTCACAGGAGATATTCAAATCATAGAAAGTTAGATTGCCAGTCCTCTTGTAATTATGTCGGCATTGTGCCTTTTGAATTGATTTCCGATGCACTTTCTGTGCTTCTTAGTCAATACGAAGGTCCATGGTATACAGTAAACCTGAAGTGTAGCATCGGCATCATAGACTGGACCCATAGGGGAGGTTCAAATCATAGAATGTTGGAGTGTCAGTCCTCTTGTACTTATGTCGGCGTTGTGGATTTTGAATTTAATTTCGATGCAATTTCCGTGCTTCATCGTCACAAAGAAGGTCCAAGGGATACAGTAAAGCTGAAGTGAAACATCGGAATCTAAAACTGGACTCACAGGAGAGGTTCAAAACATAGAAAGTTTGAGTGTCAGTGCTCTTGTACTTATGTCGGCATTGTGCTTTTGTATTAAATTCGGATGCAATTTCGAGGTTTCATCATCAATAAGAAGGTCCAAGGGATACAGTAAACCTGAAGTGAAGCATCGGAATCTAAAACTGGACTCACTGGAGAGGTTCCAATCATAGAGAGTTAGAGTGTCTGTCCTCTTGTACATAATTCAGCTATGTGTCTTTTGTATTAAATTCGGATGCAATTTCTGTGTTTCATCGTCAATAAGAATGTCCAAGGTATACAGTAAACCTACAGCGAAGCATCGGAATCTAAAATTGGACTCACAGGAAAGGTTCAAATCATAGAAAGTTAGAGTGTCAGTCCTCTTGGACTTATATCGGCATTGTGCATTTTGTATTGAATTCGGATACTATTTTTAGGTTTTATCGTCAATATGAAGGTCCAAGGGATACAGTAAACCTGAATTGATGCATCGGAATCTAAAACTGGACTCACAGGAGAGGTTCAAATCATAGAGAGTTAGAGTGTCAGTCCTCTTGTTCATAAGTTGGCATTGTGCGTTTTGTATTAATTTCGGATGCAATTTCTGTGTTTCATCGTCAATAAGAAGGTTCAAGGGATATAGTAAACCTGAAGAGAAGCATCGGAATCTAAAACTGGACTCGCAGGCGAGGTTCAAATCATAGAAAGTTAGAGTGTCAGTCGTCTTGAACTTAAGTCGGCATTGTGCCTTTTGTATCAAATTCGGATGCAATTTCTGTGTTTCATCGTCAATAAGAAGGTCCAAGGGATACAGTAAACCTGAAGTGAAGCATTGGAATCTAAAACTGGACTCACAGGAGAGGTTCAAATCACAGAAAGTTAGAGGGTCAGTCCTCTTGTACTTAAGTCGGCATTGTGCCTTTTGTACTAAATTCGGATGTAATTTCTAGGTTTCATCGTCAATAAGAAGGTCCTAGGGATGCAGTAAACCTTAAGTGAAGCATCGGAATCTAAAACTGGACTCACAGGAGATATTCAAATCATAGAGTGTTAGAGCGTCAGTTCTCTTGTACTTAAGTCCGCATTGTGCCTTTTGTATTAAATTCGGATGCAATTTCTGTGTTTCATCGTCAATACGAAGGTCCAAGGGATACAGTAAACCTGAAGTGAAGCATCGGAATCTAAAACTGGACTCACAGGAGATGTTCAAATCATTGAGAGTTAGAGTGTCAGTCCTCTTGTACTTAATTCGGCATTGTGCCTTTTGAATTTCATTCCGTTGCAATGTCTATGCTTCATCGTCAATAAGAAGGTCCATGGTATACAGTAAACCTGAAGTGTAGCATCGGAATCTAAAACTGGACTCACAGGAGAGGTTCAAATCATAGAAAGTTAGAGTGTCCGTTCTCTTGTACTTAAGTCGGCATTGTGCCTTTTGAATTTAATTCCGATGCAATTTCTGTGTCTCATCGTCAATAAGAAGGTCAAAGGTATACAGTAAACTTGAAGTGAAGCATCGGAATCTAAAACTGGACTCACAGGAGATATTCAAATCATAGAAAGTTAGAGTGCCAGTCCTCTTGTAATTATGTCGGCATATTGTCTTTTGAATTGATTTCCGAAGCACTTTCTGTGCTTCATAGTCAATACGAAGGTCCATGGTATACAGTAAACATGAAGTGTAGCATCGGCATCTAAGACTGGACCCATAGGAGAGGTTCAAATCATAGAAAGTTGGAGTGTCAGTCCTTTTGTACTTATGTCAGCGTTGTGGATTTTGAATTTAATTCCGATGCGATTTCCGTGCTTCATCGTCAAAAAGAAGGTCCAAGGGATACAGTAAAGCTGAAGTGAAACATCGGAATCTAAAACTGGACTCACAGGAGAGGTTCAAAACATAGAAAGTTAGAGTGTCAGTGCTCTTGTACTTATGTCGGCATTGTGCCTTTTGTATTAAATTCGGAAGCAATTTCGAGGTTTCATCGTCAATAAGAAGGTCCAAGGGATACAGTAAACCTGAAGTGAAGCATCGGAATCTAAAACTGGACTCACTGGAGAGGTTCCAATCATAGAGAGTTAGAGTGTCAGTCCTCTTGTACATAAGTCAGCATTGTGTTTTTTGTATTAAATTCGGATGCAATGTCTGTGTTTCATCGTCAATAAGAAGGTCCAAGGGATACAGTAAACCTGAAGCGAAGCATTGGAATCTAAAATTGGACTCACAGGAAAGGTTCAAATCATAGAAAGTTAGAGTGTCAGTCGTCTTGAACTTAAGTCGGCATTGTGCCTTTTGTATCAAATTCGGATGCAATTTCTGTGTTTCATCGCCAATAAGAAGGTCCAAGGGATACAGTAAACCTGAAGTGAAGCATCGGAAACTAATACTGGACTCACAGGAGAGGTTCAAATCACAGAAAGTTAGAGTGTCAGTCCTCTTGTACTTAAGTCGGCATTGTGCCTTTTGTATTAAATTCGGATGTAATTTCTAGGTTTCATCGTCAATAAGAAGGTCCAAGGGATACAGTAAACCTGAAGTGAAGCATCGTAATCTAAAACTGGACTCACAGGAGAGGTTCAAATCATAGAAAGTTGGAGTGTCAGTCCTCTTGTACTTAAGGCGGCATTGTGCCTATTGTATTAAATTCGGTCGTAATTTCTGTGTTTCATCATCAATAAGAAGGTTCAAGGGATACAGTAAACCTGAAGTGAAGCATTGGAATCTAAAACTGAACTCACAGGAGAGGTTCAAATCATAGAAAGTTAGAGTGTCAGTCCTCTTGTACTTAAGTCGGCATTGTGCCTTTTGTATTACATTCGGATGCTATTTCTGGGTTTCATCGTCAATAAGAAGGTCCTAGGGATGCAGTAAACCTGAAGTGAAGCATCGGAAATTAAAACTGGACTCACACGAGATATTCAAATCATAGAGAGTTAGAGCGTCAGTTCTCTTGTACTTAATTCGGCATTGTGCCTTTTGAATTTCATTCCGTTGCAATTTCTATGCTTCATCGTCAATAAGAAGGTCCATGGTATACAGTAAACCTGAAGTGTAGCATCGGAATCTAAAACTGGGCTCACAGGAGAGGTTCAAATCATAGAAAGTTAGAGTGTCCGTCCTCTTGTACTTAAGTCGGCATTGTGCCTTTTGAATTTAATTCCGATGCAATTTCTGTGTCTCATCGTCAATAAGAAGGTCAAAGGTATACAGTAAACCTGAAGTGAAGCATCGGAATCTAATACTGGACTCACAGGAGAGGTTAAAATCATAGAAAATTAGAGTGTCAGTCCTCTTGTACTTTAGTCAGCATTGTGCCTTTTGTATTAAATTCAGATGCAATTTCTGTGTTACATCGTCAATAAGAAGGTCCAACGTATACAGTAATCCTGAAGTGAAGCATTGGAATCTAAAACTGGACTCACAGGTGTGGTTCAAGTCATAGAAAGTTAGAGTGTCAGTCCTCTTGTACTTAAGTCGGCATTGTGCCTTTTGTATTAAATTCGGATGTAATTTCTAGGTTTCATCGTCAATAAGAAGGTCCAAGGGATACAGTAAACCTGAAGTGATGCATCGGAATCTAAAACTGGACTCACAGGAGAGGTTCAAATCATAGAAAGTTGGAGTGTCAGTCCTCTTGTACTTAGGGCGGCATTGTGTCTATTGTATTAAATTCGGTCGCAATTTCTGTGTTTCATCGTCAATAAGAAGGTTCAAGGGATACAGTAAACCTGAAGTGAAGCATCGGAATCCAAAACTGGACTCACAGGAGAGGTTAAAATCATAGAAAGTTTGAGTGTCAGTCCCCTTGTACTTAAGTCGGCATTGTGCCTTTTGTATTGAATTCGGATGCTCTAACTGGGTTTCATCGTCATTAAGAAGGTCCAAGGGATGCAGTAAACCTGAAGTGAAGCATCAGAATCTAAAACTGGACTCACAGGAGAGGTTCAAATCATAGAAAGTTAGAGTGTCAGTGCTCTTGTACTTTTGTCGGCATTGTGCCTTTTGTATTAAATTCGGATGCAACTTCTGTTTTTCATCGTCAATAGGAAGGTTCAAGGGATACAGTAACCTGAAGTGAAGCATCGGAATCTAAAACTGGACTCACAGGAGATGTTCAAATCATTGAAAGTTAGACTGTCAGTCCTCTTGTACTTAAGTCATCATTGTGCCTTTTGTATTACATTCGGATGCAATTTCTGTGTTTCATCGTCAATAAGATGGTCCGAGGGATACAGTAAACCGGAGGTGAAGCATCGGAATCTAAAACTGGACTCACAGGAGAGGTTCAAATCATAGAAAGTTAGAGTGTCCGTCCTCTTGTCCTTAGGTCGGCATTGTGACTGTTGTATTAAACTCGGATGCAATTTCTGTGTTTCATCGTCAATAAGAAGGTCCAAGGGATACAGTAAACCTGAAGTGAAGCATCGGAATCTAAAACTGGACTCACAGGAGTGGTTCAAATCATATAAGGATAGAGTGTCAGTCCTCTTGTACTAAAGCCGGCATTGTGCATTTTGAATTTAATTCCGATGCAATTTCCGTGCTTCATCGTCAAAAAGAAGGTCCAAGGGATACAGTAAACCTGAGGTGTAGCATCGGAATCTGAAACTGGACTCACAGGAGAGTTCAAATCATAGAAAGTTAGAGTGTCCGTCCTCTTGTACTTAAGTCGGCATTGTGCCTTTTGAATTTAATTCCGATGCAATTTCTGTGTCTCATCGTCAATAAGAAGGTCAAAGGTATACAGTAAACTTGAAGTGAAGCATCGGAATCTAAAACTGGACTCACAGGAGAGATTCAAATCATAGAAAGTTAGAGTGCCAGTCCTCTTGTAATTATGTCGGCATTGTGCCTTCTGAATTGATTTCCGATGCAGTTTCTGTGCTTCATAGTCAATACGAAGGTCCATGGTATACAGTAAACCTGAAGTGTGGCATCGGCATCATAGACTGGACCCATAGGAGAGGTTCAAATCATAGAATGTTGGAGTGTCAGTCCTCTTGTACTTAAGTCGGCATTGTGCCTTATGTATTAAATTCGCATGCAGTTTCTGTGTTTCATCGTCAATAAGAAGGTCCAAGGGATCCAGTAAACCTGGAGTGAAGCAGCGGAATCTAAAACTTGACTCACAGGAGAGGTTCAAATCATAGAATGTTAGAGTGTCAGTCCTCTTGTACTTAAGTCGGCATTGTGCCTTTCGAATGTAATTCGGATGCAATTTCTGTATCTCAACGTCAATAAGAAAGTCCAAGGGATACAGTAAAGCTGAAGTGAAGCATCGGAATCTAAAACTGGACTCACAGGAGAGGTTCAAATCATAGAAAGTTAGAGTGTCAGTTCTCTTGTACTTAAGTCAGCAGTGTGCCTTTTGGATTTCATTCCGATGCAATTTCTGTGCTTCATCGTCAAAAAGAATGTCCAAGGGATACAGTAAACCTGAAGTGAAGCATCGGAATCTAAAACTGGACTCACAGGAGAGGTTCAAATCATAGAAAGTTAGAGTGTCAGTGCTCTTGTACTTATGTTGGCATTGTGCCTTTTGTATGAAATTCGGATGCAATTTCTGTTTTTCATCGTCAATAAGAAGGTCCAAGGGATACAGTTACCTTGAAGTGAAGCATCGGAATCTAAAACTGGACTCACAGGAGATGTTCAAATCATTGAGAGTTAGAGTGTCAGTCCTCTTGTACTTAAGTCGGCATTGTGCCTTTTGTTTTAAATTCGAATGCAATTTCTGTGTTTCATCGTCAATGAGAAGGTCCAAGGGATACAGTAAAGCTGAAGTGAAACATCGGAATCTAAAACTAGACTCACAGGAGAGGTTCAAATCATAGAAAGTTAGAGAGTCAGCCCTCATGTACTTAATTAGGCATTGTGCCTTTTGAATTTCATTCCGTTGCAATTTCTATGCTTCATCCTCAATAAGAAGGTCCATGGTATACAGTAAACCTGAAGTGTAGCATCGGAATCTAAAACTGGACTCACAGGAGAGATTCAAATCAAAGAAAGTTGGAGTGTCAGTCCTCTTGTACTTAAGTCGGCAATGTGCCTTTTGAATGTAATTCGGATGTAATTTCTGTGTTTCGTCGTCAATAAGAAGGTCCAAGGGGTACAGTAAAAATGAAGTGAAGCATCGGTATCTAAAACTGGACTCACAGGCGAGGTTCATATCATAGAAAGTCAGAGTGTCAGTCCTCTTGTACTTAAGTCAGCATTGTGCCTTTTGTATTAAATTCGGATGCAATTTCTGTGTTTCATCGTCAATAAGAAGGTCCAAGGTATACAGTAAACCTTAAGTGAAGCATCGGAATCTAATACTGGACTCACAAGAGAGGTTCAAATCATAGAAAGTCAGAGTGTCAGTCCTCTTGTACTTAAGTCAGCATTGTGCCTTTTGTATTAAATTCAGATGCAATTTCTGTGTTACATCGTCAATAAGAAGGTCCAACGTATACAGTAATCCTGAAGTGAAGTATTGGAATCTAAAACTGGACTCACAGGTGAGGTTCAAGTCATAGAAAGCTAGAGTGTCAGTCCTCTTGTACTTAAGTCGGCATTGTGCCTTTTGAATGTAATTCGGATGCAATTTCTGTGTTTCGTCGTCAATAAGAAGGTCCAAGGGGTACAGTAAAAATGAAGTGAAGCAGCGGAATCTAAAACTGGACTCACAGGAAAGGTGCAAATCATAGAAAGTTAGAGTGTCAGTCGTCTGGTACTTAAGTCGGCATTGTGCCTTTTGTATTAAATCCGTATGCAATTTCTGTGTTTCATCGTCAATAAGAAGTTGCAAGGTATACAGTAAACGTGAAGTGAAGCATCGGAATCTAATACTGGACTCACAGGAGAGGTTCAAATCATAGAAAGTTACAGTGTCAGTCCTCTTGTACTTAAGTCGGCATTGTGCCTTTTGTATTAAATTCGGATGTAATTTCTAGGTTTCATCGTCAATAAGAAGGTCCAAGGGATACAGTAAACCTGAAGTGATGCATCGGAATCTAAAACTGGACTCACAGGAGAGGTTCAAATCATAGAAAGTTGGAGTGTCAGTCCTCTTGTACTTAAGGCGGCATTGCGTCTATTGTATTAAATTCGGTCGCAATTTCTGTGTTTCATTGTCAATAAGAAGGTTCAAGGGATACAGTAAACCTGAAGTGAAGCATCGGAATCTAAAACTGGACTCACAGGAGAGGTTAAAATCATAGAAAGTTAGAGTGTCAGTCCTCTTGTACTTAAGTCGGCATTGTGCCTTTTGTATTGAATTCGGATGCTATATCTGGGTTTCATCGTCATTAAGAAGGTCCAAGGGATGCAGTAAAACTGAAGTGAAGCATCGGAATCTAAAACTGGACTCACAGGAGAGGTTCAAATCATAGAAAGTTAGAGTGTCAGTGCTCTTGTACTTTTGTCGGCATTGTGCCTTTTGTATGAAATTCGGATGCAACTTCTGTTTTTCATCGTCAATAAGAAGGTTCAAGGGATACAGTAACCTGAAGTGAAGCATCGGAATCTAAAACTGGACTCACAGGAGATGTTCAAATCATTGAAAGTTAGACTGTCAGTCCACTTGTACTTAAGTCATCATGGTGCCTTTTGTAGTACATCCGGATGCAATTTCTGTGTTTCATCGACAATAAGAAGGTCCGAGGGATACAGTAAACCTGAGGTGAAGCATCGGAATCTAAAACTGGACTCACAGGAGAGGTTCAAATCATAGAAAGTTAGAGTGTCCGTCCTCTTGTACTTAAGTCGGCATTGTGCCTTTTGAATTTAATTCCGATGCAATTTCTGTGTCTCATCGTCAACAAGAAGGTCAAAGGTATACAGTAAACTTGCAGTGAAGCATCGGAAACTAAAACTGGACTCACAGGAGAGATTCAAATCATAGAAAGTTAGAGTGCCAGTCCTCTTGTAATTATGTCGGCACTGTGCCTTTTGAATTGATTTCCGAAGCACTTTCTGTGCTTCATAGTCAATAAGAAGGTCCATGGTATACAGTTCACCTGAAGTGTAGCATCGGCAACTAAAACTGGACCCACAGGAGAGGTTCAAATCATAGAAAGTTAGAGTGCCAGTCCTCTTGTACTTAAGTCGGCATTGTGCCTTTTGTATTAAATTCTGTTACAATATCTGTGTTTCATCGTCAATAAGAAGGTCCAAGGTATACAGTAAACCTGAAGTGAAGCATCGGAATGTAAAACTGGACTCATAGAAGAGGTTAAAATCATAGAAAGTGAGAGTGTCATTCCTCTTCTTCTTAAGAAGGCATTGTGCCTTTTGTATTAAATTCGGATGCAATTTCTGTGTTTCATCGTCAGTAAGATGGTCCATTGAATACAGTAATCCCGAAGGGAAGCATCGCAATCTATAACTGGACTCACTGGAGAGGTTCAAATCATAAAAAGTTTGAGTGTCAGTCCTCTTGTACCTAAGTCGGCATTGTGCCTTTTGTATTAAATTCGGATGCAATTTCTGTGAGTCATCGCAATAAGAAGGTCCAAGGTATACAGTAAACCTGAAGTGAAGCATCGGAATCTAATACTGGACTTACAGGAGAGGTTCAAATCATAGAACGTGAGAGTGTCAGTCCACTTGTACTTAAGTCGGCATTGTGCTTTTGTATTAAATTCGGATGCAATTTCTGTGTTTCATCGTCAATACGAAGGTCCAAGGGATACAGTATAAGTGAAATGAAGCAACGGAATCTGAAACTAGACTCACAGGAGAGGTTCAAATCATAGAAAGTGAGAGTGTCATTCGACTTCTTCTTAATACGGCATTGTGCCTTTTGTATTAAATTCGGATGCAATTTCTGTGATTCATTGTCAGTAAGAGGGTCCATTGAATACAGTAATCCTGAAGGGAAGCATCGGAATCTAAAACTGGACTCACTGGAGAGGTTCAAATCATAAAAAGTTTGAGTGTCAGTCCTCTTGTACCTAGGTCGGCATTGTGCCTTTTGTATTAAATTCGGATGCAATTTCTGTGATTCATCGTCAGTAAGAAGGTCCAAGGGATACAGTAAACCTGAAGTGAAGCATCGGAATCTAAAACTGGACTCACAGCAGAGTTCACATTACAGAAAGTGAGAGTATCAGTCCTCCCTTACTTATGTCGGCATTGTGCCTCTTGTATTAAATTCGGATGCAATTTCTGTGTTTCATCGTCAATAAGAAGGCCCAAAGGATACAGTAAACCTGAAGGGAAGCATCGGAATCAAAACTGGACCAGCAGGCGAGGTTCAAATCATAGAGAGTGAGAGTGTCAGTCCTCTTGTTTTTAAGTCAGCATTGTGCCTTTTGTATTAAATTCGGATGCAGTTTCTGTGTTTCATCGTCAATAAGAAGGTCCAAGGTATACAGTAAACCAGAAGTGAAGCATCGGAATCTAAAACTGGGCTCCCAGGAGGGTTTCACATCATAGAAAGTTAGAGTGTCAGTCCTCTTGTATTTAAGTCGTCATTGTGCCTTTTGTATTAAATTCGGATGCAATATCTGTGTTCCATCGTCAATAAGAAGGTCCAAGGGATACAGTAAACCTGAAGTGAAGCATCGGAATCTAAACCTGGACTCAGAGAAGAGGTTCAAATCATAGAAAGTTAGAGAGTCAGTCCTCTTATACTTAATTCGGCATTGTGCCTTTTGAATTTCATTCCGATGCAATTTCTGTGCTTCATCGTCAATAAGAAGGTCCATGTTATACAGTAAACCTGAATTGTAGCATCGGAATCTAAACCCGGACTCACAGGAGAGGTTGAAATCATAGAAAGTTAGAATGTCCGTCCTCTTGTACTTATGTCGGAATTGTGCCTTTTGAATTTCATTCTGATGCAATTTCTGTGTTTCATCGTCAATAAGAAGGTCGAAGGTATACAGTAAACTTTAAGTGAAGCATCGGAATCTAAAACTGGACTCACAGGAGTGATTCAAATCATAGAAAGTTAGTGCGCCAGTCCTCTTGTACTTAAGTCGGCATTGTGCCTTTTGAATTTAATTCGGATGCAATTTCTGTGCTATATCGTCAATAGGAAGGTCCATGGTATACAGTAAACCTAAAGTGTAGCATCGGCATCTAAAACTGGACCCACAGGAGAGGTTCAAATCATTGAAAGTAAGAGTGCCAGTCCTCTTGTACTTAAGTCAGCATTGTGCCTTTTGAATTAAATTCCAATGCAACTTCTGTGTTTCATCGTCAACAAGAAAATCCAAGAGATACAGGAAACCTGAAGTGAATCCTAGGAATCTAAACCTGGAGTCACAGGTGAGGTTCAAATCATAGAATGTTAGAGTGTCAGTCCTCTTGTACTTATGTCGGCATTGTGCCTTTTGAATTTTTTTCCAATGCAACGTCTGTGTTTAATCGTCAGTAAGAAGTTCCAAGGTAAACAGTAAACCTGAGGTGAAGCATCGGAATCAAAAACTGGACTCACAGGAGAGGTTCAAATCATAGAAAGTTAGAGTGTCAGTCCTCTTGTACTTAAGTAGTCATTGTGACTCTTGTATTTTTTTCGGATGTAATTTCTGTGTTTCATCGACAATAAGAAGGTCCAAGGGATACAGTAAACCTGAAGTGAGGCATCGGAGTCGAAAACAGGACTCACAGAGAGGTTCAAATCTTAGAAATTTAGAGTGTCAGTTTTCTTGTACTTAAGTCGGCATTGTGCCTTTTGTATTAAATTCGGACGCAATTTCTGTGTTTCATCGTCAATAAGACGTTCCAAGGGATACAGTAAACCTGAAGTGAAGCATCGGAATCTAAAACTGGACTCACAGGAGAGGTTCAAATCATAGAAATTTAGAGTGTCAGTTTTCTTGTACTTAAGTCGGCATTGTGCCTTTTGTATTAAATTCGGATGCAATTTCTGTGTTTCATTGTCAATAAGAAAGTCCAAGGTATACAGTAATTCTGAAGTGAAGCATCGGAATCTAAAACTCTACTCACAGGAGAGGTTCAAATCATAGAAAGTTGGAGTGGTCGTCCTCTTGTACTTATGTCGGCATTGTGCCTTTTGAATTTAATTCCGATGCAATTTTTGTGCTACATCGTCAATAAGAAGGTCCATGGTATACAGTTCACCTGAAGTGTAGCATCGGCAACTAAAACTGGACCCACAGGAGAGGTTCAAATCATAGAAAGTTAGAGTGCCAGTCCTCTTGTACTTAAGTTGGCATTGTGCCTTTTGATTTTAATTCCAATGCAATTTCATTGTTTCATCGTCAATAAGAAAGCCCAAGGGAGTCAGTAAAACTGAAGTGAAGCATAGGAATCCAAAACTGGTACTCACTGGAGAGGTTCAAATCTTAGAAAGTTAGAGTGTCAGTCCTCTTGTACTTAAGTCGGCATTGTGCCTTTTGTATTAAATTCTGTTACAATATCTGTGTTTCATCGTCAATAAGAAGGTCCAAGGTACACAGTAATCCTGAAGTGAAGCATCGGAATGTAAAACTGGACTCATAGAAGAGGTTAAAATCATAGAAAGTGAGAGTGTCATTCCTCTTCTTCTTAAGACGGCATTGTGCCTTTTGTATTAAATTCGGATGCAATTTCTGTGTTTCATCGTCAGTAAGATGGTCCATTGAATACAGTAATCCCGAAGGGAAGCATCGCAATCTATAACTGGACTCACTGGAGAGGTTCAAATCATAAAAAGTTTGAGTGTCAGTCCTCTTGTACCTAAGTCGGCATTGTGCCTTTTGTATTAAATTCGGATGCAATTTCTGTGATTCATCGTCAGTAAGAAGGTCCAAGGGATACAGTAAACCTGAAGTGAAGCATCGGAATCTAAAACTGGACTCACAGGAGAGGTTCAAATTATAGAAAGTTAGAGTGTCAGTCCTCTTGTACTTATGTCGGCATTGTGCCTCTTGTATTAAATTCGGATGCAATTTCTGTGTTTCATCGTCAATAAGAAGGTCCAAGGGATACAGTCAACCTGAAGTGAAGAATCGGAATCTAAAACTGGACCCGCAGGCGAGGTTCAAATCATAGAGAGTGAGAGTGTCAGTCCTCTTGTCCTTAAGTCAGCATTGTGCCTTTTGGATTAAATTCGGATGCAGTTTCTGTGTTTCATCGCAATAAGAAGGTCCAAGGTATACAGTAAACCTGAAGTGAAGCATCGGAATCTAATACTGGACTTACAGGAGAGGTTCAAATCATAGAACGTGAGAGTGTCAGTCCACTTGTACTTAAGTCGGCATTGTGCTTTTGTATTAAATTCGGATGCAATTTCTGTGTTTCATCGTCAATACGAAGGTCCAAGGGATACAGTATAAGTGAAATGAAGCATCGGAATCTGAAACTAGATTCACAGGAGAGGTTCAAATCATAGAAAGTGAGAGTGTCAGTTCTATTGTACTTAAGACGGCATTGTGCCTTTTGTATTAAATTCGGATACAATATCTGTGTTTCATCGTCAATAAGAAGGTCCAAGGTATACAGTAAACCTGAAGTGAAGCATCGGAATCTAAACCTGGACTCACAGAAGAGGTTAAAATCATAGAAAGTGAGAGTGTCATTCGTCTTCTTCTTAAGACGGCATTGTGCCTTTTGTATTAAATTCGGATGCAATTTCTGTGATTCATTGTCTGTAAGAGGGTCCATTGAATACAGTAATCCCGAAGGGAAGCATCGGAATCTAAAACTGGACTCACTGGAGAGGTTCAAATCATAAAAAGTTTGAGTGTCAGTCCTCTTGTTTTTAAGTCAGCATTGTGCCTTTTGTATTAAATTCGGATGCAGTTTCTGTGTTTCATCGTCAATAAGAAGGTCCGAGGTATACAGTAAACCAGAAGTGAAGCATCGGAATCTAAAACTGGGCTCCCAGGAGAGTTTCACATCATAGAAAGTAAGAGTGTCAGTCCTCTTGTATTTAAGTCGTCATTGTGCCTTTTGTATTAAATTCGGATGCAATATCTGTGTTCCATCGTCAATAAGAAGGTCCAAGGTATACAGTAATCCTGAAGTGAAGCATCGGATCTAAAACTGGACCCAAAGAAGAGGTTCAAATCATAGAAAAATAGAGTGCCAGTCCTCTTGTACTTAAGTTGGCATTGTGCCTTTCGAATTTAATTCGGATGCAATTTCTGTGCTATATCGTCAATAGGAAGGTCCATGGTATACAGTAAACCTAAAGTGTAGCATCGGCATCTAAATCTGGACCCACAGGAGAGGTTCAAATCATTGAAAGTAAGAGTGCCAGTCCTCTTGTACTTAAGTCGGCATTGTGCCTTTTGAATTTAATTCCAATGCAACTTCTGTGTTTCATCGTTAATAAGAAGGTCCAAGGTATACAGTAATTCTGAAGTGAAGCATCGGAATCTAAAACTGGACTCACAAGAGAGGTTCAAATCATAGAAATTTATAGTGTCAGTCCTCTTGTACTTAAGTAGTCATTGTGGCTCTTGTATTAAATTCGGATGCAATTTCTGTGTTTCATCGTCAACAAGAAGGTCAAAGGGATACAGGAAACCTGAAGTGAATCCTCGGAATCTAAAACTGGACTCACAGGTGAGGTTCAAATCATAGAAAGTTGGAGTGTCAGTCCTCTTGTACTTATGTCGGCATTGTGCCTTTTGAATTTATTTCCAATGCAACGTCTGTGTTTAATCGTCAGTAAGAAGATCCAAGGTAAACAGTAAACATGAGGTGAAGCATCGGAATCTAAAACTGGACTCACAGGAGAGGTTCAAATCATAGAAAGATAGAGTATCAGTCCTCTTGTACTTAAGTAGTCATTGTGCCTCTTGTATTTAATTCGGATGAAATTTCTGTGTTTCATCGACAATAAGGGGGTCCAAGGGATACAGTAAACATGAAGTGAGGCATCGGAATCGAAAACAGGACTCAGAGGGGAGGTTCAAATCTTAGAAAGTTAGAGTGTCAGTCCTCTTGTACTTAAGTCGGCATTGTGCCTTTTGTATTAAATTTGGATGCAGTTTCTGTGTTTCATCGTCAACAAGAAGGTCCAAGGTATACAGTAAACCTGAAGAGAAGCATCGGAATCTAAAACTGGACTCACAGAAGAGGTTCAATTCATAGAAAGTGAGAGTGTCAGTCCTTTTGTACGTAAGTCGACATTGTGCCATTTGTATTAAATTCGGACGCAATTTCTGTGTTTCATCGTCAATAAGACGTTCCAAGGGATACAGTAACCCTGAAGTGAAGCATCGGAATCTAAAACTGGACTCACAGGAGAGGTTCCAATCTTAGAAAGTTAGAGTGTCAGTCCTCTTGTACTTAAGTCGGCATTGTGCCTTTTGTATTAAATTCGGTTACAATATCTGTGTTTCATCGTCAATAAGAAGGTCAAAGGTATACAGTAAACCTGAAGTTAAGCTTCGGTATCTAAAACTGGACTCACAGAAGATGTTAAAATCGTAGAAAGTGAGAGTGTCATTCCTCTTCTTCTTAAGACGGCATTGTGCCTTTTGTATTAAATTCGGATGCAATTTCTGTGTTTCATCGTCAGTAAGAAGGTCCATTGAATACAGTAATCCAGAAGGGAAGCATCGGAATCTAAAACTGGACTCACTGGAGAGGTTCAAATCATAAAAAGTTTGAGTGTCAGTCCTCTTGTACCTAAGTCGGCGTTGCGCCTTTTGTATTAAATTCGGATGCAATTTCTTTGATTCATCGTCAGTAAGAAGGTCCAAGGGATACAGTAAACCTGAAGTGAAGCATCGGAATCTAAAACTGGACTCACAGGAGAGGTTCAAATCATAGAAAGTTAGAGTGTCAGTTTTCTTGTACTTAAGTCGGCATTGTGCCTTTTGTATTAAATTCGGATGCTATTTCTGTGTTTCATCATCAATAAGAAGGTCCAAGTTATACAGTAAACCTGACGTGAAGCATCGGAAACTAAAACTGGACTCACAGGAGAGGTTCAAATCATAGAAAGTTAGAGTTTCAGTCCCCTCGTACGTAAGTCGGCATTGTGCCTCTTGTATTAAATTCGGTTGCAATTTCTGTGTTTCATCGTCAATAAGAAGGTCCAAGGGATACAGTAAACCTGAAGTGAGGCATCGGAATCTAAAACTAGACTCACATGAGAGGTTCAAATCGTAGAAAGTTAGAGTATCTGTCTGCTTGTACTTAAGTCGGCATTGTGCTTTTTGTCTTAAATACGGATGCAATTTCTGTGTTTCATCGTCAATAAGAATGTCCAAGGTACACAGTAAACCTAAGGTGAAGCATCGGAATCTAAAACTGGACTCTCAGGAGAGGTTCAAATCATAGAAAGTTAGAGTGTCAGTATTCTTGTACTTAAGTCGGCATTGTGCCTCTTGTATTTAATTCCGATGCACATTCTGTGTTTCATCGTCATTAACAAGTTCCAAGGTATACAGTATACCTGAAGTGAAGCACCGTAATCGAAAACTGGACTCACAGGACAGGTTCAATTCATAGAAAGTTAGAGTGTCAGTCCTCTTGTACTTAAATCGGCATTGTGCATTTTGTATTAAATTCGGATGCAATTTCTGTGTTTCATCGGCAATAGGAAGGTCCAAGGGGTACAGTAAACCTGAAGTGAGTTATCGGAATCTAAAACTGGACTCACAGGGGAGGTTCAAATCATAGAGAGTTAGAGAGTCAGTCCTCTTGTACTTAATTCGGCATTGTGCCTTTTGAATTTAATTCCGAAGCATTTTCTGTGCATCATCGACAATAACAATGTCCATGGTATACAGTAAACCTGAGTTGTAGCATCGGAATCTAAACCTGGACTCACAGAAGAGGTTCAAATCATAGAAATTTAGAGTGTCAGTTTTCTTGTACTTAAGTCGGCATTGCGCCTTTTGAATTTATTTCCAATGCAATTTCTGTGTTTCATCGTCAATAAGAAAGCCCAAGGGATTCAGTATAACTGAAGTGAAGCATAGGAATCTAAAACTGGACTCACAGGAGAGGTTCAAATCATAGAAAGTTAGTGTGTCAGTCCTCTTGTACTTAAGTCGGCATTGTGCCTTTTGAATTTAATTCCGATGCAATTTCTGTGTTTCATCATCAATAAGAAGTTCCAAGGTATACAGCAAACCTGAAGTGAAGCATCGGAATCTAAAACCGGACTCACAGGAGAGGTTCAAATCATATAAAGTTCGAGTGTCAGTCCTCTTGTACTCAAGTCGGCATTGTGCTTTTTGTATTAAATTCGGATGCAATTTATGTGTTTCATCGTCAGTAAGATGGTCCAAGGGATACAGTAAACCTGAAGTGAAGCATCGGAATCTATAACGTGACTCACAGGAGCGGTTCAAATCATAGAGAGTTAGAGAGTCAGTCCTCTTGTACTTAATTCGGCATTGTGATATTTGCATTTCATTCCGAAGCCATTTCTGTGCTTCATCGTCAATAAGAAGGTCCATGGTATACAGTTGACCTGAATTGTAGCATCGGAATCTAAACCTGGACTCACAGGAGAGGTTCAAATCATAGAGAGTGAGAGTGTCAGTCCTCTTGTTCTTAAGTCGGCATTGTGCCTTTTGTATTAAATTCGGATGCCATTTCTGTGTTTCATCGTCAATACGAAGGTCCAAGGGATACAGTATAAGTGAAATGTAGCATCGGAATCTGAAACTAGACTCACAGGAGAGGTTCAAATCATAGAAAGTGAGAGTGTCAGTTCTACTGTACTTAAGACGGCATTGTGTCTTTTAAATTTAACTCCGATGCAATTTTTGTGCTACATCGACAATAAGAAGGTCCATGGTATACAGTAAACCTGAATTGTAGCATCGAAATCTAAACCTGGACTCACTGGAGAGGTTCAAATCATAGAAAGTTAGAGTGTCCGTCCTCTTGTACTGAAGTCGGCATTGTTCCTTTTGTATTAAATTCGGATGCAATTTCTGTGTTTCATCGTCAACAAGAAGGTCCAAGGTATACAGTAAACCTGAAGTGAAGCATCGGAGTCTAAAACTGGACTCACAGAAGAGGTTCAAATCATAGAAAGTGAGAGTGTCATTCCTCTTCTTCTTAAGTCGACATTGTGCCTTTTGTATTGAATTCGGATGCAATTTCTGTGTTTCATCGTCAATAACAAGGTCCAAAGGCTACAGTACACCTGAAGTAAAGCATCGGAATCTAAAACTAGACTCACTGGATAGGTTCAAATCATAGAAAGTTAGAGTGTCAGTCCTCTTGTACTTATGTCGGCATTGTGCCTTTTGTATTGAATTCGGGTGCAATTTCTGTTGTTCATCGTCAATATGAAGGTCCATGGGATTCAGTAAAACTGAAGTGAAGCATAGGAATCTAAAACTGGACTCACGGGAGAGGTTCAAATCATAGAAAGTTAGAGTGTCAGTTTTCTTGTACTTAAGTCGGCATTGTGCCTTTTGAATTTAATTCCGATGCAATTTCTGTGTTTCATCGTCAATAAGAAGTTCCAAGGTATACAGTAAACCTGAAGTGAAGCATCGGAATCTAAAACTGGACTCACAGGAGAGGTTCAAATCTTACAAAGTTAGAGTGTCAGTCCTCTTGTACTTAAGTCGGCATTGTGCCTTTTGTATTAAATTCGAATGCAATTTCTGTGTTTCATTGTCAATAAGAAGGTCCAAGGTATACTGTAAACCTCAAGTGAAGCATCGGAATCTGAAACTGGACTCACAGAAGAGGTTCAAATTATAGAAAGTGAGAGTGTCAGTCCTCTCGTACTTAAGTCGGCATTGTGCCTTTTGTATTAAATTCGAATGCAATTTCTGTGTTTCATCGTCAATCACAAGGTCCAAAGGCTACAGTAAACCTGAAGTAAAGCATCGGAATGTTAAACTGGACTCACAGGAGAGGTTCAAATAATAGAAAGTGAGAGTGTCAGTCCTTTTGTACTTAAGTCGGCATTGTGACTTTTGTATTAAATTCGAATACAATTTCTGTGTTTCATCGTCAGTAAGAGGGTCCAAGGGATACAGTGAACCTGAAGTGAAGCATCGGAATTTAAAACTGGACTCACAGGAGAGTTTCAAATCATAGAAATTTAGAGTGTCAGTTCTCTTGGACTTAAGTTGGCATTGTGTCTTAAGAATTTAATTCCGATGCAATTTCTGTGTTTCATCGTCAATAACAAGTTCCAAGGTATACAGTAAACCTGAAGTGAAGCATCGGAATCTAAAACTGGATTCACAGGAGAGGTTCAGATCATAGAAAGTTAGAGTGGCAGTCCTCATTTACTTAAGTCGGCATTGTGCCTTTTGTATTAAATTCGGATGCAATTTCTGGGTTTCATCGTCAACAAGAAGGTCCAAGGGATATAGGAAACCTGAAGTGAAGCATAGGAATCTAAAACTGGAGTCACAGGAGAGGTTCAAATCATAGACAGTTAGAGTGTCAGTCCTCTTGTACTTAAGTCGGCATTGTGCTTTTTGAATTTATTTCCGATGCAATTTCTGTGTTTCATCGTCAATAAGAAGTTCCAAGGTATACAGTACCCCTGAGGTGAAGCATCGGAACCTAAAACTGGACCCAGAGGAGAGGTTCAAATCATAGAAAGTTAGAGTGTCAGTCCTCTTGTCCTTAAGTCGTCATTGTGCCTCTTCTTTTTAATTCGGATGCAATTTCTGTGTTTCATCGTCAATAAGAAGGTCCAAGGGATACAGTAAACCTGAAGTAAGGCATCGTAATCGAAAACAGGACTCACAGGAGAGGTTCAAATCTTAGAAAGTTAGAGTGTCAGTCCTCTTGTACTTAAGTCGGGATTGTGCCTTTTGTATTAAATCCGGATGCAATTTCTGTGTTTCATCGTCAATAAGAAGGTCCAAGATATACAGTAAACCTGAGGTGAAGCATCGGAATCTAAAACTGAACTCACAGAAGAGGTTCAAATCATAGAAAGAGAGAGTGTCAGTCCTCTTGTACCTAAGTCTGCATTGTGCCTTTTGTATTAAATTCGGATGCAATTTCTGTGTTTCATCATCAATAAGAAAGTCCAAGGGATACAGTAAACCTGAAGTGAAGCATCGGAATCTTAAACTGGACTCACAGGAGAGGTTCAAGTCATAGAAAGTTAGAGTTTTAGGCCTCTTGTACTTATGTCGGAATTGTGCCTTTTGAAATTAATTCCGATGCAATTAGAGTGATTCATCGTCAAAAAGAAGGTCCAAGGGATGCAGTAAACCTGAAGTGAAGCATCGGAATCTAAAACTGGACTCACAGGAGAGGTTCAAATTATAGAAAGTTAGAGTGTCAGTCCTCTTGCACTTATGTCGGCATTGTGCCTCTTGTATTAAATTCGGATGCAATTTCTATGTTTCATTGTCAATAAGAAGGTCCAAAGGATACAGTAAACCTGAAGTGAAGCATCGGAATCTAAAACTGGACCAGCAGGCGAGGTTCAAATCATAGAGAGTGAGAGTGTCAGTCCTCTTGTTATTAAGTCAGCATTGTGCCTTTTGTATTAAATTCGGATGCAGTTTCTGTGTTTCATCGTCAATAAGAAGGTCCAAGGAATACAGTAAACCTGAAGTGAAGCATCGGAATCTAATACTGGACTTACAGGAGAGGTTCAAATCATAGAATGTGAGAGTGTCAGTCCACATGTACTTAAGTCGGCATTGTGCCTTTTGTATTAAATTCGGATGCCATTTCTGTGTTTCCACCTCAATACGAAGGTCCAAGGGATGCAGTATAAGTGAAATGAAGCATCGGAATCTGAAACTAAACTCACAGGAGAGGTTCAAATCATAGAAAGTGAGAGTGTCAGTTCTATTGTACTTAAGACGGCATTGTGCCTTTTGAATTTAATTCCAATGCAATTTCTGTGTTCCATCGTCAATGAGAAGGTCCAAGGTATACAGTAAACCAGAAGTGAAGCATCGGAATCTAAAACTGGGCTCCCAGGAGAGTTTCAAATCATATAAAGTTAGAGTGTCAGTCCTCTTGTATTTAAGTCGTCATTGTGCCTTTTTTATTAAATTCGGATGCAATATCTGTGTTCCATCGTCAATAAGAAGGTCCAAGGGATACAGTAAACCTGAAGTGAAGCATCGGAATCTAAACCTGGACTCAGAGGAGAGGTTCAAATCGTAGAAAGTTAGAGTATCAGTCCTCTTGTACTTAAGTAGTCATTGTGCCTCTTGTATTAATTCGGATGCAATTTCTGTGTTTCATTGTCAATAAGAAGGTCCAAGGGATACAGTAAACCTGAAGTGAAGCATCGGAATCTTAAACTGGACTCACAGGAGAGGTTCAAATCATAGAAAGTTAGACTTTTAGGCCTCTTGTACTTATGTCGGCATTGTGCCTTTTGAATTTAATTCCGATGCAATTTGAGTGATTCATCGTCAAAAAGAAGGTCCAAGGGATGCAGTAAACCTGAAGTGAAGCATCGGACTCTAAAACTGGACTCACAGGAGGGGTTCAAATTATAGATAGTTATAGTGTCAGTCCTCTTGTACATATGTCGGCATTGTGCCTCTTGTATTAAATTCGAATACAATTTCTGTGTTTCATCGTCAGTAAGAGGGTCCAAGGGATACAGTGAACCTGAAGTGTAGCATCGGAATTTAAAACTGGACTCACAGGAGAGTTTCAAATCATAGAAATTTAGAGTGTCAGTTCTCTTGGACTTAAGTTGGCATTGTGTCTTTTGAATTTAATTCCGATGCAATTTCTGTGTTTCATCGTCAATAACAAGTTCCAAGGTATACAGTACACCTGAAGTGAATCATCGGAATCTAAAACTGGACTCACAGGAGAGGTTCAAATCATAGAGAGTGAGAGTGTCAGTCCTCTTGTTCTTAAGTCGGCATTGTGCCTTTTGTATTAAATTCGGATGCCATTTCTGTGTTTCATCGTCAATACGAAGGTCCAAGGGATACAGTATAAGTGAAATGTAGCATCGGAATCTGAAAGTCGACTCACAGGAGAGGTTCAAATCATAGAAAGTGAGAGTGTCAGTTCTATTGTACTTAAGACGGCATTCTGCCTTTTGAATTTAATTCCAATGCAATTTCTGTGTTTCATCGTCAATAAGAAGGTCCAAGGTATACAGTAAACCAGAAGAGAAGCATCGGAATCTAAAACTGGGCTCCCAGGAGAGTTTCAAATCATAGAAAGTTAGAGTGTCAGTCCTCTTGTATTTAAGTCGTCATTGTGCCTTTTGTATTAAATTCGGATGCAATATCTGTGTTCCATCGTCAATAAGAAGGTCCAAGGGATACAGTAAACCTGAAGTGAAGCATCGGAATCTAAACCTGGACTCAGAGGAGAGGTTCAAATCATAGAAAGTTAGAGAGTCAATCCTCTTGTACTTAATTCGGCATTGTGCCTTTTGAATTTCATTCCGATGCAATTTCTGTGCTTCATCGTCAATAAGAAGGTCCATGGTATACAGTAAACCTGAATTGTAGCATCGGAATCTAAACCCGGACTCACAGGAGAGGTTGAAATCATAGAAAGTTAGAATGTCGTCCTCTTGTACTTATGTCGGAATTGTGCCGTTTGAATTTAATTCCGATGCAATTTCTGTGTTTCATCGTCAATAAGAAGGTCGAAGGTATACAGTAAACTTGAAGTGAAGCATCGGAATCTAAAACTGGACTCACAGGAGCGATTCAAATCATAGAAAGTTAGAACGCCAGTCCTCTTGTACTTAAGTCGGCATTGTGCCGTTTGAATTTAATTCGGATGCAATTTCGGTGCTACGTCGTCAATAGGAAGGTCCATGGTATACAGTAAACCTGAAGTGTAGCATCGGCATCTGAAACTGGACCCACAGGAGAGGTTCAAATCATAGAAAGTTAGAGTATCAGTCCGCTTGTACTTAAGTCGGCATTGTGCCTTTTGTCTTAAATACGGATGCAATTTCTGTGTTTCATGGGCAACAAGAAGGTCCAAGGGATACAGGAAACCTGATGTGAATCCTAGGAATCTAAAACTGGACTCACAGGTGAGGTTCAAAACATAGAAAGTTGGAGTGTCAGTCCTCTTGTACTTATGTAAGCATTGTGCCTTTTGAATTTATTTCCAATGCAACGTCTGCGTTTAATCGTCAGTAAGAAGTTCCAAGGTATACAGTAAACCTGAGGTGAAGCATCGGAATCTAAAACTGGACCCACAGGAGAGGTTCAAATCATAGAAAGTTAGTGTCAGTCCTCTTGTACTTAAGTAGTCATTGTGCCTCTTGTATTTAATTCGGATGCAATTTCTGTGTTTCTTCGACAATAAGAAGGTCCAAGGGATACAGTAAACCTGAAGTGAGGCATCGGAATCGAAAACAGGACTCACAGGAGAGTTTCAAACCTTAGAAAGTTAAAGTGTCAGTCCTCTTGTACTTAAGTCGGCATTGTGCCTTTTGTATTAAATTTGGATGCAGTTTCTGTGTTTCATCCTTCAATAAGAAGGTCCAAGGTATACAGTAAACCTGAAGAGAAGCATCGGATTCGAAAACTGGACTCACAGAAGAGGTTCAAATCATAGAAAGTGAGAGTGTCAGTCCTCTTGTACGTAAGTCGACATTGTGCCATTTGTATTAAATTCGGATGCAATTTCTGTGTTTCATCGTCAGTAAGACGTTCCAAGGTATACAGTAAACCTGAAGTGAAGCATCGGAATCTATAACGTGACTCACAGGAGCGGTTCAAATCATAGTGAGTTAGATAGTCATTCCTCATTTACTTAATTCGGCATTGTGCCTTTTGAATTTAATTCCGATGCAATTTTTGTGCTACATCGTCAATAAGAAGGTCCATGGTATACAGTAAACCTGAAGTGTAGCATCGGCATCAAAATCTGGACCCACAGAAGAGGTTCAAATCATAGAAAGTTAGAGTGCCAGTCCTCTTGTACTTAAGTCGCCATTGTGCCTTTTGTATTAAATTCGGATGCAATTTCTGTGTTTCATCGTCAATAAGAAGGTCCATGGTATACAGTAAACCTGAAGTGTAGCATCGGCATCAAAATCTGGACCCACAGAAGAGGTTCAAATCATAGAAAGTTAGAGTGTCAGTGCTCTTGTACTTAAGTCGGCATTGTGCCTTTTGTATTAAATTCGGATGCAGTTTCTGTGTTTCATCGTCAATAAGAAGGTCCAAGGTATACAGTAAACCTGAAGTGAAGCATCGGAATCTAAAACTGGACTCACAGAAGAGGTTCAAATCATAGAATGTGAGAGTGTCAGTCCTCTTGTACTTAAG